>NW_011888984.1:217347-219575 GCF_000151845.1 Pteropus vampyrus
TACCTTTTCACCTAAAGGAAGTACTTTGGGCTTCTCTTTGGCCTTTCCAAAGTGCCAGCATCATTACTCTTACACTATGGGGCCATTATTAAGTAAAAGAATGGTGACTTGAACACAAGCACTGCGATACTGCAACAGTGGATCCGATGACTGAGATGGCAACTAAGTGACTAACAGGTGGGTAGCATAACAGAGTGGAGGCACTGGACAAAGGGATAATTCACGTCCCCGGTGCAATAGAGCAGGACAGTGCAAGATTTCATCACGCTACTCAGAAGGGCATGCGATTTAAAACATGAGTTGCTTATTTCTGGAATCTTCCATTTAATATTTTTGACTGAGGGTAACTGCAATAGCCAAAATCAAAACCACAGATAAAGGGGGTTACTGTAGCGTGGTTTAATCCCAAGAAATTGAACCTGTCAATAAACCATTTGCATTTAGAATTGGGATGTGGAGTTTCTGTCTCTGCCAATGTTTCCCATCCCATGTATTTTTCTAAAAACCCAGCACCGTCCCATTGAGAAGTGGCATTCGTGTGCCCTCTCTTCAGATCTGGGTGGGCTTATGAGTTGCTCATAACTAATAGTATGTGGCAGAAATGACACTGGCATGATCAGAAGCCATGAGGCCGCTTTCTGTCTCTTTTTGAAATGCTTGTGTCAGGGGTCCTGAGAAACCATGCAAGAATTTCAATTGCCCTGAGGCCACCGCGATGCAAGGAATCCCAACCGGAGAAGCCCTGAGACAACAAGGAGGGATGCCCAGGCCACCCCCAGCTGTTTCACTGTTCCTGCTTCCGCCACCAATTGATTGCAACCAGATGAGATTGAAAGCCAGAACTGCCCGCTGGACCCTTCCCAAAAATCTGACCACAGACATGGTGAGAGATAATAGGCTGACTGTTGTTGTTTTAAGCCATCCTGTTTTGGAATGATTTGTTACTCAGTGATAGTAACTAGAAAGAGGGTGAAGTGCAGAAAACAAGGAGCTCGCAGAGAACCACAGCCGCCAGAGCTGAGGCTTATCATATAATGACAACAGTACCACTAACAACATTTAGGTGCCTCCTGTGTATGAGCACCACTCTAAGCTCTGGGCATTAATCAGCTCATTTAGTCCTTAGAGCAACCCTGTCAGGAGGTGTCATTACTATATTCATTTCACTGATGGGAAACAGGGCAGAGAAGAGAGCAGGAATTAGCTAAAAATGGAATTTGAACCCAGTTGTGACTTCAGCCGCCAGTGTTAACCATTCACCTTATAAGTGAGGAACACGGTGACTTAGCTCAGCCAATCAGGGCACTCAAGTCCTCCTCGGGCCACAACGATTGGTTCTGGTATGGGCATGTGACTGGCTCTGCAGGCATGTGACTGAAGTTGGCCAATCAGAGTCAGCCTCATTACTTTGGCTGGGCAATCTGAGACAAAGATGCTCTCCTTTACCTGCGGCATATGAATGGGGTTCCATGTGGCCTTGGGAGCTGCCAGTGGAAAAGATAGGACAGAGGTGTGAAAATAGATAAAAGAAAACCTCATTCAAAGTAGAGTTAGGGAAGCCCTGAAGGGGGAGCTCACTTTACAAACTAGGGCAGGAAGAAGCTTTCTTTACGACCCCAGCGAGAGGAAGGAAGATTTTCTTCTTGCCCAGCGACAGCCCAGCCAATGAGAAACCACCATGCTCAGCTAATGAGAACTCCCACTGTCCTGTAAGACTATTGCTTATAACCGCCCCTCCCAACTTCCTGTTTCCTCTCTATAAAATAATGTTCCCCTCTGTTCTCTGGACTTGCCTGTGGATCTCTACAGTTTGTGTTTCCGGAATTGCAAGTCTTCTGCTATTCCTGAACAAACTCGTTTCTGTTAGTGAAAGAACTGGCTCTTTTATTTTTAAGGTTGAGAGGAATGAAAAGAAATGGGGTTCTTGAAGACTTGCTAAACTGTTGTTTTCCAGTTACAAATGCCCTTTAGAGTTTAAGCCATTTGAGCCAGCTTTTCTGTTACTTGCATCAAAGACTAAAGAAAATATTTAACAACCAATACTTTGAGCACTGAGCGATCATTGCTGTGCCCAATATTTTAACACTTTTCTTGTTGCATGGTGGGGCGATCTGAGATGTCCTGAGGGAAGTCCAAGGCAGTTGAGTTGTCATAGCAAGAGACATTTGAGGCCCTCGAGGCAGCATAATTTATCAACCAATATAGAACTATTTAGTATTTCAACAATC
>NW_011888984.1:221090-228311 GCF_000151845.1 Pteropus vampyrus
GGAAGCAATACTCGGAGGTGGTTTAAACTTTGAAATTATTTATGAATGTGAAGCACAGAGTTAGTTTAGGTAGGAGACCTGGGCTCCAGTTCCTCTCTCTGTCTTGGGGCCTCCTCTGTCTGATCCTCAGTTTCCTCATCTGTAAGGTGGGTGCTGTGAGGACCCAGTGAGTTAGAAAGGGTGTCCAGTAAACTATCAATCGCAGCGGTTGGTCTGACCTGCCCTTTCTTCTTTATTTACAGGCCCCCAGGCTGAGTCATCTCCTTGTCCAGGCACCAGGCCCGCACAGAGCAGCCAGCACTCAGCCTCTCTTCTCTCCCTCTCCCCTACAGCCAATCCCACACTAAGTTCTGTGGTTTCTATCTTCGGAGCCCCCTCCCCCAGCTCAGAGCCCCTAAGGCCTGTCCCACCTGGGTCCCCGCTTGGCCTCCAGCCTTCCCCTGTGTCATCGGGGACCTACTCCCCTTCAGCCACCCAAAGGGGCTTCCTAAATCTCACCACTACCCTTTTGTATTCCACAGGATATCGCAGAGGCCTGCCAAGGTCCTCCATTCCCTTTATGACAAAATGATTTCCAGTAATAATGAGGAAACGAACAATATTAATGGCCAGAAAAGAAATGCAAACAGCAAACATTTCCTTTTCTTGAGCCTCATATATATGAATCATGCCAGCTAAAAAGAATTTTAATATAAACATTGGAGTACAAAAAAAAACCACTACATTTATTCAAACTTATTGAAAGATTCAAAGTTTGAACTTGGATCCTTTGGTTACAGTCTGATGTAATAAAACTTTATGTAGATAATTGTGAGATTTTTCCTTCTTGAGGAGAGATAAAGTGGGAGAGAGGGAGACAGAGACAGAGAGACCGAGAGCGTGCATGCCAGCAGGTTGCATTTCCAAAGGCTACTTTATTTCTAAACTGATTCTTGAAGAAGATGCACATGCAAACCACTACAAACCGCGAGTGCCAGCGGGGGTGAATTTCCACCAACTGGACACACTTGTGTCACCAGCGCCCAGTTTGAGAAACATTTCCAGCCTCCCTGGAAGCCCCCTCGTGGCTCCTTTCAGCCCATCCCCCTCCCTGCAAGGTCACTATCATTCCGACTTATGGCTACACAGATTGCTTTTTCCTGTCTTGAATTTTATATAAGTGGAATCAGAAAATAAATTCTCTTTAGTGTCTGGTTTTTCCCACTCAACACCGTGTCAGACTCATTCTTGTTATCGTGTGTAGTTGTAAGTTATTCTCATGGTGGTGCATGGTTCCATTGTGTGGCTATACCCAGTTTCTCTATCCATTCTCCGTTGGTGGTGAGGGAGCGAGCCAAGTGGAAAGAGGAAACAACCAGTGCAAAGGTCCTGAGGTGGGAATGTGTCTGGTACAAAGAGATGCATGTGGCTGGAGAGGAGCAAGCGGGATGGGGAGATGGGTGAGATGAGGTGCAGACGATGCATCCTGAGGGCCGCAGTGGGGACTCTGGCTTTCACTCTGAGTGAGATGGAGCCACTGGAAGTTTCTGAGCAGGGGAGGGACTGGATCTGACTTGGGCATTCAGAATCCCTCTAGCTGCATGAGGGAACAGACCGCAGGCTCAGGGGCAGAAACAGGAAGTCCGGAAAGGAAGGCGGAGACAGGGTGGAAGGAGCGGGGGCCAGGGGAGGTGGAAGCCGGAGTGTTTATATTCAGAAGGCATTTCGTGTGTGATTAGGGATATATTTAACTTACTTTTACCTTCTTACTCTGTGATTCTATTGTCTGCATTTTTTTCTGTGCTTTTCCTTCCTCTCATTTAGGCTTCTGTGAAGTGGCTTAATTTTTGTTTTGTTTTGTCTTATGTTTTCTTCCTCTTTCTTTTCCTTCTACTAGTTTGAAATCTAGGCACCATTTCTATTCTTTTAGTAGTAATCCTTGAAATTTTATACCATGTACACTTTGAAAAATTAGGTCTGAAGTTCAATCCAGAGTTGAATCATCAGACCAAACACTACCTGGATCATAGGACACTTTTTATCTCCCTAGTTCGAGTTACACTGATATTGTTGTCCAGTATTTTACATCTCTCACTTCTAAAAATAATAATAATAATAAAATTAACTTTTTATTTGGACATAATTTCAACTTCACAAAACAATGCAAGACTAAGAATAGGACAAAGGACACGAACACTTTCTACTCAAATTCAATCATTCACATTTTTTTAATTGTTAACATTTTTATCCCACTTACTTTTTCATTTTCTCACTCCCAACTGTAGAGAGCCAGATCTGAGCCGGACCTGTGGCTGAATCATTGGCAAAGCCATGCCTGACTGTGGTGCAAACTGCCAAGGTCAAAGAAGCAAACAAAGAACAGACAGCTGCTTGTGGGTGAGCACAGACATCTGGGTAGAGACAGGCCTTCGGGAGACTGTTGTTGCCAGCAAGTTTCGCGTTCTGAGAAGAAGACTCCCACCCCCTCCTTGACCTTCAGACGTATGTAATAAACGCGCTGAGCTTGCCTGGGGGCCACTGTATCTCCATCCGAGTGCGGTGTCCCTCCGGGCCCCAGCTTTTCCTATATCATGTCTCTGTGTTTTCCTTAATCCTGCGTCGCGCCCCCTCAGGTTTATCAACACTCTAGCCATGCAGGTCGTGGCAAGTGGCGCCTGAGTACGGGGCAACTCAGCTGAAAATGAGAGGAGAGGACCCCCCTGGTGGACACGCGGCAAAGATAAAGGGGTAAGGAGTGAAAGGTGGTTTTAGCTGGGTGTAAAACATGGGACATTCTGGATCCCAAAGAGGAACTTTTATGTACAAATGCTTAAGGCTCTGCTTAAAGCTAGAGGATGTAAAGTGAAGGGAGAGCAATTAACAGAATTTTTAAGTTTTGTGCAAGAAACTTGTCCTTGGTTCCCAGAGGAGGGAACTAAATAGACTTGGGAAAAAAATAGAAAGGCAGTTACAAGGACATTATATCTCGGACAGGCCTGACAAGATCCCTATTGCCACATTTTCTCTATGGTCTCTAATAAGAGACGGTCGAGAGCACCCCGAGTATCAGAGGCTCCCCGGGGGAGGTGGTGAAGAGTTGGTCGCTGCACTGCGAAGGACTTTGGAGGGGTACGAGACCCTTCGGACTCCTCCACCGCCTTCTGCATCTCCGCCACCACCTACGAAGCCTATGCCAGTGCCGGTGGCAAACGAGCCATTGCCTCCTGAGTATGAACAGGAAACGGAGAGAGAGGCTCACAGAGATCATCAGGCTGGGGGAGGAAAGGACACCGAAGAGGAGGGGGAGGATGCACTTTCTTTGGGCAGCTGACCTTCATGGTGCATCCCCAAGCACAGAAAGGGAAAGTGTCCCGGCCATTGTTATCCCCTCTGCGGCAGTGTCTGTGGCGGGCTCGGGAGTGTGGAGAGGCTGTCGAGGGTTTTCACTTAGCATGTCCCGTCATCGAGCAGCCGGATCCACATAATCTAGGGCAGATGCTGCGAGTCCATGAACCTCTTTCATTTAAAACCTTAAAGGAGCTTAAAACTGCTACTGCTACCTACGGACCAACCACTCCATTTGTCCTTAGTTTACTTGAATCTTTAGGAACTGATGTATTGACTCCTCATGATTGGCAGACCCTAGCCAAAGCCTGTCTGAATCCAGGTGATTATTTACTGTGGAAAACAGAATGGTTTGACCAACGTGCAAGCCAAGCACAGGGTAATCAAGCCCATGGGGTAGGAATTACCCAAGATATATTGCTGAGATTGGGGCAATATGCTGTGTTACAAAATCAATTGACCTATAATCTTCAGGCTTGTCAGCAAATTAACATATGTGCTACAAAAGCCTAGAAACTTTTACCTGCAAAAGGGGAGAAAGCTGGATAACTTAGCAGGGTTAGACAGGGTCGCAAGGAGCCTTATTCTGATTTTGTGGCTCGTTCGCTGCAGGCAGTAGATAAGCTTCTAGGCGACCCTGAAGCTGGCCAACTATTGACTAAGCAATTGGCTTTTGAGAATGCTAATAAAACATGTCAAGCTGTCCTGTGTCCATATAGGAAGAACAGGACGATGAATGATTTTATTCGCCGTTGTGCTGATATTGGCCCTGCTTAAGGAGCAGCTCTTGCTGCTGCCCTTATTCAGGTCGAAAGAGGGAAGGTAAGAAAGGGGCTTGTTTTGTATGCAGAAGACCTTGCTAAAGAGTGTCATCAGCGGAGTAGAGCCTCACATCCTTCAGAAGCCATCCCTAAACAGCCTAGTCCTCACTGTCTTCGAAGAAAGCACTGGGCGAATGAATGTCGGTCACATTCTGATGTAGATGGTCACCTACTGCAGGGGAACAGGAGACGGGGCCCACCCCCGGTCCCTCAAACAATAGGGGCGCTTTCTCTTGTCCCTCCTCAAAGATATCCCCCAGCATCAACGACCTCTTCCGGGCAACCTCAGGTAGCGCCGATTGGACCTCTGTCCCACACCAGATTCGTATTGACCCCAGCCATGGGGCTTCATGCTCTCCCTGCAGGGGCATTTGGGCCCCTTCCAAAAGGAACTGTAGGATTGATACTAGGCCGAAGTAGTTTAACGCCTAGAGGATTTGAAGTATTGCCCAGGGTCATAGATGAAAATTACACAGGGGAAATTAAAGTAATGGCAGAAACAACTAATTCAATAGTGCAAGTGTTGCCGGGTACTAAAATCGCTCAACTTATTTAACCCTATAAAAAGGAAGGGAAGATTGTTTTGGCCCAGCCTGGGGAGCTGGAGGGTTTGGCTCCTCTGACCTTGTATATAGGTTTCAAATTAACACCCCAGGGCACCCTGCTTTAACTCTTAAATTGAATGAGAAAGATTTTCAGGGAATTGTGGATACTGGAGCCGATGTGTCTGTAATAGCCTCTCAACATCGGCCATGGGAATGGCCTGTAGATATAGCCTCTACAGACTTGTAAGGTATAGGGAATGTCACCAGTCCTAAATATACGTTGGGAGGACCACGATGATAATTCTGGTCATTTTAGGCCTTATGTTCTGGATTATCTCCCTGTAAATTTATGAGGCAGGAAAACTGAGGTGTTGGTTGGGCCACATTCGGAGACTACAATGTGCTGATCGGCCCTGTGTCCAGGCCAGGAGGACACCTGCAGAACACAGGGAGGGGAACTGCTCGGTTACCCGGTCCCACAACCCTTACAACAGGTAAAAAGACAACTCCAAATAGAGAATTGGAAGAATGATGAATGGCCCCCAGCGTAAATAATCTAATACTATGGGCCTGCCACTTGGGCAGAAAATGGATCTCATTATTCTGTGACTTGCCTCCAACATAACTTAACCAGCTGTATTTCTAGATATAATAAGGGTCAAGACATTCTAGTTTTACATCAAGCTTCTTTTCTCATGCTCCCCAGCAATGTCTCTGGACCTTGGTTCCATGAGGCAGGGCTTCGGGCCCTTGAGGAACTGCATCAGCAGTTATCTCGGCCTCAGAGACCCAGTGGGCTTGTAATAGTTGGCATTGTCGCTCTTGTTAAACACTTGTAGCTTCTGCTGTTGCTAGTGCTGCGGCTCTTACACAGAGCATACAGAAAGCTCACTTTCTGAATCGGGTGGCGCAGAATGTCTCATTGGCCTTAAAAGATCAAAGAGATATTAATAAAAAATTTGGAGACCAAGCTGAATGCTTCAGAGGCAACAGTTATCGGACTGGGAGACCATCTACAAGAAGTAAGAATACGTCAACAATTATTATGTCATGCAGCCTAGTCATACATTTGTATGACTTCTATCCCGTGTAATGATTTGCTGTGGAATCAGAACAAAGTTAAATTACATTTACAAGGGACTGACAATAATGCCAGTCTTGATGTAGCTGATCTTTCTAAACATATTCTTGACATCCAAAACAGTAAAGATGCTATTGTGAATCCTGAAAAATTGGCTCAACAAATTTTAGATGATTTGAGAGGTTTCAACCCTTTTAATTTTCTCAGATATACTGAGAGAGGAGAGGAGTCATCTGAAAAAATACAAAGGAAAGGGCCTGCAGAAATGACCGACTCAGCCGGCTAAAACTGCTCTCTCCCCCCATTCTGCCCAGTGCTCTCCAGCTCACATGTTTTCCCATAGCTCCCTCTCCCACCCCAAGGACTCTCCAGCTCACATCTGTTGATTCATAGCTTGCTATCCAACTAACATTCTTCCTTATCTCCGTAGCTGTGTAGGAATAACAAGACTGTGTAAAACTGCCTGTTATGTTACACTTGGAGCTCAGCCTTTGGATAGGAATCCACTGAGCAGGTCCCATCTCCCTGTTCAAGAATCCTATAACGGTGCTGATAACGCCAAGGTCACAGGCTCTACAAAACAAATGACCTGGAAGACCAGTGGTTTGGAAATTCCTCAGCCTTGCAGCCCCCCATCCGAAGCTCATCCTGAGTAAGGAGGCACATGTAAAACCTCAGACAAAAGAATCATGCGCCCTTTGCATGGACACTGTGAGGGTATATAAGCTGTAAGAAATCTAACCAAGGGGAGATCACGCTTTGGGTCTGCTGAATGCCCCACGCCCTCCACTGGTATTAAATTCTCCTTCCTCTAACAAAGTTGTCTGAGAGTCCAATTTCCTCCGTTGGGTGTCGCTTCCTGCAACAATACTGCCTGGTATCTTATAGGTCTTGTGCTGTTGCTGTTAACTCTATTTCGTGTGTTCTCAGTCGGATGCCGAACCATCCAACGACAAGTGCGAGACCTCCAAGCGAGCAATTATCACCTGTGCTTAAAAAATAAAAAAGGGGATATAGAGAGCCGGATCTGAGCCGGACCTGTGGCCGAAGCATTGGCAAAGCCATGCTTGACTGTGTTGCAACCTGCCAAGGGCAGAGAAGCAGACAAAGAACAGATGGCTGCTTGTGGTTTAGCACAGATATGCGGGTAGAGACAGGCCTTCGGGAGACTGTTGTCGCCAGCAAGTTTCAAGTTCTGAGAAGAAGACTCTCACCCCCTCCTTGACCTTCAGATGAATATAATAAACGTGCCACTGTATCTCCATCCGAGTGCGGTGTCCCACCTGGCCCCAGCTTTTCCTATATTATGTTCCTGTGTTTTTCTTAATCCTCCATTGCCCACCCACCCCCACTCCCCCGCAGGTCAACCCACTAGTCGTGCAGGTCGCGGCACCCAAAATCCTCCCCCCACCTCCATTTTTTTCTGTTCTAGCCTTTTTTTTTTTTTTTT
>NW_011888984.1:229591-233262 GCF_000151845.1 Pteropus vampyrus
CACCCCCACTCCCCCGCAGGTCAACCCACTAGTCGTGCAGGTCGCGGCACCCAAAATCCTCCCCCACACCTCCATTTTTTTCTGTTCTAGCCTTTTTTTTTTTTTTTAAGGCTCAGTTACATACACCGTGGCCTTTTACTCCTAAACACTTCAGAGTGTATTTCTTGAGAATAGAAATGTTCTCTTATACAACCACAGTACAATTAATCATTAGTAAATTTCACATTAATACACAAAATTTTTCTAACCTATTGTTTTCCAGTTTTGTCATTGACCCGATAATGTTCTAATTTATAGCCTAAGTTTTCTTCCAATACAGGACAAGTCATTTTTATAAGTAGAGGTGACAAAATTTGCTGATCAATTTGATGTAAGGTGTGAAGAAAAATGTCACATTACTGAAACATTCTGGAGATTAGCTGGACTACGAGGCCTAGATGATATATGTCAGGTTCGGTTCCTCTGCTCATCCCTCAGCCCTGCTTGTCCCTGTGTTGGCTTTATTTCAGACTAGCTCTTCTCTCGAGGACTCCACCAGTGCTCCAGGCCTATGTCCTTCTGGCACAGCGAGCCTAGGAGGCCCCTCCCCACCAGTGCAGAAATAGTCCCATGGCTGACTCTCATTGGTCTGGCTTTGGAGACACGCCCATCCCCTTCCCAATCGCAAAGGCCTATGGGAAGGGATTCACTCATAGCCCAGGTCTGGGGTCTTCCAGTGGGATCAGCACCTGGACTCAGAGTGAAGGAGGCCATTGTCCAGAAAAGAGAGAATTAGTGCTGGGCATACAAAACAACACACAGTAAGAACCTGCATTATTTAGGGCCGTGTTTCTCAAAGAAGCAGAAGCAGAAGCAACCCCTGGGAACTTATTCGAAGTCCAAGTTCTCTGTCGCTACTCCAGACTTACTGGGAGTGGGACCCAGCAACCTTGTCTTTTAACAAGTCCTCCAAGTGATTCTGATGCCCTCGTTCTAGGCTATAACTTAAGTGGCTAGAACAAAGAGACTTCAAATTATAATGACTTAAATGAAAAAGTTTACTCTTACATAATACTCCAGAGGCGAAATGATCCAGGTTGGCAGAGTGGTGATCCAGGTACCCAAGCTCCTTCCACTTTGACTAAGCTATTCTGCAGGATTATTTTGAAGCAATTCTCAACTATTATTTCACTTCATGATTATTTTTGAATGGTTCAGAAAATGGGCTCTTGGAGCCAAACTGCCAAGGTTCGATCCAGAGTTTGACACTTAGTAGCTTTGTGATCTTGGGTAAGTCTCCTTACCTCTCTGCGCTTCAAATGAAGGAAACGGAGATGCCGATAATATCCATTCCGTAGGGCTGATGCGAGGATGAAATGAGGTGATTTATAAAAGCAGCATAGGGCCTGACACATAGGAAGTGCTACTTACCTATTGGCCATGATGAAGGTGATGATGATGATGATGATGATGATGATGACGACGACGACGATGACGACCACGACGATGACGACCACGACCACAACAACGACAATGACGATGGTGATGACCCTGGCCTGCGGACCAAAGGCTGGAAGTGGCCAGTCTTTCCTCGCTGACTGTATGAGCGTCGGCCACTAGGGGCACGCGGGCGGCTTGGGATGCTATGGCGCGCGGTGACGTCAGGGGGCGCTGCAGCGTTTGTCCCGCGAGCGCGGAGACCTCCTGGACTATTTCCCTCTGGACATTCCAGAGGAGAACGCGTTGGTCCCGGTGCGTGCCAAGGGCCCCACAGCACCCGGGCTGGGGGTCAGTGCGGGAGATGTAAGCAGGATAAAAGCTAGGATCCTTGGCACACCCACCAAGCCTAGTGGGGGATGAGAGTGATGTGTGGGGTTCTAAAAACCGCTCCCCACCCCTCTCCCAAGATACTGAAATTTGACCTCAGAGTCTTCCAGCATTGTTGACCACTCCTGTTCCCATGCCTGGGACATTTATACAGCAAGGTGGTCGGGGAGGTGAGGGGTGATGATGAGGTGCCCACGGCCTTCCCAGGCACAGGCACTTGAGGGAATGGGAATATTTGGAAATCGCCTACAATGTTGTTTGTTTTTCTTCTGTGAATGTCCAGAGCTTTCAGCAGATTTTCAAAGGTATCTAGAACCCCGGAGACTGTTCGGAACTCTGTCTCTTCCTCCACGAAGCCTTCCCCGATGTTCTCGCGGACTGGGTCAGGTGCCGCCTCTGACCTTCCTCATCCCTCCCTGATGTCTCTGCCTGTGCCTCCCTTATCCCAGCACAGATTGTCATGTCTGGCAACGTGTCTGTGTCCCTCACTGGAGTTTCATGAAGGCAGGGACCAGGGATTTCCTAGACACCAAAATGTCACCAGCATTGTCCAACGCAGGAACTGACACACCAAAAAAAGAGGGGAGGGGGGCGTTTAAAGATATTTGCCTTCCGTACCTCTAGGCCTCCGCAGATGCTGTTCCCTCCACCTGGAACTTCCTCCTTCACCACTTCATCTGACTGACTCATTTCCCCACATTACTCAGGTCTCTGCTCAGACATCTCCTCCAAGAGCCCTCCCTAGCTCTCACCACCAAGGCTGATTTAAAGTTCGTGCTCCCAACACTCACTTACAGCAGGTATAGAAAATATTTGTTGAATGAATGACTAGGGATCAGTGTTTGGGCCGGAGTCCCTGTATCAGCTGGAGGGTCCCTTCCTGATCTCCTTGTAGAGGTTTCCCCATCCCATTTTAACAGCTTTGTTGAGCTATAATTTACATACCATGCAACTCATCCATTTAAAAGTGTACAATCCAATGGTTTTTAGTACAAAGTTGCACAGCCATTGCCCCCTCTGTGGAGCTTTGAGCGCCTTGTGGTCTGACACCCCTCCCCACCAAGCCCCCTTGCTCCATCCCATTGAGGGGGTTAGAGTCTGGTCCTCCTTCACCCAGGGAGGGAGACTAGGAAAAGAATAAGACCTAACCATCTGCCTCACCATCTGCCCAGCCCCAAGCAAGGCTCAGCATTTCCAGGAGAGCCTCGGGTTATGGTAACTTGGCTGTGTGCCAAGTGCAGTTCTAAGCACTTGACATATAGAATGATTCTTTTAGCCCCCACCAACAAGCTGCAGAGTAGGCATTATTAATATAATCCTCATTGTGGCGCCAGTGGGAATGCAACCCCACCTGAAGCTCTGGAGGTGGGCAGGGGGTCCAGTCAAGGAGATCTGTCCCCCATTCACACAACCTGAGATATACCTGGAAGATTAAAACCAGTGGCTCATTGGCCAGATATGACCCACAGGTTGGCTACAAAAATATTGTTTAAAATGGGGAGATTTCCCACTCTCTTTCGCCCCAAGCCTTAAGTAGAGTGTCCCTGGTTGAGTATCCTCATCCTGTGCTGTGATTTTTTTATCCTGCACCTGGTGCCCTCAAACCTCATTTGCCTTGTCTCAGAAGCATTTGAGTTTGAGACCTTAACAGTAACAGGTGCGTGGAAAATAATTCAGGTACAGACTTTCGTTTCAGTGCCAATGAGCCCCTCCACACTCAACTGTCACCTGTATCCCAAGCTTATGCCCAACAGTCTGTTTTGTGGGTTTGGGGATGGATTTTGGACTCCCCATATGGCCAGGAAATAGGCAGGGGCACTAGGGGCTGGGGGAGGTCCATGCTGGCCACTTTACTGTCATACACA
>NW_011888984.1:234437-244416 GCF_000151845.1 Pteropus vampyrus
ACAAGGAATGCTGCTACTCAGGCCTAGGGACTTGGGAACCCGCCTCCCTGTCCTTCGAGGCTTCTGGGGCAGAGGGGTGCGGGTGCGGAGCCTCCTCTTTGGAGTAGAATGTGCTCACTACTGCAGGCTGGCTGTGTGAGCCTGGGCAGGTGGCTTAACCTCTCTGTGCCTTAGCATAGTGTTCTGTAAGATGGGCACGGTAGCCCCTAGGTCACTAGGTTTTTGTTAGGAAAATAATACTGATGATGGTTATCAACCACAGCAAATGCTTACTCCAAGCCAGACACATGTTAAGAACGTGACCTGCATTAACTTTATCCTCCTGATAACCCCATGAAGTAGGTTCCGTGACCCCGTATTACATACATATGTGCAAACTGAGGCCCAGCGTGGGGAAGCCCCTTGCCCAGCGTCACACAGCGAGCCCACAACTCTGCCCAGCCGGTTCTCAGACCATCTCTCAAAGGCTCTGAGTGCTCAGCTCTCTGCTATTTCTCGGCTGTGAGACCTTGGAGGACTCAATTCTCTTTTCTGAGACTTGGTTTATACACAGCCTCAGTGTCATTGTAGATCAGAATTAACGATGTGAAATGGGTTCTATGATGATGGTCAGTCAGTTCAGATGAGAAAAACGAAGCAAGGGACAGCGACCGGTCCAGGTCACACAGCAAGTCGCTGAACTGTGTCTGAGGTTTCTCTTACTCTCCCAGAGTCCTCCGTTGTAACCACTCTGCGTTACTCCTGTCTAAACTAGGCAGACATAATTCCTATTCCCATATTACAGATGGGAAGTCTGAAGCTCTCCAAAGAGGTCAAGCAGATTGTCCAAGGTAGCAGTGGGAGTCCTTAGACATCACACCTGCAGGACTCCACCCTTCCGCCCTGCTTCAAGCCCAGCCCCGACCCCGGAGTCAAGTTCGGCTTTGCTCCAAGCCTGATCTCTCCTTCGTCAGGCGAGCACCATCCCTGTGCAAGAATTACCTCCTGCTCCTTCTGGGCTGGCCCTTCCCCTTGCTGTCCCTGAGCACCCAGCTCTAGACAAGGCTTCCACCCTGTCTCCCCGTGCAAATTGGCCCCGGCCAGCTCTCTCACCGACACAAGCCATGCGGGTCATGTCTAAGCGGTAGCCATCGAAGCAGTCACAGGTGAAGCCCTCGGGGACGCGCACGCAGCGACCGTGGGCGCAACCGTCCAGGATCCCGCACTCCTCCGCCTCCAGCCCCTCATAGGGCCCAGCCAGGGAGCCTGCAGAGAATACACCGACTCCGTGATTCAAAGTCTGTGCCTTCCATCTCTTATTTTCCCACGCCCCGGCACACCCCTGGCTCCCTATGTCCCCTTCTGAACGGTCCATCCCACACCAGGGCTGTGGGGGGCGCTGTGGGGCCAGAAGGTGTACCTCGCTCTGCTCTCCCTAGCTTTCCCTCTGTCCTCACTCTTTCTTGGTGGGCTTAGGAGTATGTCTGTTCTCTCCGACTACATCTCTGTTTTCCGCGTCTCTCTGAGTCTGTCTCTCCACCCGACTTCTTTGTTTCCCTTCCTCTTCCCTGTCTCCATCTGCGCACACCTTGCACCTCGTCTCAGTCCCCGTCACTGGGCCCGCAGTGCTCACCAGCATAGCCGCCACCCTCACGTGGCTCAACAGGCTCTGGAAAGGAGCCACGGGTGTCGCGGGACCGATAGCGCCAGCGGGTACCGGGGCCGGGTGGAGCCGGAGCCTCAGATTCGCCATAGGGGCCACCATCGTCCTCAAAGTCGGGCATGTCGAAGGGTGGTGTCCCGTAGGGGGCCTCGCGGCGGGCAAAGGGCCCAGGCGGCGGTGGGTAGGGGTCATAGGGTAGCACGGCTGGAGAGTACAACTCAGGCCCATATGGAAAGCCCTGGTAAGGTGGACCTAGGTCTGGGCCATACTCGTAGGGGAGTCCAAAGCCACCTGGTCGTGGGGGGCCATATGCTGGGGGGCGCAGCACATTGCACAGAGCCTCAAAGTCATCTGTGAACAGGAGCCAAGCCTAATAGTTAGCCTTTGCTTGCCGCTCACCCACCATTCATGTTGGTCCTCCCGCTCCCCAACCCTCACCCCTGAAAGAGCCCAGAGGAGAGGGTGGGATGGCCTTGGGCTGATGCATGGGAGGGGCCTCAGAGGAGGGGCTGAGCTTGCAGGGCCCGGATCAGGGGTTCTGGAGCCAGGATTGAGGGTCCAAGGCCTGAGACTGGGATTCCGAGGCGCTGGGGTCAGGAATACTAAGGACTGCTGCTAGGAATTACGGTCCAACGTGCTGGAATTTGGAAACCCATGGGAGCTCTGACTAGGGACCTACAGAAATGGGATGGGGGAGTTTTGGGGGACCAGGACTGGGAATTTCCAGAAACTGTTACTGGGGTTCTGAGGGGCCAGGATGCATGTGAAGGTATCTGAGCCATGAGACCTGCAGGTCTGAAGACTGAGGATTGGGAGACTCAGAGGTTTTAAAGTCAAGACTTGGGGATCTCTGGGACTGTGTGTTGGGGTCTTAGGCACTTGGATATGGGTGTCTAAGGCACTGGAACTTGAAGGCCTGTTGGCTATGACCAGAGAGTCTGTGGGCCAGGATGGTGGGGTCTGAGCAACTGGTATTAGAGGTCTAAGGGGGAGGGGGTCCATGGGCTGTTTTGGGGTTCTAGAGACCAGGAGTTGAAGGTCTGGGAGATCAGACCTCAGGGTACTACGGGACCTGCTGATAAGACTGGGAAGTCTTTAGGATGTGACTTGGGGACTAAGGGACCAAGATTTAGGGATTGGCTGGCACATAAGGGTCTGAGGGGCCGAGTTTGGGGAGATTTGGGGGTCTAAGATTGGAGCTAAAACTAAGAGATCTGAGGGCCTGTATTTGGAGCCTAAGGAGCAGGGCCTCTGAGTGCGGCCCAAGCAGGTGGCAGTACCTGAGTCCTGGGCAGGGCAGAGGGCGCAGTCCATGCCCCAGGCCTCCCCATAGAGGCAGCAGCACTCCGTGTAGGTGGCCTGGCGGTCCAGACGGGGACGACTGCACACGAGATCAGCCCCTACTTCCTGCCAGCACACGCCTAGATTGTCTTCTGAGGACAGAGACAGCATTGATCAGGGAGGGACCAACACTTGGGGTCCTCCCAGAGGCTCGGCCTCCTCCCCTGCTGGAGCAGTCCAGCCCCCTCTGCTCATAACCAAGTCTTTATCAGCAGTGATCTGACTCCCGAAGCCCTCTGAGGTAGTTCCAAGGTTCTGGACTGAGGACAGGGCTTGGTCTGGCATGAGGCTGTCACATAGGAAGAGAGAGCATAGGGGTTCTAGTGGCTGGGAAAAGGGTCTGAGAGGGCTCTATCCAAGCCCCGCCTCTTGAGGCTGTGTGACCTTGGGGCAGTTGCTTTCCTCTCTTAATAGTCTCAGGGTGTGTGTGTGGGGGGGGCGGGGGGCGGGGATGTTGTAGGAACAGGAGTGGGAGAAGAGAGTTTGGGTCAGTGGGCAAAAAAAAAGAAAGGACTCAAAAAGATAGAGACAAACACATCCAAATATTAAGAGATTCAAAGAAAAACAGGAAAGCAAAGATGTGGAGACACAAGGCCACCTAGAAACAAAGACCCAGAAAGCGTCAGAGAGTCAGAGAAAAACCTAAAGACAGAAACCTACAGGGAAGTGGAAAGAATCAGAGATACACAGGAAAAGAGCAGGAAACATGCTTTTAGTACTTAGTAAGACCGTGTCCTATTCTGTCCTTAAAAATAAAATTCCTCCAGCCACCCTATTAGGTAGGGCTACTGCCAATCCGCCCAATGTGCACAAAGAAAGCTGGCGTTCAGGAGATGATAAGCCATGTGCACGTGTACACAGGGCCAGCAAGTGGCAGGTTCCTCTAAAACATTCACCTTTAACCACCAGGCCAGCGGGCCTCGGGCAGTCAGAAACCAAGACAAGCTAAACACGTCTCGAGGAGGCGTGGCCTTTGCGAAGGCGTGGCCTGGGTGCGGGGGTGGGGGGGTAAGGCTGAGCCAACAGAGGGGGGATGAAGCGGGACGGCACGCGAGGTGCCGGGGCGGGGCGTAATCGGCTGGGCGGGGTGGGGCGGACTTGGGGGCGGGGTTACCAAGACTCTGGCTCTCGTTGGAGACGCAGCGGCGCCGCGAGCCGTCCAGCACCAGTGGGGGCTCGCACGTGCAGTGATAGGAGCCCACGGTGTTGACGCAGCTGCCGCCTTCACAAGCCGGCTCCTCATCGGCGCACTCGTCATTGTCTAGGGAGGCATGGAGGGAGTGGTTAAGAAGCAGCCCTCTACCCTTTTCCATTTCCTCAGCTCATTGACCGTGTGATAGATGAAGATTAGACTCCAGGAAGGACTTCCTGCTGGTGGCCACATTCCAGAGAGGACCTGGCTTGGTCGAGGGTTGGGGAGAGTCCCTTGGGGAATGGTGGGGTTGGGGCTCGTACCGATGCACTCCAGTCGCTGGGCATAGTAGTAGTAGCCGTTGCTACAATAACACGAGTAGCCTGGGGCAGTGTTCACGCACACGCCGCTCTTGCACACCTGGTCTCGGAAGAGCTGGCACTCGTCCACGTCTGCGGGAAGGATGGTTAGAGGCGCGCGCCCACCGAGAGAGATGGGGGCGGGCCACGGTGTGGTGTGGGCTGGATGAGGGGAGTGTGTGGCTGTGGGGCACGACCAAGGAAGATACAGAGAGATGGAGATGGAGACCCAGAGGTAGAGATAAGGAAAGAAAAAGACAGAGATAGATGATGGGGGTAGGGTGGGCTGGGGGAGACAGAAACAGGTAAGAGGCAGAAATAAAGAAAACAGACAGAGTGAGGGGCAGTTGGGGCTGGCGGTGGGTGGGACTTAATATCTGGCCTCACCTCTCCGGAGGCTGGGGTCTCCGCTGGGCGCCAGGTAGCCCCGGCCATGGGGGCACAGCGACTGGTATTCAGCTGCACACAGAGACAAGGCTGAGCCCAGACACCTGCGTCGCAGCCCTGGGCCTGCTCATGCCCACCTGTCTTGGTGCTTACTCTGGCCGCATGCCCACCTTTCACCGCCCAAGTCTTCAGCCCTTGTGCCCGTTTATTGTCCACATCTCAGCCTGATGCCCACCTAGCTGACAGCTCACTCCTGCCCTTGCGGCACCAGTATCTCAACCCTATGTCCAAATGTGGCCCCCGTCCCAGTCGCATGCCCACCTATTCCTACCCAAACCCTCGGGCCTGTACTGTGTCTAGCCAGCAGCTCAAGCCCACCTGTCTCGGTGCTCGGGCACTGCTGGATGCGGCAGCCGCTGCCCCAGCCCTCGCCCACCGTGCAGCAGCACTCCTGCCATGTCACGTTCCGTGCCAGGATGTTGTCGCATGCATCTGGAGCCGCTGTGTCAAAGTAGCACTCCCGGCGTCCACTGCCCACAGGGCCCTGCCTAGGCGGGCTAGGACGGCGGGGTGGGGATGGAGGGGGTGGCCTGGCCGGCACACCTGGGCTGGCAGGTGCCTGGGGCTGAGGGCCTGGGAATGTGCCTGGGGAGACAAAGGGCGTGAGCCAGAATGGGCTGAGCCTCCAGCTCCTATGTTATATATGGGGAAACTGAGGGCCGGGGGACGCCCAGCTGTTAGTAGCAGAACCAGACTCCATTCTGTCACTGTCCTTCCCATTCTCACCCCCTGTCATTTCTGTACCTCTCTCTACCTCATGCCCTCCTAGGTGTCTGGCCCATCATCGCAGCTGCAATTTGGATGGGAAGAGAGGGGATTTCCCTGGCCCTCTGGATGCCTCCAACATGTCCCAAACTGGCCTCAGAGCCTTCATCCCCAAACCTAGGCCTGGGCCAGGGCACCTCTCCCCCATGCAGGCAGCCCCACGGCCTGTCTACTTGGTCACTTGGGTGTTTCTCTCACCCACACTCCCCTCCCCTCCCATGGCTTCTGCCAAAGCCCAGCCCTGTCCTCTCTGCCCAGTCCCTGCCCCAGCCTGTTGCCTAGTCCCCCAGCACCCAGGGTCACCCCCTCTTACCCACCCTCTCCAATGGCAGCCAGAGATTTCAAAATCTGAATATACCCCCCTCCTGCTCAAAACCCATCCATGGTGCCAGGGTAACCTCGGGACAAGTCCACCCTCCTGAGCATGGTGAGTCACTGTGACCTGGCGCTGGCCTTCTTCTGTGGCCTCATCTCTCCCCACTCCTTCCCTTGCTCTGTAAAGCCTGCCACCCCGAACTTATTTCAGTTCCTTCACCATGCCAGGCCCTCTCTTGCCTTGCCAGGCCTTTGCCCGTGCCCTCTGCCCAGAATGCCCTCCCTCACCCACTTCGCCTGGCTCACCGCTATTCATCCTACTGCTCTCAGTTCAGACATCCCCTCCAACAGGAAGCCCTCCCTAACTTCTCAGGCTGGGGCAGGCACCTGCCTGCTCTGGAGTCCCACAACCTCGTAACCTTTCCCCATAACAGACAGGCTCATTCCCTCTGGCCTGTGCTTCCTCCATCCCCACACTGATTTCTCTGGGTTGTCTCCATCTGGGATAACTCTGCCGGCCTCCACTGGACAGTGAGCCCCCTAAAGACAGAGCGGTCTTTCCTGGTCACTACTGTGTCCCCAGTAGTGGACACTACTACTAAGCGCAGTGGACACTCTGTGAATATTTGCTGAATAAAGGAATCTCATAAAGTCAAACAGGGCCAGGATCTACTTCTCCTGACACTGAGTCTCACTACCCAGGTTAGCGCATGTGTTCTGAAGTTTTTGTTCCCGTTTCTTTTTGTTTAAAACAACAGCCTTTAACTGATGGCACCTATCCACATCAGGAATGGTTAGACCACATCATTTTTTCTGTGGGGCCATCAGCCAACAGTTAAATAGACACTGACATCAGTCTCACCAGCGGAAGTCCTCGGGGGAACACAGCGTCCAGTCATGGGGTCAAACTCCTCGGGGCTGGTGGGGCAGACACAGAGGAAGGAGCCTTCCACGTTCTCACACAGGGCAGCTCCACACACACCCTGCAGGGTCTCACACTCATTCACATCTGTGAGCGGGAGGCAACAGTGGAGACAGTCAGTGGTGGCAAACTCCTATTCCGAAGGCCTAAAAGTCTGGGCTTTCAAATAAAATGGGCATTTTTAATGGCCCAGATCCCGTCATCCACTTATCTTCTGGTGACAAACCCCGAATTTCCCTTGGGAGCCCTTCAGATATATCCTAAGACTTCACAGTTTTAAATAAAGCCTGTTGTGTTGGCATCTGTCAAAACTTAGAGAATGTATAATTAAGATTCATGCATTTCACTGTATGTAAATTGAACCACAAATGAAAACATCTATGAACACATATTGAACTCTGGTTAATGATACTCATACTGAAGAATTCAGGAGGAACCGTACTGATGCCTGCAACTTAATTTTAAATCTATTAAAAAAAAATCAGGTGGATTATTCAAAAAAATTCATGGATAGATATATGAAGAAGCAAGTATAAAAATGATAATGGTAGAATATAGGTCATGGGTGAGCAGATGTTTATTCTGCAGGTCTTTTAATTTGCTGTATGTTTAGAAAACGTCCTCACAAAATGTTGGGGAAAAATAATGTTTGCGTACACTTCAGATCAGTGCATTTTACATACTTTATGCATGAATTTTTTAAGCATCTCCAAAATAAAATCTGAACGAAGAGGGTTTTCTGACTACATGAAGATGATCTTATATTCCAAGGTTTAAATTCCACACCCCCAACGCTCACATCGTTCAGATCTATGGAGAGAGCAGGGCCTGACCAACCTCTTCCCCTCCCTCTGGCCCCCACCCCCGGAGCCCCGTACCCACGCAGTGACGCCCGTCCCGCGCCCCCTCGTAGCCCTGGTCACAGAGGCACTGGAAGGAACCAGGCAGGTTCTGGCACACAGCATGGGCCCCGCAGAAGGATCGGTTCCGGCATTCGTCCACATCTGCAACCAGCAGAGAGTCAGGCCATTGCTGGACCGTCTATCCTCTCCACAGATCACCCAATGCCTGATGGACACCCACCCTGGCATCCGCCCCCCGGCGTGGGCTGGTAGCCAGGGTCACAGGCCGGCGTGCAGCGGTAAGAGCCAGGGGTGTTTTCGCAGCGCTGGGCTCCGCAAATCGCTGGGCCATATTCTTGGCATTCATCCACATCTGCAAGAGTGGGGATGGGGTAAGGGAAGGGGAAGGAGTCACAGGCCTGGATTCACAGGTTCTTGAGGCCACTTCCAGTTCCCATGGCTGAGAAGTCTCCATATATCTGGTATTCTAGGAATCTGGTCTTCTAAAGATTGACAGCCATGATAACTCTTAAGGCCTCATTGCTCTCTCTCGCCTCGCCCAAACATGATCCCGCTTCAGGGCCTTGGCACTATCTTCCCTCAGCTATCTGCCTGACTCCCTCCCTCACTTCACTCAACTGTCAAGGTCAAGCCCTTCTAGTGCATTCTCCCCCACTGCCCTGTCATCTCTGTCCGCTTACTTTGCTATATTTTCCTTCTTAAACTTGTCATTATGTCTATGTATTTACTGGTATGCCAACTGTCACAATGCTAGAACAATGCTGACATACAGTAGGTACTCCCAAATTATTTGTTGAATGAATCTTGAATTAATTTACCTATTTATTGTCTGTCTCCCCTAGCCCCTGCTACCCCAGAATGTCAGCTCCATGAGGTCAGGAATTTTGTTTGACTCATTGCCCCGGTGTCTGGCACACAGGTGTCTAGTGCATTCTTGTGGAATTAGTAAATGAGAACCCCTGAAACTAGGTTTCTATGAGTCAGAGGTCTGGCAACCATAGAGCCAAAGGCAGCCCACAGACATTTCCTTTGTTCCACAAAAGGCTGACCCACACTCCATCCAAAACAATATCTTAGATTAGTCTTAGCCTCCTGTCCACTCCAGTACCCTGTCTGAGCATGCTGGGGGGATGGGGTAGAGAGACTGAGAGGTGAGAGGTGGGGGTGGAGCGTAGAGGGGTGGGAAGGGATGGAGAATGAGAAGACTAGGCAAGGGGGCAATCTGAAGGTGAAGCAGAGACTGAAAGGTGTGGGCCTGAAGTTCCCAAGGCCTGGAGAAGTCTGAGGGAAGGCAAAGGACCAAATGTGGAGAAACAGCGCGGAGAAGGGCGAGGCTTAAGCCCGCAGGGGTCGGTGCTTGGAGAAACCTTGGTAATTTCTAATTTCGCATTGGGAAAGGATGAGGCGCAAGACAGCCAGAGTCGGGCCTCTTTGGAGGGCCAGCTGGAAGTAGAGGAAGTGGTGGAAGGTGGAAAGAGGGCAGAGCCAGAGAGGGGACCTGAAGAGGGAGAAACAGGGAGTTTTAATCCAATTGGAAAGGGGGAGGGAGGCTAACAGTTAGGAAATGTCCGTACTGGGGTGTGAACTAAAATGTGAACAGTGCTCAATCAGCAGAGGGGCCTGGGCTGCCTCTGGAAGCAGGCTTGGCCTGGTTCCTGATAGGAGTGACCTCCCGCCATCCTCCTGTCTCACCAAGGAACCAACTTCCACGACTCATCGCGGGAGGGGGGGCAGTGGTCTCACCGTCACAGGTGCCCTCAGGGCCCGCGTGGTAGCCAGGGTCGCAGTCTCGGACACAGCGGTAGGAGCCTGGAGAATTCTCACAACGCTGGGACCCGCACAGGGCCGGGCCGCGCTCTCGACATTCGTCCACGTCTGAGGGGCAGGGCAGTCAGATGGGGGAGGCAAGGGAGGCAAAAGAGAAAGAGTAGGGGACTCAAAGAGGGGAGAGGAGAGTCAGGAGGGGAAGGCGGGTGACGCAGATAAGAGGGCAAGAGAGAAAGGGGGCAGAGGGGAGACAGGAGGCAGAGGGAGGGAAGGATCAGGCTGCAGCGAGGCCTCTCACCAAGGCAGGAGGCGAGGTCTGGGCCGGCGCGGTGTCCTGGAGGACAGACGCACTCGAAGGAGCCATCGGTGTTGGTACAAATGCCGCTCTGGCAAAGGTCTTCCTCGCTGCACTCATCCACGTCTGCG
>NW_011888984.1:245856-256156 GCF_000151845.1 Pteropus vampyrus
GGGGACAGGTAGTGTCAGGAGGGTCACAATTGCCTCATTGTGTGGTCAGGGGTTATCAGTAGGGGTTATGATTAGGGTCAAATGTCACAGTCAAGTTGAGAGTTCATGGGTCACAGAATAAGAAGTCACATTCAGGGTCAAGGTTTGTGGTCCAGAGAGGAACTGTAGTCTGGGTCAAGGGCCCATAATTCAGGTCAAGGGTCACAGTCAGGCTCTGTAGGTTGTGGTTCAGGTAACAGGACTGAGGTCTAGGTCAGGGGGTTATGGGCCAGGTCTGGGGTGTAGTCCAGGGTGGGGGGGGTCATGGTCTAGGTCAAAGGTCATGATATAGCTCTAAGGTCACAACCAGGGCCTGTCTCACCACTACATCGGCCACGGTGCAGGTGGTAGCCAGCAGGGCAAGCCCTGCACTGGAAGGAGCCAGGTGAGTTCACACACTCCTGCCCAGGACACGCCAGGTGGTTCTCACATTCATCCACATCTGGAGTGCAGGGGAGAAGGTGGCCTTGAAGGGGTGGCCCGACGCCCCTCTCCCCCATCCGAAGTCCTCCCTCCCTCCCCGGCCTCACCCTCGCACTCGGAGCCAGCAGCGTTGGGTTGGAAGCCTGTTGGGCAGACACACTGGAAGCTGCCTTCTGTGTTCTCACAGCGGCCGTAGGCACAGGGCGGGGGGCTATGGGCACACTCGTCCACATCTGGGGCAGAGGGGACCAGTGGGGCTGAGGAAGGGGCCTGAACCCATTCCCGTTACCATCACCACCCATCCCAGCCTTCCAGTCTGGAGGCGGCCTCCCGGACTTTGCCCAAGCTGTTCCCTCCTCCCACGAGGACAGACCCCCTCCCCAGTTTCCCACATTAATGGTCCCTCCGGCTGCCAGGGTAAGTCCAGGACACCACCTCCTGCATGTGGCCTTCCTGCCTCAGAGTTGTCCCCTCCTCAGGGGTCCCACAAGCACAAGAGTATCATCCAAAGGGGAAGAAAAATGGAGAGCACCTTCATATTTGGAAAAAGGGGAGAAAACTCTGGAGTCAGACCCTCCCCACTCTCTGTCCCCCCACCCCTTTGCACTGAGCCCCATCACCCTGCCTCTCTGCCCCCCAATCATGTCTCTCTCCAGCCCCCACAGCAAATGGGGGTGGAACGTGCTTGGACTCAGCACCCTCACCTTGGCAGGGGGCCCCCGGCCCTCGGGAACGGAAGCCAGCAGGGCAGGCACAGTGATAGGAGCCTGCTGTGTTGTCACAGCGGCCTGGTCCGCAGGGTGGTGGCTCTTGGGCACATTCATCCACATCCTCTTCACACGCTGAGCCCCGGAAGCCAGCCGGGCAAACACAGTGGAAAGAGCCGGGCAGGTTCTCACAGACCCCTCGGCCACAGAGGCCTGGGCTCTGGGTGCACTCGTCAACATCTGCAGGGGGCAAGGGACCCCTGTCACACCTCCTTCGTGCCCTCCACACTCCACTCTGCCTCCCTGAACTCCATCGATTGCCACCCTCTGCCACCCCTTCCCCATCACTCTGTACTCCATCCTCCAGCACTCTTCCTCCTTGTCTTCATCATTCGGTCACCCTGCCCCCATCACTCAAACTCTCCATCCTCCATTCCTCTATCTTTCCAATCTCTATTAAGCTATCTGCCTTTCTAGTCCTCACCGGTGGGCCTCCAACTCTGTCCCTCATAACTGACATCTCCATCCTCCATACTCAGCCGGTCTGTTTCCCATCACTTGGCCTCTCCATCCCCATGTCACATTGACTCTACAGCCATCAGGCCGCATGTCTAGTTCTCAGAATCTGGCCTCTGTCTCCTACCATTTGGCCTCTGCCTCACCGCTGCTCTGCCCTGCCCCCCACATCCCCTTCCCCTATGCCCTTCCCAGTCCCTCACCCTGGCAGCCGGCTCCATGGGGAGCAGCCTGGTACCCAGCAGGGCACACGCACAGGAAACTGCCTGGTGTGTTCTCGCAGCGCCCGCGGTCACAGGGCGGCGGCACGCGGTGGCACTCGTCCACGTCTGCGGGCACAAACCGGGAGGCTGAAACTGGGGCAGACACTCCCTCCCACCCCGGTGTCGCAGGGAGTTGGGGAGGGCAGGGGGCAGAGCCAAGTTTGGGCTGAGCCAGGCTGGGCGAGAGCCAGGGCCCGTAGGGAGGGGCTCGGAATGAGTAGGTTTAAGAAGGCGGGGCTTGTGCAGGAGGGCCGGACCAGGGCTGCGCACCCCGCCAGGGCAAAGGCGGAGAGGGGAACCGAGAAAAGGGCAATTTAGGGAGAGCAGAGCCTGGGCAGGGCAAGGGAGGGAAGGAAAGCTTTGGGGATAGGAGCAAAGGGGAGGCGGGAAGGGGTGCTCTTAGGGCCAGGCACTGGTGTGGCGGGGTAGGAATCAGGGGTCGTGGTCAGATGGGATTCTGCAGTTGTAGGACAGGGGCGGGACCTGGCGGCGGGTGGGCGGGAGCTAGTTTGGCACCTGGAGGGGCGGGGCCGAGGGTTCGGAATATTGAAGGGGCGAGGCAAGGGGCGGAGCCTGGACCTGGTCTGAGAGGAAGGCGGGGCAGCGGTAGGGAAGGGCCATCTGGGTGGGGAAGAGGTGGTGGTGGGGTCAAAGGGAGAGCCGGAGCTGGCCTGGGGGCGGGGCCAGGGCGACAACAGTAGGTAGGAAGGGCCTCAGGGAAGCGTAGGAGGGTGGGAACTGCTCTGGAGAGACTGCAAGAGCGAGACCCGGGCAGAGTCCTCGAGCCAGGTGGGGCGGATTTCTCACCCAGACACTCCGTAGCCCGCGGGCCCGCTCGGAAGCCGGGGCCGCACACGCAACGGAAGCTGCCTGGCGCGTTTTCGCAGCGCCCGGGAGCACAGGGCTGGGGTACGCGGCGACATTCGTCCACATCTGAGGGCATAGAGGGAATTGACTGGTCAAGAGGTGACCTGGCAGAGCCCCCCGCCCTGCCTCTGTCCACTCCGTCTGTCTAGCTCACCGATGCAGTGTGTGCCCTGCTGGCTGATCCGGAAACCGGAATCGCACGCACAAGTGTAGCCACTGGGCCGGGGAATGCAGCGTCCAGGACCGCAGACCTGGGGATTGCGCTGACACACTCCCGCGGAGGCACCTGGGGGTGTCCAATCAGCCAGGGTTTCCCCATCTCTGAATCCTCTGTCTCTTTCATCCCAGTACAATCCCCTCAGATCCACTGCCTAAAACGCCCTCGTGGATGTCCCTCCCCAAGCTCAGTCTTCCACCGCTGATCATCATTTTTATCGTGGGAATTTCTCATCAGATCCTCTGCCTGAATCTCCCGTATCACCCTAAAGTCTCCGTTTATAAGTATTTTGCTCTCTTGTCCTCTGAGTGAGATACGTTCTTGGTATCTCGTGAAAAATAATTTGTCTAACATTAACTGAGCACTTACTATGTGCCAGATACTTTAGAGACAGCTCACTGAATCCTTACAATGATCCTTACTATTGATGAGGAAACTGAGGCTCAGAGAGGTGAAATGACTTGCCCAATTGACAGGAAACCTGAATCCAGGCCTTTCTGACTCCAGTTCCTCGTGTAAGCACCACCCTGCACTCCACACCTTTATCTCTTCCCACCTTAACTCCTCTGGCTGTGACATCCCTATTTATTCTATCCGTGGAGCCTCACCCTAGAACCCTCGCCTGTAATACCCCAACAATACCCTCGATTCCCTCTGCTGCACCTGATTCAGGGACCTCAGGACCAGTCCAGGCCGGGATGCTGGGCAGGGAGAGCTCAGGGCCTGGCCTGGGCTCAGGCCGGGGTTCTGGGCGATGGGTAGGCAGAAAGCCTGGTAAAGAAAGGGTATCATTTAGTGGAGGCCTGGATTTGGGGGTTCCTGCTCCTCTTCTTCCTCCTTTCTCTATGGGGCTGGAGCAGCCCCTTTGGAGACAACACTCCCCTCTCCAGAAGCCAGCTCACCTGTGGGTGACCGAGGAGTGGAGGATGGGGCGCGAGGCTGGCTGAGGGACACTCGAGGTGGCTCCTGGCCCAGGGGTCTGGTGTTGTAGCGGAGGTCAGAGGCTGAGTAGTGGTAGCCAGGGCCAGCAGGGCAGATCTCCCGAAAACCCTCTGGGAACAGGAAAGGAGGGGAGAGGGGCAGAGAGACAGCATCAGAGCAGGGGGGAATGAAGGGGGAGGGGGAGTCTGGCCTTGGTTGGGGGTGGGCTTGGCCTGGGAGTGTCAGGGGTTAGGTGCTGGGATGGGGTGGTACCCTGGCCAAAAAATAGGCCATCTCGAAGGCTAATTGTTGGACTAAGCCTGGTTTGGGGTCTACAGAGATTGGGATGAAGTCCAAGAAACAGTCAGGTCCGTTGTGGGGTCTGGTTTTAGGCAGAAGCTAGATTTCCAGGAAGGTGTCTCAGGGAGGGGTGTGTCTGGGGCAGAGCCTAGGCTGAGGGCACTGTCTGGGGAGCTGGGGAATTGGCTGAAGGCTGGGGACAGGGTTGGGCAGGCAGCATAACTCAAGGACTAGGAGCTGCCAAAGCTGGGGGTTTCACTCAGGGGACACAGCCTGACTTGAATGTAGCTTGTCTCAGGGGTGGGTGTAGTCAAGGGTGGGATGTGACCTAGGGCGGAGTCCAGTCTGAGGGTGGCCATGACTAGGGCCCAACCTGGTGTGAGGGCAGTGAGCCTCAAGACCTGGGGGCGAGGCCTAGAGTGGGCACTGTGTGCCTCAAGTCTAGGGGCTGGCCCCACAGGAGGCTCTCACCTGAGCCGAAGGGTGGGCAGAGCTGGCAGCCCCGACCCCAGGCTTTACCCACACGGCTACAGCAGCAGATCTGTTTGGTGATGTTGCGCAGGATGGGCAGCGAGCAGCCACCTTCACGGAGCACGCGGAAGCAGGGTCCCTTGGCCTCTGAGATCACGTGTTGGGCTAGGGGTGAAGGAGGAAATTCTTCAGAATGGGGTTAGCAGGGTAGTGGAACTAGGGGATCTGGGAAGTAGGGCAGTGTTCCCGGGGAGGTTTTGGTGAGTGTGAGGGACATTCAGGAGAGGTCTGAGAGGGCAGGAGAATGAGGTGAGGGGTCTGGAGGTCTGAGAAAGGTTTGGGGCCTGAAGAGAGTCTGAGGAGTGAATATGAGAATCTGAGAAGGATCTCCAGGTCTGCTGAGGGTCCAGTGATGGAGGAACTGTAGGGGATTTCACGGGCTGAGAGGAACTGAAGAAAGCCTGAGTATCTGAAGGGATCTGTGTCCAAAAGGTTTGAGGGGTTCTGAAATAAGGTCCAGGAAGTCTGAGAGGGCTCTAATGGGAGTGACAGAGAGGACCTAGGAGTCTGTGAGGATCTGGGAGTGTCTGAGAGAATTAAAGACGCAGGGAAGATCTGGGATGGGGTCTGACAGCAGGGCGGGACATGGGACCCAGTTTAGCTTCCTGTTGGTGGCTCACAGATGCAGCTGCTGCGGGATGAGTCCAGCAGAAAGCCGTCGGGGCACACGCACGTGTACCCACCGCGAGTGTTCGCACATTCCCCGTGCTGGCAGCGCCCGCCGGTCGCGCACTCATCCACATCTGCGAGAAATGGGATGGTCCCAGTGGCATCAATGACGAGCACCCCTGTCGACCCGCTCCCCACAGCCAAGCCCCTTCCACCCTTGTCCCAGCTCACCTTCGCAGGATCCATTAACCCTTTCAAAGCCAGTCGGACACGGACCATCTGGGGATCCAATTCGGTCGGAGTTCCCTGTAGAGAGAGGAGAGGGGTGGGCCAGGGGCGGGCAGAGAGAGAATAGAGTGTGCGGGGACGAAAGTTGGAAAGACTAAAAGGTGTTGTCTGTGCTTTGAGTTTAGGGTCAGCCTTAAATTGTCAGTCTGACAGAAGGCAACGTGGGAGGTCCCAAGAACGCATGAGTGGGGCCAAGGCACGTAGGCGGGGTGAGAACAGAGTAGCCAAAGTCAGAGAGCGGGGTAGACGGTCCAAGACAGTATGGGTAGGTCTGATCCCCTACCGGAAGTGATCCCCACAATGGGGTAGGCATGGCTAATTTGTGAACAGGGTTTATCTGTGGGCAGTGTACGGCGAGCGGCAGGTTCTCACTCCTCCCCAGCTCCGAGCACCTCGGGGACATCTTGAGGCTTACCCAGGTGTTCCGAGCACGACTGACAGTCGTGAACGCCCCAGGCTACGCCAGCCCCTCTGCAGCAGACCTCCTGCGTCCGGAGCCCGGGCAGCGGGGACGCACACTGTGGGGAAGTGTTGGGTGAGCGCGCCCCCGCGTGGTGGCACGCTTCGGGCCCCTCCCCACCGGCCTCCTCTCACTTCGCTTCCGCGCAGCTCCTGAAAGCAGTAACCAAAGCCCGAGGCGTCCGAATAGGTGTCCTCGCGCGGCGCGTTCTGTGCCAGCACCGTGTAGGGCGCCGCCGCCTCCGCCCGCGCTGCCGCCTCTGCCCGCGCCACAGCCTCAGCGTCCGCCACTTCCCAAGGGCCGGACACACGCTCCACCTGGTGCACCACCACAGACGCCTCCTGCGGGTGCTCCACGTGGACGCTCACCATTGATGCCACACCTGGAGGGATGCACCACAGGACTAAGGGGTGTGTACCCGGGTTCTTACGACTTGGGGCTAGAAGTGGGGGGAAAGTCGCACTGGAGAAAGGTACTCGGGAAGGCAGGAAAGATGGGGGTCAGAGGAACAGTGAGGTGGTAGACAGGGGGTAGGAGGGGGCCCCCGGCCACCCTCTCCTCACCGTGCTCGTCGTCGCGGTGGTTGGCCAGTGGCATGGTGTACACTGAGCGGGTGAGGCCTGGCATGGCTGGGGCGGGAGGCCGGGCGCCCGAGGAATGCAACTGGCAGAACTTGCCAGCGAAGTCCGGGGGACAGAGGCAACGGTCAGGCTTCACGCAAACACCGCCGTTGTGACAAATCAAGGGACACAGGACTGGGGGTGAGAGCGAGGACACTCAGGGTCAGCAACCCTTCTGGCAGGCATCCCTGGGGCCAGAGCACCCAAAGTAGCTCAGTCCCTAACATAACTTCACCCGCAAGGATATCACTCAGTTCTAAGTCGCTCCTCCTTGAGCTGTCCTGTGCCACCCCAACCAATCCTTAGCAACCTGCATTGCCTGGATCCAGTCTTCCAGACCTATATGGAATAGCTCTGCCCACTAGGTCGGCTCGCCACTCCCTCCAGCTCTTCATTCGCTTTCATGTAACCCCATCCTCCCTCTAGAGTCCCACGTTTTGGCTGAGTCCAGAGAGTACCAGCTCCGCCCACTCTCGCTTTCCTTAAGCATTTAGCCCCGCCCATCTAATCGCCTGGCTGCGACTTTTGCTGTTCCAGCCCCTCCAGACCCAGCCGGTCCCTTGCATTGACTAAAACCCCATTTTAGTTACTCCCTGGTTACTCCCCCCTTGCAGTCCTGCCCACAGCACCTTCTTCTACCCTCGGGATTCTAAACTGCCTAGCAAGGCGTCTACCCTGCTGCCTTTAGCCCCGCCCACTTCCTTTCCTCATGTGATTTGCCCGGGATCGCTCGTTCACGCCCTTCCCACTCCCCGCTCCCTGGGTGTCCTAGCTCCGCCCACCGAATTTTGTCTCCGCCCACCTCCCCTTTGGCTCTGGCTCCAGGGTTCTAGCTCTGCCTTCCCGCTTTCAGTAGCTCCCAGGCGGGGCCACCAGCGGGAACGCGCTTCCTTTCCCCTTCTGCGCGCTCTCGCCGGGCCCCAGTCCACCTCTGGGCGGGGCGCTGCCAGCTGTGCGGCGGGGTAAACAAAGAGAGGGGTGCGGCGGGGGTAGGGCGGTGGCTCCGCATTCCGGATCCTTGGGGAGCCCGGGGCCCGCTGAGCCAAAGAAGGCCGGACATATCCTGCTAGGGCACCCCCTCCCTTCCTCCCCCAGGGAGGCTGAGAACAGCTGGAGACAGCTGTGCGGAGGGGAGGAAGGGGGCAGGCAGCCGGGGCCGTCCAGGAAGGCGTGTGCGGTATTGTGAGCCACACACTGGAGAGAAGAAAGCATAGAGGGAGCCCCCTCAAGTTAGAAAGGTAAAGAGATTGGACTCTTGGGAGATTAGCTACAGGGGAGTACTCTGGAGTTCAAAGACAGCTCAAGGTTTCAGGAATGGAAAGGGAGCTTAGCTCAGAGGAAGTTGAGGTGCCCATTCAACAGGAGTCCGTTAAGTCCTTTTGGGGAGAGTTACCTAGAAAACAGGACTCTCGTGCCTTCCAGGGGATGGCCAGTTTGAGGGTGCTGAGAACCTCACCCCAAACCCCCTCCTCACAGGCTTAGATGGAGAAGTGAGATTCCTGGGACTCACTAGCGAGCACATGAAAGCCTCAATTGTTTGAGAAGACTCTAAGATACTGTGGAGTCCCCCTTCCCCTACGACCTAAGGGATTAGGGGCCCAAGTCTTTTGATTAATGGCTGCCTGGGAGGAGCAGTGTCTGGAGTCCTCTTGGGAGAATCAGCTGATCAAGACCAACCTGGGGTTCTTTGACAGATGGATCAGAAGTTCCTGGGGAGGGAGTCAGCTGAAAGGGCAGGATTTGGAAAGACAGGAATTAGGAATCTCTGATGGGACTTGGTCAGAAATATAAGAAAATGCTAGTCTTTTGTGGGAAGAGAATTCAGCTGGGGAATAGAGTTATCAGTGTATCGGGTTTTTAACCTGGAGTTTCTCTGGGGAGGAGGAGTAGCTGAGGGATAATACCACAGAATTCTCTGGTGAGGGGCACAGTTTGGGGGGATTACATAAAAATGGGAGGGAGAGAACTGCACTGGAGGGGCCATCCTCTAAAGTCTGTTGTTGAGGGTAAGGATCTGAGGGCAGTGACTCTGGGCTCGGGACTCCAGGGTGCTCTAACAGAGGTCCTTAATTGAATGGCAGGCCCAAGAGAGGCTTAACTAGCAATCAAAATTCCAAAATAGGAAGTGTCTCTGCTGGGGGTTGTAGTAATCCAGCTAGGTCTGGGAGGCACTTCCCAGCCTCCGAGGGCATTTCTCCGCTGCGTGTTGGCCTGAATGCCGTCCCCTGCCCAGTTCCCTGAGGGCTCCCACCCCTGGGCAAGCCGTGAGGTGGGCATGGTCCACTCCATGCTCCACGCCCCTGGTGGAGTGAGGAACTGAGGGCATTGGGGTCCTGCCAAGGTCAGCCCCCCTTCACGTGCCCCTACTTGTGCCTCCAGGGGCTTGGCACCCGCTTGGGCATGGCGCCTGGCACGGGTGAGCTGGGGCTGGGCCGGGAGGGAGTGAAGGAAGGAGAGAGGAAGGGGAGGAGAGAGGGAGTGGCAGCAGGCGGGGGCTCCAGCGGGAGATGAGCTCACGGCCGCCAGGGCTGGGTTGGCTGGGGGCCAGGCTGGGCGAGTTCCCGGCGCCAGGGGCCCCCACTCCCCACTCTGGAGGGCTTCTGGGGTTGGGGGCAGGTAGGCCCCGACCCCTGAGAGGCCGCCCACCCCCACACCCTGGCGCTAACAGGTGGCCTGTTCTCCCCACCTCACCTGAACCCCCTGGGGGTTCCTCATCTCTACCGGTGCCTAGTGCGCACCCTCCTCCTGTCCCCTCTGCCCCTAGGGGGCGCCCCATCTCCTAGGCCTCCTATCTAGATTTTTCTCCCACGTGTGACCCTTGCAACTCAGGGTCCTGCAGAAACCCTACTTCTCTGGATCCCCTTTTCCTCTCAGCTCTCCAGATCCACTTTCTTCACCTCAATGCCCCTCCTAACAAGCACTCCCATCCTGGACTTTTCTAATCCCTCCCACGCATGGATGCAGAAACCGGGACAACCCCCAGGGCCCCCAAATTCTCCCTTGGTCCCCGGGGAACCCTTACAGTCTCAGAATTCAGGCTCCCTGCCCCCAAGTTCTCAGGGTCGTCAATTCTGGTATCCCCAATTTTGACTCAAAGGCATGAAAGTCGGCCCCAGTCCCCTCACGTGAGACATCACAGGTCCCTGAGAAACCCCACTGCTTGCAAAATCAGGACCCTCAAGACCCAATCCCAAAAGCCAGGAGTTTGCAGCCCTTCCTTAAGTACCCAAGGGTCCCCTAGTACTACTGCACAGGGAATCTGGGCTCCCTCTCCCTGGGGGACTGTCTCCCCCATCCCCGGGGGTTCCTCCTCCCCCTGGGGACCCCTCCCTCGGGACCACCACCCCGCACTCACAGGCGCGGAAGCCGGGTCCCCCCGGGGCCGCACCGCCGGGCGCGCCGCTCTCCACGCTGGTGGCGTTGCGGGGCGCGCAGATCGGGGTACAGCGGGGGCCGGTGGGCCCATGGACGCAGCGCAGGCTGCACACCGCTGGGGTGAAGCGCACGCGGAGGCGCTCTCGCGGCTGGCCCTGTCCAGG
>NW_011888984.1:257036-265700 GCF_000151845.1 Pteropus vampyrus
GATGAGGACCGGGGGAGGCAGGAGGAGGCCTTTGGCCCCTGGCCGCCCCGCAGTTTTGGCCATTCGGTGACCGAGCAGGCGCCAATCCGCACAATCGCTTTTGTTGTCTGGGCTAGTTCGGCTTCCCTCTCTGCCGGGACAGCGCCCCCCTCTTTGGCAACGGGGAGCCCGGACGCCTGGCTTCCCGGCCCCACCCCCGCGGGTCAGCGCCTCTGGCCAGCGTCTGGTCCTGTCCCGGGCTCACCTCGTGCGGCCGGACGCTGGGGTCCCTAGAGGGGGCCGTGTCCTGGAGTGGGGTGCTGAGCTACAATGGGGGGCGGCTAGGCGGCGGCTGGACCGTGGGAACCAGACGGCTTTATCTGGCCCGGAACCCCCCTCCACCCCCCCGGCAGAGGAAAGGCGGATGTTCTTACCGCGGGCCTGGCCGGCAGGGGTGCGCTGTGGGGGCCTCCGTCTCAGCAGTGCCCGGCCCCCCGGCCCGCGGGGCCGCCGTCGCCTCAGCAGAGCTCGGGCCTCCTGCAGCCTGGGTAGGAGCGGTCAGAGAAGGAACCGTCACCTCGGTTAGACTGACACCCCCCCCCCGCCCTGCTTCAAGGGGCCTCCCAGCCAGGAGGTCTTCCAGTAGCGGCTCTGCCTACCCCCCACCCCCATCCCTTTGTGGGGACCAGGCCTTGAGTACTCTTTAGAGGCTTGAGGAGAAACAGGGACAAAGATGGTGGGGAAAACAGATGAAGAAGGGAGAGGGAGAGAGAGAAAGAAGAGAGAAGAGAAGAGAAGAGAAGAGAAGACTGGTAGGAGGGGAACCCCACACTCACGTCAGTGGCTGCCAGTTAAGGGACACCTGTCTCTTCTTCACGCTGGGGCTGGGGCTGGAGCTCGGCAGCGCCGGGGGCACTGGTGTCAGACACCGCTGAGGGTCTGCACACTTTTCAGGCGGGCAGCTCTGGACCCTGCAGGAGGCTTCAGAGACAGCCAGGGACTAAGCGGAGGATGAGACAGAGTCCCCCTTTACACCAAGTGCATCCAGCTCTCCAGCTGGGATGAGGGGTAGAAAAGGGAACCCCCCACCCCTCCACTCCTACCCTATTTCACCCCCTACCTATACCTCACCTAGAAGAACCCACCTCTGAAACAGCGGCTCCTCCTGGATGATCGGCTCGGGCAGCAGTGACAAATAGCAACACTATAAACAGAGGGGTGGAAGTCAATCAGGCCCCAAGCTCTCTAGAGCTCCCCAAAGGAAGTCAATGGGAATACGGGAGGGGAAGCCAACATAAGGCTTGAGGTTGGTCGAAATAGATGTGGGGCCCATTTGAGGCACTGCAATCGATGCCTCGGTTTCCCTATCTGCAATGGGAGGCAAATTGGCTTAGACTCTCTGGGGATGAAGGTCACAGCAACTTTATTTTTATTTGTCTTCTGAAGTGTTTGACGGCAAGGTATTCTTAGAAAAGACATTTTAAAGTATTTTTAAACGATTTTTTAAAAACTCAAAGAGGATTTCTAAGCGCATTTCCCAGCCCCGACTGTCTGGGAATCCAGAACCCGCCCCCCTCCCCGCACATCCCTGTGCTGGACTCAGCCGTCATCCCGCGTGTGACCGGCAGGTGGCGCCACTTCCACAGGCCTCAGCGGCTGGGGAGGGAGGTCCTCCTTCGACTGTGGGTCCAGCAGGGTGCTGAGGTGGAGGGGAATACAGAAGGAGCCACAGCCCAGGACTGGGAATCCCGAGGCCTGAGTTCTAGCCTGTTCCTGCACTTGCACGCTCGTGTGTCCCAGAGCCAGCGTTTCCTGGTCTTTGGGCCTCAGTTTCCCGCCTGACCAGAAGGAAGGAGTCGTTCCTGAAGAAATCCGCGCGCCCAGAGGCTCTCAGATTCTGGGTAGCGGAGCCCTCAGCTCCGACTCAAGCGCGTCGTAACCAAAGGGCCCCCCAGACAAATCCATTATCCTCAGGCTAAGGGGGACGAGAGACTAAGACGCGCGCGCAGGCCCCGAGAAAAGGGCAGTGGCGGGAGGCTGCAAAGGGGACGTAGGGCGCGTGGACTTTTTCCAGACAGTGGGGCCCAGTGGGGGAGGAAGCTGCCCGGGTGGGAACCTCTGGGACCTCTGCTCTTGCTGTCACCCCTCCTGCCTTTTCTCCGGGTTAACCCCTTCCCGGCCCCGCCCCCGGCGCGGCTCGGGTTACTAAACGCATTCGCAGAGACTGAGGCGGGAGCGGAGCCCGGGGCCTTTGTAACGGAGCGCTGGGCCGCAGGGCGGGGGATGGGGGTGCTGGGCAGACTGTTTCCTTAGATCTCGTCACCATAGACAGGAAGGGTGGCTATAATCTCTAAATCCATAGGAAGTTCTGGATCTCTTGCTGCGAAATCCCTGGTGCCTTGTTCAAGCCTGATATCCTCTAATTCTAGGACACTAGAACATCTTCGACCCTCAGGGACCCTGAGGAACAGCCCCCGTCCACACAATTCCCCCAACAGCCACTCTGCCATCGACCCAAAAGGCCACGTCTTCTTAACTCATTAGGGGAATCCAAGGGTTCCTATTAATTAATCCAGACGCCCCAAACCCTAGAAAACCAAGACATCTCAAAACTCTCATAAAATCCCTTCATCACCTCCCATACGCTTCCTCCTTAAGCACCCAAGAAACCTGGAGACCCTCCTAGGTCGAGGGTCCCACCCACCTCATCCTAGGAGAACTCAAAGCCACGCCCCCATATAAACTGGAACCCTTCTTTGAAAAATTTCTAGAATTCCCTGAAGCCACATCCATCTCTATCACACACATAGGGCAGGAATCCCTTCCGTCAAACTCTCAGTTCCCCTCGGATTCTAACCCCTACAAAATAGAGGGCCCTAATAAATCTCAGGGCTCTCTGGCTCTTTCATTCCCACCCCGAAGCGGTGGGTTCGATTCTGCCTAAATCTAAAAAAGTCCTGGGCCTCACCGACCACCAGACTCACTGGGTGGAGGAGGCACAAGGAAGAGGGGGCCGCAGCGGGGCTTACCCTGCTGGGCGGCCCAAGGTCACTGCAGCCTCGACAACCTGGCTGGGGCTGGGGCTGGGGCTGGGGCTGGCGGCGGAGGCGGCAGCTGCGAGGAGCGGCAGCAGCAGCACCAGCAGGAGGGGGCCAGGCTGCCGCATCGTGTCCGGCGTGGAGTCCCGCTCCAGGCCAGCCGTCTGTCCAGCGGGTCCGGCTGGGCGCCGCCCCGTCCCCCGCCCCCGCCCCAAACCTACTCATTTTCTCCACAGTCCCAGCGGCGGGCTGCGAACTTCTTACCAATCAGAGCCGGGTGCCGTCAGGGGGCGCTGCCCGTGCGGCCAATAGGGAGGCGACAGGGGCGGGGCTAGAGGGACAGGTGTCGGGCGGGGGACGCTGGGGCCTGCCTGTCCGGAGTTCTCAGTGCTGTGGGGGGAAATTCGTAGTCGAGTACTGACTCGTTGAATCCTCTTGTGAAGGAGAGGCCTAAGTATGGAGGTGCTGAGATCCCTCGAGGGATGCGTAAGCGGTGGGCAGGGTCCCCTAAACTAAACTCCCGCCCGCAGGCCTCATCCATCAGCTCGCAGTTGCTGGAGAATTCCATCAGTATTTGCTCCCTGATTGGTGTAGACACTGGAAGCCCTCACAGGTTCCTAATTCTTACGTGAGAGACTCAGGATTCTGAGGGCCCCGGGTCGGGCCCCTCTGAGGCTTCCAGGCCCACTGGACTTTCCCAGAGGATTTGCCTTTTCTTCCACGCCTTGTGCTTCAGGGGTTCCAGGCTCAACGAGCAATAATAGCTTTTACCTCAGAAGGCTGTAGCCTCTGCCCCTCAGAGGACCCAGGCTCCCTCCCGACCCACAGACTCTGGGAGATCCGAGCTCTGCTCTCCTCCTTGACTATCTCTCCACTGGCCACCCCTAGAGGGTACCAGACCTCTTCCCTACCTGAATCTTTAAAGGCTCCCAAGAGCACCCCTCCCATTCCCAGAATTGCAGACTCTCCCTAGAGAATTCCAGCCCCCTCCCTTCCTAGGGAACTCTACCGTTAGGAGCCCCAAGCCACAGAGGGCCTTAGGCCCTTTGCACTCCCTTTAAGAGGTTCCAGGCTCGAAGTCCTGCTAATAGCCTCAGATGATCTCAAGCCCAGCCCCTTTCCTTTATTATACATTTAAGACCCCGCCTTCTTCCCTTGGAATTACAAACACCAAAGGTACCGCCCCCAGAGCTTCAGACTCCGCCCTTAGCTGTCCCTATCGCTAAGTTTTAGGCCACACTCCTTCCCACAGAGAATTGGGGAGCGGCCCTACACTTGAGAACCCAAGCCCCACCCCTTTCACATTTGCCCCGCCTCTGGGGTTTCCGGGGCGGCGGGGGCGGGGGAGCCCATCTCACAGCAGTTTAATTCTTAAGATGTCCAGTTCTGTAGCACTAGCCCCGCCCCCAGTGGATCCCAAGCTCCTCCCACACAGAGTACTAGGCCACCTGCCCAGACTAAGACAAGCAGCAGATCCAGTTTTGTCTTCATTCTCTTCTTCCTGCTACTGTTCCCAATAGAAGGTGTACAGGGAGCATGGGAGACCCCTTTACTCTTCGCCATTACAGTGAGGCACACGAGATGACTCACACAGTCACACTCACATCATTACTGCCACCCACAGCAATCCAGGCGTCCATCTCACACTGACAACTCTGGGCCCACCCACCATCCAGGGACACTCAGCCCCTCGAAGCAGTAATGACAGTACTCAGGCCCCACTCACGGACATTCGTGGGCTGTCCCGGCGTGATGATGGAGTCTCTAGTTCTGCCCATTGAATGTTCACCGTGTCCCTCTTTGTGCGGCCTCCCCACATCCCTGCTAACATGGCCCTGCAGGACAGCGTCTCCCTGCCCCTTGTTGCCCCCTTCCTACCTCCTACTCTGTGGCTGGAGCATTTGCTGGGGACTCTGCCGAAATTTCTCCCTTCTGCCTGGGATCCAGGGCATCTTCAATGCTCGTTGCTAGGCAACAGCCTTTGGCTCACCACTGCAACTTCCGGGGATGGCGTAGGCTTCCCCTCCCCCCTCCTCAGCATTTGGAGTCCCCAGCTCTCAATCTCTATCAGTGCCACTTTCTCCCAGGGTCATTCTGTGTCACCCCTTGGATCCTGATCTGACCTCAACCCTTGACAAAGAACCCCCAGAGTTCTAGAGTCGTGGTTTTCCAGAAGATTCCTCCCAGTGTGTGCTCACACATACAAGTTTTATCCCTGGTATTAATGAACAAACAAAAATCTCTTTAGTGTTCTAGATTTTCTGACATTCTCTCTTGGTTCTAGAATCACCAGCATTCCAGAAATACACGTGTTCTGGATTCCCAGGTGTGGAAAAAATGATCTCCAAACATTACAACACACTCCCACGTTCTAGATTCCCTGACCTCCCAACCCCCTCCTACATTCTAGACTTCCTAATATTCAAACATCCCCCTGTGTCCTGAATGCTCTGGCACGGAAAAACATTTCCAGAGTTTGAAATTCACAGGCATTCCAGAACACTCATGCTTTAGAATCACTTGTTATAGACTTTCCACTCATGTTCTGACATGATTCTGACAACTCACAACCTCCTGTCATTATGGATTTCTTGCAATGCAGAAAACACCTCTAGTGTTTTAGAAGTGTTGACATTCCAGAACACCCCTACGCTTTAGATCTCCTAGTAATCTAGATTCTTTTGTGTCCTATAATTCTGAGCATTCAAGAATCCATGGCATGGAAAATATTCCCATTGTAGATTCATAGGCATTCTAGAACACTCCTGTTCTAGAATCATTGACTGTCTAGGTCTTTTTGTCAAGAAACTTCTAGAGTCTGCATTCTCTGATACACAGGGGAGAACCTTAACATTGTTCATTCACTAGAACTCCAGACTACCCCGTGCTCCCTATTCCCTGACTTTCTAGCCCCTTCTCCACCACGTTACAGAAGCTCTGGCATTCCAGAAACTCTGGGATCATAGAATTAGCATATCATGAAGTCTCTTGTTGCTAGTCTGGCCCACTTTTCTAGTGTGGGCAGGAAAGGGGTGACAAAAGGCGCAGCCAGGGATGTGGGAAAGATATTTGCAGTGGCAAGGTCTGGGCTGCAAATGTTAAGGATGTGGCTGGCAATCACGAAGCTGACATCTGCGTTTCTGCTGACCCGAAGCCATTTATCCCCATTGGTAGTAACAGAAGCCCAATTCACCTCTCAGGTACTCCTCCACTCTGTCAACATGGGCTGACCTCACCTCCTGGCCTGTTAGGGCATGTGACTCCTGGAACAATGGAAGGTCTCCATCTAACTGACTACAGTAATTGGTTCGGGGGTAGCCGTTTGACTTAATTCAAGCCAATAAGAATCAGTCTTGTGATTGTTATGACTGCTAGAGAGGAAAAAAAAAAAGTTGCTAAGAATTACCTAGAGTTATCTTGGCACAGAGATGGGAAAATCTGACTGCGAATGATGCATCCCAGAGGAAAGCAAAACCAAGAAAATGGAAAGACAACCTGGATGAGGGTTCGAACCCCTGGATCCAGCCATGCCTGAAGCTGCACTGCACACTTATACATTCTCTCTCTCTTTGATTAAACCAAAAGAGACATGTTTCTGTCTCTCTGGGACCTGGTAAGGGCCTACATCTCTTCCACCCTTTTCCTGAGGGTCCCCACATCCTCTAAGAATGTAAGCAAGGTATTGGCAGTGAGAACTTTATTAGGGGAGGGTGACTTTGGCTCTAGAAAATGGGGATAGTGGGGATCTAGTAACAGTAACCACTCCAAGAAGGCCCTGGCCCTGAACCCAGGGCTCCAACAGGAAGCAGGGGTGGGGGGGCATCTGAGTCCCCAGGACCTGGGTATCCAAAGGCACCATGGCAGCTGCGTTCAGAAGGAAGTTTCATTGAGCTTCATCTTGGGGGGTGCGAGGGGAGCCCCAAGACCTGTGGAGGGCCGGGGAGCTGGCGTCGGAGGCCGTCGGGGCTCCGGCCCACTCCGCACCAGTTCCTGGCAGCGTTCCACGAAGCTGCCTCCCCCACGGCGCCGGGCCTCAGCCTGTGGGGGGCTGGGGCTCCCACGGCGGCCAGACAAGGAGGTGTTGCTGGAGGCGGAGTGAAGACTGAAGGAGTGACGAGGGTCAGTGCTGGTTATCATGGGGCAGCTGGGCCGCCCCCCACCCCAAGGGCACCACGTTCTGCCCTCTCCCCCGTGGAATGATGCCTACCTGGTGAGAGAGGTGCGGGGTGAGGGGCTGGGGAGCGAGCCCCTCGAGGAAGCCAGTGGGGCCAGCTCACACTGCTCCAGCTGTTCCATCAGCTCTTCCTCTGTCAGGCCACCTGCTGGGGGGCAAGGAAGTGGGGTCAGGGGGCAATACAAGGGTCACAGGGCAAAGGACAAAGACCATATGTAAGAATTGAGGCCAGGATAGAAAAAAGATGCAGAGGTCAAGGGGCAGGGGTTAGAAGCTGTGACAGGGGTGAAAAGCAAGGGCAAGGAGGGGTTGGGGACAGAGACAGGGGTCAGCGGGCAAGGGCTTAGGGGGAGATCATGATGAAGGAGGTTGTGCAGAGGGTTTCGGGAGAGCCCGTGGGGCTTGGGGTAGGATTGAGGTGGGTGGGGAGTACCAGGGGCCTGGCCGAGGCCGTCCATGGCGGTGGTCAGGTCCCACATGGCGAGGCTGCCGTTGGCCTGGCCGGTGAGCAGGTAGCGCCGGGGCCGAGAACCGAGCCGCCGGGAGCCCTCGCACTCGAGCACCGTGAAGGCGGTGGTGGGCGAGCCGTCCACCGAGCGCACCGAGCACACCCTGAGAGGGAGGGAGGGGGGTCGCCCTGGCCACACCAATGCCTAGCCTGGCCCCCTTCCCTTCCTCACACCCTTCCTGGGCCACAGTCCCCATCGTTATGGCTCTCGTTCCTGCCTCTCCACCCCTGAGCTTCTTCATCATTCTCCAGTCTACCGTCTTGGGTTCCAGTCCCAGGAGGCCAGGAGCCTCCTCAATGTCCCCCCACCTGTACATCATCATGCCTCCTGCATCTCTCACACGGCCCCCTCCCCCCTGCCCTGTCGCCCTGGTCAAGCCCTGCCCTCGCTGGCCAGGAACCTGTCCAGCCTCCTCCCTGGGCTCTTGGCCTCCTAGCCAACCTCCAGCCCAACCCTCTCACGGTGGCCCTGGCTCCCAGTACACACAGGACAGTCTCGGCTCCTCCATTTGATTAACAAGGCCCTGCCCCTCCGCAGCCGCCACTCCACTCACCTCCATTGTGTGCTCAGATCCCCAGGGACCAACTGTACCCCTCTGGCTACCCTAATTAGCCATTCCCAGCCTCTGTACATTTTGTCCCTTTAGCCTGGCACGCTCTTCCCAGGCTGGAGGCAGCACCTCCCCTGAGCTCCTACAATGCCCTGGGCCCCCAACCCCGGCCCTGAACCTTCTGCCCGGGGCCCCTGTCCCACCCTGACTACACTGGGCAGTCTCTGTCTGAGGTCCGGCACTGGCGCCAGCTTCTCCAGATTCACTCCCACCCATCTATGTCGCGCCTTTGATACCTCCAGCCCCCAAACCTGGACCAGGCTCACGCTCCCCCAGCCCTTGCTCCATTAGTGTCCCTTGGCTGAGATCCCTTTCTGGCCTCTGTGACCCAAACAGCCACTTGCCTTCTCCCCC
>NW_011888984.1:267215-279815 GCF_000151845.1 Pteropus vampyrus
GGGGGGGTGGGGCTCAGGCCTGCTGGGCCCCAGGACCTCCAGACACCAAGGCTCTGCCCCCTCCCCACTGATGACCCCCTTCTCCCAGGACTCAACAGTCAGCGGGGTTCAGGCACATCAGGGATGGGGGTGGTCCTGGGTCAGGTGGCAGTCGGCAGGAATCAGTGGGGGTAACAGACTTCAACAGGGGGAACTGGGAGTAAAGGGAGGTTGTCAGGGATCACATGGAGTCAGGAGAGGTCTACAGGGGTCAGGTAAGGAAGGGGCCAATGGAGGCTGATGAGCGTCTGCTGGGTAGGGGGCCAGGAAGCACCAATGTCATTGCCAGCACTGCATCCGCCGTGCCCGTCAGCCGACTCCAGCGCCAAGATCTTGAAGGAAGCCAGTGGGGTGGAGCCGGGCTGGGTGGAAATCATGCCTCGGAAGCGAGTCACAGACCATGTCCGCACGTGGTTGTTGTCAGCACAGACTGAGGGTAGCAGGCAGCGGGTCAGGCTGGGCCGGGGCTGCCCAACCTTCCTCAGCCCCAAGAGGATCCCCTTTCAAAGGTGTCAAGATTCAGGCCCCTCTGAATTCTACCCTTTCGGAGAACTGTCTCTTCCTCAGAACTCCAAATGGTCACAAATCCTGTTGGCTCTGCCTCCAAAATTATTAAGAGTCTGATCTCACTTTACCCGCTCCACTGCCCTTGTCCATCTCATCTCCTTCCGGGACCACTGTAGCAGCCTCCTCCCTCTGCTTCCTGCCTCTGTCCCATCCTCACGGCCTGTCCCCACGCCTGTGTCAGGTCACGGCTCTCCTCTCTCAGAGCCCTCCTATGGTGCCATCTCGGCCAGGGTCAAAGACAGTCTTCTCTGTGGCTTACAAGGTCCCACTGACAAGCTCCCCTGACCTCCACTCTCTCCCTTGCCCACTCCGCTCTGCGCACAGGGGGTTCACCACTTTCCCTCAGGTATATCAAACATCCTCCCGCCCCAGAGCCTTTGCAGTGCCTGTTCCCTCTGGCTGGAATGCTTGTCCCACCGATCTGCACTATTCATTCCCTCGTTTCTACTCAAAGGCCCTTCCTCAGAAAGGCCTTCCTGGAACCCCATACTCTCCCTTGACCCCGACACTCTCTAGCCACTTACGCGGTTTTGTTTTTCTTCATGGCCCTCATCATTGCCCAACACTGATTTATATTTTCATTAATTAATTGTCTGTCATCCCCACTAGAACATCACCTGCACGAGAGCAGGGACCTGGCCTGTCTTGTTCACCACTGTATCCCCCGTGCCTGGCACACAGTAGGTGCTCAATAAACATCTGCTGATTGATGAATAATTCACTCTCCCTTAGACTGGTCCCCTTATAGTATCCTCTCACTTCCGTGATTATTGTTCTAGGCCAAACCTCTCTCCCCCGTGGAGGTCACTCCCTACACATGTCCCCCGCAGTGGAAACCCTCATCAACCTGGTGTCATGCTCCCATCCGTGCCAGCCCTCCTGCAGGGAGACAGGCAACTAACTGGTCACCCAGCAGGCCCACCTGAGATGAGGTGCTTCTCCGACAACATGATCTTGGTGACGGGACTGCGGTGCACGGTAAAGGTCTGGAAGAGCTGAGGCCCCGAGCCCACAGTCTCGGGGTGCTGCACGATGACCCGCACACCCCCTGAGCTGGTGCCGTAGGCGATCTCAATCCAGTTCCCACTGTCACCTGGTGAGGGGCCGAGGAGGAAGAGAGAGACAGGGTCACAGAGAGACGGAAACCAATGCAGAGAGACAGACAGACAGACGGAAGACAGAGACAGAGCCACGAAGCAAGGAGAGAGGGTGCTCACAAGGTAGGGAAAAGATGCGGAGATGGAGGAACAGGCAGACAGAGGGAAACAGACAGAAGTCAGGACAGAGAGAAAGAACTAACGCAAGAGGGAAGAGAGAAACCAGAGAGACCAGGAGACGTGGGGGACCGAGAAATGAGTCACAGGAATATATGGGCAGACGGACAGATACAGAAAGAGATGTGCTTAAAGAGAAAGGAAAAAAAAAAACCATAGAGACACATATAAATAGATAGACAACAAGACAAGAAAGTGAAATCCTGTGTGTCTGAGGGACTCCCAGCCCTTGCCAACTTTCCAGAGGGGAAAAAGTTATTTTGCAAGTGTCAGAAACTTAATGGGCCACCCGAAGGACTAGGGGTAGGAAAAATGTGGTTAATATTTCATGCAGCAGTTAAAAGCAACGGATCAAGGTTATGCATCACAATATAGTGGGTATTAAACCCAGGGCAGGTTTAATAGTAAGAGGACAACTGAGACAGAGATCCGGTATCGTTTACGCAAGTTCAAAACCTGTTCACATCACCCATTTTGTAAGGACACATACAAATGAAAAGATAAATGCTAACCATGTTAGAACAGTGACATGTGGTGGAGGGGGAGGGGCAGGGGGGGAAGGGATTAATTGATTAGGAAGGGGGCTTTCGGGTTTTGGGGGGGGAGGGGGAAAGTGAAGTAGAATATAGTTAATAATACTATGATAAATTTGCATGGTGACAGAGGATTACTAGAATTAGTTTTAAGGTATAAACATGTCAAATCACTATATTACACACCTAAAACTTATATAACTAATATATACCAACTATATTTAAATTTAAAAAATGGGGTCTTACATGACGACATGCTGTGAAGTTAGGTGTATTATTTATTCCTGCTAGAAAAAAATGTACCATGACCCTTACCTCACACCATACATATGAGTTAATCTGAAGTGGAACAGACCTATGTGTAAAAGCTAAAATTACAAAGCTTCTAGAAGAAAACATAGGGGGAAATCTTCACTTCACAACCTGGAGACAGGCAAAGGCATCTCAAGATCCAGAAAGCACTAATCATAAGAAATAAAATAATTAACCATCATGCTAAGTGAAAAAAGCCAGACGCAAAAGGCTATATATTATATAATTCTATTTGCATGGACTGTCCAGAAGAGGCGAACCCATAGAGACAGAAAGATTAGGTTTCCAGGGCTGTCCAGAAGGAGGAATGGGGTATGGCTGCTCATGAGTTCAGGGTTTCTTTTTGGGGTGATAAAAATCATCTTCTGGAATGAGATCGTGGCGATGGTTGTACAACCTTGTGAATCTGCTAAAAATCAGCTAATTGCACTTTAAAGTGGTGAATTTATGGTATGTGAATGATATCTCAATAAAAACAAATAAAAATTAAGCCATTTCTCTGTATTTGAGATCAAGGACACACACACAGAAAGCTGTCTCAAGTGAGAGAACTCGATTTCGTTCACTGTAAAACTCGCCTCCTCTTTGTTTTCTGAGCATGCATCGTGCCCTTATTGCAGAGATGGGAAAGAAACCCACAGATGAACAGCTAGTGGTCAATTTTGCCCGTGGTCCAGCGCCTAGAACGGTGCTTATATATGTAAGTGGTACTCAGGGAGTATTTGTTGAATGACTAAATGACGGCTGAATCTGGCTGCTGATGGCAGAGGGGAAAACCGGATCAGAGCTTACTGGTTTTGGGTGTGAGGTAGACGCTGAGGGCTGTGACGCCGTCTTCTGCTGGGTCCCGGTAGAGCTCACTGACAAGGAGGTCATTGTCCTTCATGCGCAGGGGGAACTTCTGTACATCTGCCGTGGGTGGAACGGGCTTGTTCAAGGCGCCCCAGCCTCCCGCCTTCTCTCCCACTTCCCGGGAAGGTTCTCCGGCCCCTAGGTGCCGGCTGCTGCTCACCCACATAGTAGATGGAGCCGTTGTTGCAGCCCAGAAGGAGGAAGGAGCCTGCCGCATCGTAACTGGTGATGGGCTGCACCTCCTGGACCTGGGGACGAGCAGGGCAGGCTGTGGCGGAGGACTCGCTCCCTGCTTCAGCCTCTGCTGCTGCCTCCGCAGTGCCCGCTCCTGGCGTGCCCGCCCCTCCCCACTCTAGAAGCCACCGGGGTTCCTAGACCCACTATCCTCCAGCCTTGCCTGCTTCAGGCCTATCTCAATGTGTGTCTCTCTGTCTCTGAGTGCCTCTTGGTCGGCATTTCAGTTTCTTGGCCTCTTCTTGCCTCTGTGTTTCTGACATTTCTCTATTCATCTCCATGTATCTGCGTCCCTTCGTCTACAACAGTCACTCAGTCCTGGTTCCTCTCTAGCCACCCTTCTCTCTCTCTCTCTCTCTCTCTGTCTGTCTGTTTCTCTCTCTCTCTCTCTCTCTCTCTCTCTCTCTCTCGCCTCTTTTTGACGTCCTGTTTCCATTTGTCTGTTTCTCTCCCCCGCCTTTCTCTGCTTGTCTGTCTCTCTCTCTCCAATACTCACACTTTAGTAGGAGGGAAAAAAAAAAAAACTACTCCAGGTGTACTTTTTTACATTTTGGACATGGCTAGAGGTGCAGAGAGAATGACAGATGTTGACATGTCTCTCTGTGGGTTTCTGTCTCCTACACCATCTCCCCTCACTTGGTCCCCGATCCAGTGCCTGGAGAATCCTCTCTTCTCCTTTCCAAACCCACCCATCCTCCCTGATGCTCTTTAGGCCTTCAGCAAACACGCCCAGGCTCTGGCCCACTGCTGGGCTCACTGGCTCTCTCCAGGGGGTGGGGGAGGCAGAAAGGAACCCCTCCCAGTGTCTGTGCAGCCTGGACACCTGGGATAAAGGAGAGCCAAGCTGGCCATTCTGACCTGCCAGTGTTTAGTGACGGCATTCCACACCCCGATACGCCCCGTGTGGCTCGTGGCGATGAGCTGGTTCCCGACGAAGAATAAGGCTTCCACAGGCACCCCCAGATGGAAGACCCCTGCAGAGGGCAAGGAGCACTCAGCTAGGCAGGACTCCACATCATGGGGGAGAAGAGGGCTGGCAGGAAGAGTTCCAAGGGCCAGAAGATTCAGGTGGCCATGGAATCCTTGTAGGATAGAGGGTTCCAGCAGGAAGGAGGGGGGATTGTCATGAGGACTGAGATTTGTTAGGGAATAGATCAGTTAACAAGTCAGAGATTTCTACTAGGAATACAGAATCTTAACAGGCTTTGGATTCCACTGGCACTGAGAATTTCAACAAAGCAAAGAAATCTAACAGGGCAGTGAATTCTGACAGAGGAGAGAATTAACTGTATGTGGGTGGATTTTTCTAACAGGCTAAAGAATCCTAACAGGATACAGAATTCTAAAGGGTTGGAACATCCTAATAACGAAAAGAATTCTTATGGTTGTAAGAATTACATGGGGCTGGGGGGGGGTGGTGTGGTAATTTAACTGGCCATAGAATGCTAATGGGGTAGAGAATTCTAGTAGATCACAGGCTGGAGAAGAATTCTCAAGGACAGAAGGTTCTGGAAAAAGCCTGGTGCCATACCTATCTCAGAGCCACCGCCTTCTGCCTGCAGAGCCCATAGCAGGATCTCGCTGCCGGTGGCTGCTGCCACCATCTTGTCGTGCTCACCCAAAGCCCCACCCAGCACCCGGGCTGTGAGTGCCAGTCGCTCGATGGGCCAGTCCAGGCGGGGACTGGAAAACACCAGCTGCCAGCCAGAGGCTTCCTTCAGCCTGTTGGATTGGGGGACATCATCAACCCTCACCCCAAGCCCTCCCCATCAACAGGGCTCAAAGCCTCCTGTCACTGCCCTCTTCAAGCACCTGTAGCAGACAAGAAATTGGGAATAGGCCACGGCGATCCAGTTGTGGTGTCCACACACCAGGCGCACCATTCCCGGCTCCTCCGGCAACCCTTGGGGGGAGAGGAGGGGTCAGGGCAGGGTCACAGGGGCTCCACTGGCTGTTCCAAGCTCCCAGAAGACAGAACCTTACCGGATGGGGAGGGAGGGGCTTTCTCATCCAGCATTCGACCCAGCAGCCCTGCATTGCCCAGGTTGGGGGGCATGGTATTACTCCGTCGAACGGGGGCTGGGCGTCCCCCTGCCTGCTGGGGCCCTGCCAGGCTATGCCGGTTCCGCCGCTTCACCGGGAACACTAAAGCAGGGAGGAAGGGCAGAGTGACAATAATCATCATAGAGGCCATGTAGCAAGCACTTAAAATCTGCCAGATACTGATTTCCTCAGGTGTGGAACATAACCTCCTGGAGAACAAGATTTAGGTGGTGTGGGGACAGGGCATTTAACGAAATTGAATCACACAGCAAGTTACTCCCTTTGCAGTTCCATTCGGCCCATCACAAAAGAAGAGTCGGTTTGGCGCTGCCATGATATTGACACCTCTTCAATATCTGCTACTCTTTCCTTTTAAGAAATGGAATAATGTTTGGGCCCTATTTTTGTGTTTACTTATTTATGGTATAAAGGTAGTGATATAAACCTTTTACTTAAAATGATTTTTAAAAACAGGGGAAAACTATGGTGAGAAAACAAGAGCATAGGTCTTCATATTTGGTAAACTTCATGAAGTAGTAGGGATTGACTAAGATTAGGGAAACAAAGCCATAAATTCAATTTCCCCACTCTGTTCCTTCTATACCAATCAGCAAAGCTTAGTAGACTACAGTTCCCAATAACAACTGGGGCATATTTTCTTTGGCCAGTAGGCTGGCTGCACCAAAGTCTCATGGAGATTATAGCCAATAACTCCCCTTTAATATTTCTCCCCTCCCTGCAAAGGACCCCAGTTCTTCCTAAGCCTTCCCACAAAGAAATCAAACCTGGACTACAACTCCCATCAGGCTCTAGGACATGCGACAGAGCCTCAAGGGGACAGCTGGTCCATTGTCTCATTGGAAATGCTGTTTCCTACTTCCTACTTCCTACTTCCTTTCCAAGCATCAATCTGAGCATCTGATATAGAACTACAACTCCCTTATTGTCTTAGGCCTCATCACAGCAGGCACCCAAAGACTGCAGCCTAATGGGAAATGTAGTCTTTATTCCACCCACCTTCTGCTCCATCCCTTAATAGTGCCCACCTGGTGGAGGCAGGTAACCATTGAAGAGGACGTTTCCGCAAGAAGATCGATCCAGCTCCTCTCGCAGCTGCAGACGACGAACTAAGGGAGGACTCAAAGGCTGGGACTTGGGACTTGGGGGGCAATGCCGCCAATCCCTTTCCCCTTCCCCCATCCTTTTCTCCACAGAATACCACTAATTCCTAGAGACCCAGGACCAAATTCACTGCTGTCAGCTCTAACCCAACCTTCTTTCAGGAGAGAGGTGGTTTTCTATGCAGTAAGGATGCTAATGGGACTCCCACTTACCCAGAGGAGTGAGCCCGTAGAACTGGGCTTCGTGAAGAAGGCTGGAACCGTGGACACCCCTGGGTGGCAGAAATGACTAGGAGTCAGGGTCTGGGGAGTGGGTTTGGGCAGAGAATTCTGAAGAGAAATTTTTCAAAACTGCTCAGAGAATCCCAGGAATAGCCAGTTTTGACAAGATCAAGATCCTAAGAAGCGATGGTCTCTGAAAATGTGTGTGTGTGTGTGTATCTGTCTGTGTGTTGGGGGGAATTCTAAAGACACATAATTTAAAAATGATCAAGGAGCTTAAGTGAACATTCTGAAGGGCAGAAGAGACTTCTCAGGAGGTGAAGGCAGTGGAGGACTCCCCTTTATCCTCCATGCCAACCTGGGATCCAACTCTTTTGTGCGCAGGAAGTTGAGGATGGGGGCGAAGACAGTCGGGTCCCTGTCGATGAAGATCTGCGGAGAAGGGGTGCGGAGGATGAATTCAGCAGAGAGAGGGGTCCTGTCCCTCCTCCTACCCGCCGCCGCGTTTCAGCTCTTGCTCTACTCACGGCTCCGGTCTCATCTTTCAGTGTCGAGATGCGTCCGCTCAGAAGACTGCAGGGAGGGGACGCAGAGAAGGTGTCAAAGGCCGGGGTGTGTGTGTGTGCGCGGGGCGGGGAGATTAGGTCACCCCATACTTTCTCCTCCTGCCCCTCAACCTCCACCCCAAACTTGCTCTCCCAGTCACCTGGAGAAGAATGAGTCTGGGATCCAGGTGAGAGTCTGGCGAGAGGTACTGAATCTGTGCGAGGAAAGTGAGCAGACGCGAGATGATGCAGGGAGGGTGAGAAATGCGGACTCTACCCCAGGCCTGGAATTCCCTACCCTCCACAGGCGCCAGTTGAGGCTCCCGCGCCTCCCGCAGGGGGCGGAGCAATCCTTGAGGCCAGGATTCCCCTGGGAGAGGTGGGTACTCCCACCCTGCTCCCCGCCCCTGAGGGTAGGCCTCAGGAATCTCCTACACTCACCTCTTGCCTCCCACATTTAGATGAATCACCTCCCCCGGAGGCCCCCGACTTGGGGCACCCTCCGCTGCTGGCGCCGCGGCTGCCATGGCCCCCAGGCGAGCCGGCCGGCCCGCACTCGCTTCCGGGTGTGCTTCCCGCCCCGCCCCTACCGCGTGCTCACTGGTCCAGAGACTCCCTGAGCCGCCGGCGATTGGACGAAGCACTCATCCGTCGCATTAAATTCTCTGCCTCCTTAAAGGGATCCGCCTTTCCTGTCCTGGACGGGGCGGACCTGGCGGCTCTTTTGGGGAAGTTTGGTACGAGGGTTGACAAAACATTCCTCCATCCTTCTGGGGTTCCCATTTTAGGAATGATATATAGGTGCTTCGTCGGGGGCACGTGTTTAGACGCCGAAATTAGTCCACACCAAGGGAGTCATCTAAATGTTCTCCGCAGCCACAATCTCTCCCCGCCCCCAGCCCTTGAAACGCGAACAAACCAACGTAGACCGTCAAAGCCAAAGGATTTATTATAGGTACATACAGTGTGCGCCTGCCACACCGTTCCACACCCCCGGGCCCCAGCCGCTTCTCCAGGGGACCGTGGGGACTGCCCACGACCCGGGTCCCCCGCTCCCCTAGGAGGTGCTCCAGCCAGAAGCATGCAGGGGGAGGGCTTCCCCTCGCCCCTCCCCTCACCAAGTGGCCTTTACAGCTGGAGGGGGGAGGAGAGAGGAAGACAGTTTTGAACTTTGACGTCCCTCCCATTAAAAGCCTTCGCGGATGCGGGGCGGACTGGGAGAGGAGGAGGTCGACATTTTGCAAAAATAAACTAAATCAGGATTTAACCACATGGCTCTGAGACGGCGGAGTGCGGGGGCTACGGCCCCTTCACTACCCCTTCCCAAACAGAGATCAAGGCAGCATTGGAAGTGAGGTAAAGGTGGGGAAGGGGCGTCCCCTCCCCACCCCCTAGCACCCTGGATGGTCCAGGGGACCTCACCAGCGCCCCCGTGCCCATCCCTAGGGCGGAGAGGGGGCAGGAATTATCTCCCCTACCACCCCAGCTTCTTGGGGCAGGATCTGGGGATCCAGGCAGGGGGCTTGGCTCAACTGGCCCCTTACCCGCCGCGCCCCCAGCTCAGTTATTGCATAAAAATAATGAAGCCCCAGCACCTGGGGTGGGGTGGCGAGCAGGAAGGGGCCGACATATGGCTATAGGGGTAGCAATTCCCCCACCACTTCTTGGGGTGCAGGAGAAGTCCCCTCCTTTCCAGTGCCCGTCATGGCGAGTCCGCAGTATTAGTGGAACTAGGGGCTCCAGCCCCTGCGGAAGAGAGTGTCTTTGTGTCCGCTGTGCGGAGTGCAGGAACAGGGGGAGTCCTGTCAGGCCCTGGGGGTGGGAAGTCACTTCCGGCGCCCGCTGGCCCTGCGCTCCGTCGCTTCCCGCTTGGGGTTGCCCTCGTCTGTGGATGATGTGGTGGGTAGTGTCTGTCCCCAGCGGGCGATCTCGGCGTGTTCCCCGACTGAAGCAGCCACAGCCTCCAGCCAGCCGTTCATTTCCTCCTGGAGAGTGAAACAGGGCACACAGTCCGCATTTAGAAGAGAGGACACTGAGTAATAGATGAGTCTGGAATGAGATTGTCCTCTGATCTTTAGTTTCCTCATCTATTACATGGAATAATAATGATGATGATGATGATAATAATACTGCTGCAAACAGTTTGATAACACTGATTACCTGCCTGGCTCTGTCGTAAGTACTTTTGTGGATTAATCTGCTTAATCCTATGCAGTATGATTACATCTAATTCCCACTATGGAGATAAACAACAAAAAATATCAGTAGACATTTATAGAGCACTGACATTTACCGGGCTCTTGTAAATACATGTTAACAACTTATTCTCACAATGACCTTAGATGGAAAACTATTTTTACCTCCATTTAAAAGATAAAGAGGCAGGGAGAAAACAAAGGCCTACTTCATAGCCTCCTGTGAGGCTGAATGATATAAAAAGTGTTATTTTCAACATCTCTTCAAATCACCTCCATCGCTGCTCCTCCTCCCCCGATCTCTACTCTTAGCTCCAGTCCCAAAGTCCACTCATGTTCCTGTCTCTCTCACCCACTTCCTTCTCTCCTCCCCTCCCGCCTGCCCAGGTCCAGCCTGTGCTCTCCTACTTGAGTTCCTGCCCTGGCCACCTCCTGGGCTCCATGCTCCAACTCGTGCACTCTCCAATCTATCCTACAAGTGGTAGACAAAGGGATCTTTCTTATGTATCGCTGTAATCCTCCCTTCCTCAAAACTCTGCCTCGGCTCCCCAGTGCCCTTAGGACAAACCCAACCTCTGAATGGGCTGCAATGCCTTTTGAGATCTAGTCCCCGGGGAACCTTTCTGGGAAACTTTCCCCTTCAACTCTCCTCAAACACTGAATGGTTTGCAATTCTGCATCTCTACACTTCTTTGCACTTGCTGTTCCCTCTACCTGTATTATCCTCCTCCCTTTTTATTAGCTAACTCCCTCCTATCTTTCCATTCTCACCTCAGAGGCCAAGGTAAGGAGGTTGGACTTCGTCCTGGAGCCTCTGCAAAGCCCTCCTGATTCTCCATCTCTCACCCGACCCACTGCCCCTTTAGTTAGGTTAGGAACTTCCCCTGGGCTCTCGGTGCCCATGGGCTTTCCGATTACAGGCCTGGCAACTCAGGCTTGTGCTTCTCCTCTCACAGCCCCATCACTCTGGGCCAGGAACCAGCCAGCCAGGTGGTTCCTGAGGTCTGAATAGGGGAGAGAAAAGACCAGATCTCACCTCATCTTTAGCCTGGAGCAAAAATTCGCTGCCATCCTGGGTCCTGTAGGAAGGGACACAGGACTTGGGGGATCTGGGGCAGGGGCCTGGCCCATGAGTGCACCAACTGTCCTCCCAGGGAGCAGGTCATAGCTGGGCCTTGGATCCCTCCCTCTCACCCATAGGGGGACTCACTGGAGTTTGAAGACATGCTTCTTTTTCTTGTAGTCACTAGCCACCTCGCTGGTGGCCTTGTGCAGGCTGAGCAGTGGCTCCCCACCATGCGTACCCCCGGATGCCGGGCCCTTGGCGTCCTTGTAGAAGCCCAGCTCTCCCTTGCTGAGCACGCAGTACAGACTCACCCACGACCTGGGGCAGTGAGACAGGGCTCAAGGCAGAGTCGCAGCACTCTGCCTGGGTACTCCTCATCAATAGCCTTCATGGGCTGAATCTGCCTGAGCCCTCCTCCCTCAGGGTCTTTGCTCTAGTTGAGCAATAAGATTTTGGGTGTTCCTTCTATGGCAATAAGATTTTGGGTGTTCCTTCTATGGCAATAAGATTTTGGGTGTTCCTAAGCTGAAGGGAGTCTAAGTCTCAGTACTGACTGAGCCTTTGCCTTATCCCCTCCCACAGAGAATTTCTAGAAGGCCAGACTTCAGCTGTCTCCTCCATAAGCCTTTTGCTTGGGCTGTTCCTACCCACTCCACCTCCCATGGAACCTCCTGAAAGGAGAGCTACTGGTTTTCTGCCTGGAATGAGGAATTCCTGTCTCCCTATTCAGCCAAAGCCCCAACTGGGGAGGAGGAAGTCCCCCAAAAGCAACATATACCAAGATGCCCATTTAGCCCCACTTTGGCCTCAGCACCGGGAAGACAGACTACCCGAGACCCACAGGCCATCTCGGCCTGTTCTGCCCATTCACGTCTTGGATCTAGGCCTCTGCTCGTTGGCCAGTGCTACCCATTTTGGCTTCACCTCTCCCTAGATTCTGTCTCCCAGATGGACAAAAAGGGGTTGGACAACTAGGAGCTGGACTCCAAGAGTAAACGCATCACCGTTAGGCACCCATTTGGACACCTATATGGGGTGTCCACAGCCCTAGTTTGGGCTCCTCCCTCTTAAGATCTTCCCCCAGTTTGAAACTTCGAGGGTGAACTCACCCCACTCACTGGTTGTGTTGACCTCTCCGGGCTCCACTTCGCGAGCTATTGAAAACCTCTATACCCCACATCCAGTTGCTATTAGTTTTAACTAATTCCTGGATTCGTTGCTATTAGATTGGGTCGCAATTTACTCACGGTTGGAACATTTTATTCAGGTCCCGTCCCATCTGAGCTTCGCCCGCTCACCCATCGGACACACTAATCTTAGGCCACTCCTGTTTATTGCTTGATTCCTCGACATTAAGTCCCGCCCCTCATAAGGCCCCACCTACCCCGCCAGCGGTTGGACGCCCTGAAGTTTAGCCCCACCCCCTCCTCAGGTCCACCTAGTCACTCATTAGAGATGCTGAGCTTGAGACCTGCTTTCCAAAGCCCCGCCCACACGCTCACCGGTTGGACGACTTGCGGTTAGCGTCGAGCTCGCGCTTGCGCAGCAGGAAGCCCTCGTGCTGCACTGTGTGAGTGGGCGGTGGTGGAGGCGCCGG
>NW_011888984.1:280415-287713 GCF_000151845.1 Pteropus vampyrus
AAGTCCAGGGTAGATACAGGAAGAGTGTGTGTGGAGGGGGAAGGAGTCTCTGAGGTCTGTGGCCTAATCTAAGGGAGAAATTTTAAGATTATGGGGAGCATCTGGGGACCCTTTCCATTCCGTGAGTCTCTCTGCAGGGTTCAGATGCGGGGACCCAGGGCTAGGAGCTAGTGTCCCCATTCCCCACCCATTCAGAGGCTCAACTTACCCCAACAGGGAGCCCTGGGCCTGCCTCTTTCTCCTGTAGCTGCTCCACAATGTCAGCCAGGGTGGCCTTCCTGGGGGTGGGGGGGCAGAAAGACCCAATGGAAGTGGGGTGCCTTCTCCCAGGGACCAGCCTGGCTGGCCGGAGCAGCCTCTACGTCTTGGCCCCAGGTGCCAGACCCCTGTCTGCTTATGCAGCTGCCTCTCAGATGTTGGCCTTAGACACACCACAGGTGCTCAGGCCATGGCTGCTGAATGAATGGAGGACGGAACCTCTTTCCCCTTTGAGTTTTAAGCAGCATAAAGAGCAAAATGCAAACTGGTGCCTTCTAGCCTTTGAAGGTACTGTTGCCTTTTCCTACCCACCTCTGAGCTCCCAAGTCCCCTGGATTTCCCCCATCCCAGCCCTGATCATTCTAGGTCATCACTGTCTGGTGACAAATCTGTTCCCCCCACTGGAATGTGAGCCCCATGAAAGCAAGGCTAGGGCTGGCTGGGTCGCTGCGCTCCCCAGCACATACCACACAGGGTAGGCACCCAGCATATGTTCGTAAAATATGAAATTAGATCAGGAAGTCGTTGTCACTGAAACATCTGACCCAAGACCATTTTCTGGTGACACAACTGATAGGATTGATCTGCATAACACACTCTGGCTAACTCTGTCCTTTCTTTCAACGGTTCGAACTGCCGCTGTGGAACAATGGGCATGTCGCCTACCCTCTTTCAGCCTTAGTTTGCATCTCTGCAAAATGGGTACCACGACTCTCTTCCTCTCGCTAGGCAGTTCTGAGCCTGGAAACCCTCTCCACTGGGCCTGCGCGGCTCCAGGAGCTCTCCGGTCCCCCTTCCCTCACTCCCTGGACACGCGGGGCCTCACCCCCTGGCCAGCTCTCCTCTGGCGGGTGTCTCCTGTTCGCTGGACTCCTGCCGCTCCAACCGTCGCTCGCGCCGCTCGCGCCGCCGCTCCATCTGCTCATAGCGGCCCAGGGTAAGGCTGTGCGCCGCCTCGTGCTCCACAGATTCCTGCCGCTCTGGCCGCCGCCTACGCGCAGCCTCCTCGTATTGATCCGCCGATTCCTGCCGCTCCGGCCGCCGCCTCCTGGGCAGCTCCTCGGCGCGATCAGCTGACTCTTGCCGCTCCGGCCGTGGCCGGACCTGTTCCGCCGCCGCGGGGACCCCGGGGGTCTCCACCACGTCCACTCGTCCCGCTGGCGGGGCCGTGGGCTCCACCCTCCCCGGGACCTCCGGCAGCCGGTCGATGCGCGGCTGCAGGCGCTCGGGCTTGAGCTCCTGGCGCACGTACCCAACCCGGGTCCGCACCTCGGCAGACAGAGTGTCCGAGGCCCGGCGGGCCAGGGGCTCCAAGCCCCTCTCGTAACCCGCTGGCCGCAGCAGAGGCGCCGCCTTAGCCGCCAGTTCCGTGGGGTCCCCAAAGAACTTTCGCCCCAACAGAGGGGTGGGCGGCTGCTTGCTCTGTTCTGCCTTGAGTTTCTCGATCTGGGGAAGGAGAGGCATGGAGGGCGGTGTGGGGGGAGGGTGGCCTGGGAAGGCGGCTCTGGGTTGTCGGCCTCGCCACCCAGTTTATTAGTGTTTTGGTCGTGACAAAGCAAGGTTGTCCAGGCCTGTGCCCACGCTTTGCTCTCTGCAAGGAATCTAATTCCTATTTTCTCCCTCAAACATCAAGTGTTAAGGATTAGCTATATCATCATTTTCTCCAGCTGCCTTTCTGCCCCCTGCCCCACATCAGCCTCCTTCCTGAATGTCCCCCCACCCAGGACCTTAAGCCTCTGACTACAAGGGTCTCTTCTCCTCCAGACCAGGCCAAGTGCGTCCAGGCTCCCACAGCCCCCTGTGCTTCCCCATCTCAGCCCTGGGCTGTCACTGTCTGGTGCTAGGTCAGTCCCTGCCGCCACCCACCCCCTCCAGGGCTCGGAACCCCGTGAGGGTCTGTCTCTGCCTCACTCAACACAGCGTTAAATACCAAGTCTCAGCATGTCTGTCTCTATAGAGGGATGGGGCAGGGCTCCAGGTGGGGGGCTGGGGCAGGATCTGGGTGCTGACCGTGGTCAGGCGCCGCAGAGAGCTGAACCTTTCTTCCCAGGCTGCGGCTGCTTTGCGGAAGGCCTCGTGTCTCCGGATAAGCTGCTCCACCTCGTCCACGCTGCTGCCCAGCTCCCGGCTCTGCAGAAGTGGCTCTTGGGCTGTCAGCCAGGCATCAGCCACCACCGCCTCCTGGGCAAATTGGTGCACCTCCAGCACTGAGGGGAGACACATGGGGTAATTGTGTTGGGGTACCCGGGGGCCCTTCATGGGGCAGAGGCTGTCTTCTCTGGCCTTCCACACCCCTCTGGCTTCCTCGATGCTCAGCACTGACCACTCTGAGCTCTGTAGGAATCAGAGAGGCTGGAGCTACTTCTGAGGGCACCAACTTCTCCCCTAGGTACCTGCCACCAGGGCTTCAATGGCAAGGCAGACCCCTTGTCCACCCTGCCAGGCCTTCATGTTTGCTACTGGGGACCCATGAGTGAGTGGTGTGCAAAGCATGCCTGTGTCACCCCTCTGGGCCTTTTCAAACCCACTGGAGCATGTCCCTGTGCCCTCGAGCCATGTGTGTCTGGGCCCCCACTCACTCTGCTGCAGCCACTCCCAATGGCGGTCCCACTTGTCCGACACCTCCTCCTTCCTGGTTCCCAGCTTGTCCAGTTGTACCTGGATCTGGGAGTGGTGGGTAGGTGGGAGAGGCATCAAGGGCGGCTCCCACCCCAATGGGCACGAATGGCAGAGAGGGGCCCCCTGCGCCCCTCCCCACCTCGTCAGCCATAGCACTTTTGTTGAGCAGCAGAGAGCGCCCCAGCTCCTGGCAGGCCGTCAGCTCAGGCACCCGTGCCTCCAGCTCCGTCTTCAGGCCCTGGTGGTAGTTCATGAGCACCTCCACCGACGACACGTCCCTACAGCGGGCAGCGGGCAGGGATCTGAGCCACAGGTGGCTTCCCTCAGCCCGCCCCATAGTCACAGAGGAACCCAGATCTCTGAGGCCGAAGTTCCACACAATCTCCAGACACCCACCTTTTATGCCCAAATTCTGAGGGTCCAAGGTTCTCCACTGATTCAACGATTCCAACTTTCTCCAGGGTGCTACAATGTCACATTTTTGTGATTCTAAACTAAGATTGCAAGATCCAAATTTTTCCAATTTCCTAAAGCTATGCTTCTGAAGGTTCCACTAGCCAATGATTCTAACCTTTTAAGTGTGCTGGTCAGTACAGCAGCCACTAGACGTAGGTGGTGACTGAGCAGTGGAAACGTGGCTGGTCTGAACTGAGATGTGTTGAAGTGTAAAGTACACACCATATTGTGAAGATTTAGTATAAAAAAGAATAAAATATCTCAATAATTTTAATATTAACTACATGTTAAAGTGATAATATTTTGAATATACTGGGTTAAATAAAGTGAATTAGTAAAATTAATTTTCACTTCTCTTTACATTTTTAATGTGGTTACAAGAAAATCTTAAGTTATATATGTGGTTCACATTTGTGGCTTGCATCGTAGAACTACTGGACAGCGCCGTACCTCGCTGTCCTATGTCCAAAACAAATTCCAAATTTCCAAAGGTTCCATGGGTCAGCAAGTATAGCTTTATAAGACTTAAAATGGCCAAACTTATTTCTGAAAGTTTCACATTGTAATGATACCTAAGACTTAGACTCTCTAGAACGATCCGATTCCCCCCTGAAATTCTCCATGTCTGTCAATTCGCCCATCATTCATCCTCGGCTCCTTTTTCCCTCAGTCCTTGAAGCTAATCCATCAGTCAAGACTGGACATTTATGACTTTAAAGCATAGCCTGTGAAATGACATGACACCTGGGATTTGTTTCAAAATAACTCAGCAAGGGGTAGAAGGGGGACATGGGGGAGTTTATAGATGAAAGATTGGCCAAATATTGATAGTTGTTCAAGCCAAGTGTTCACTATGTATATGCGGGTTCACTATACTGTTATGGCTACTTCCGTGTATACTTGAAATTTTTTATAATGAAAAGATTTTGTAAATTCCTAAAAGCAATTCCTTCTCCCCATCTCTACAGCCACCACACTGACCCAAGCCAGAATCAGCAGCAGCAGCCTCCTGACTGGTCTACCTGCTTCCATCTTTGTTCTCCATATCCTACTTTTCGCAAGGCATCTGGAGTGATCTTTCTCAAATGTACATCATATCACATCACTCCCCTGTTCTAGACTCTCCCATGGCTCCCTTCTCACTCTGAAAAAGGGCAAACTCCTCACCATACCCTTCTGCCCCTTAAACGTCATTTCCCGCCTCTCTCCACTCTCTCCTCACTCCCTCCATGCAGTCACAGATTGTCTGGCTCTTCCTCCAACATGCCTAAGCACAACCAGCCTCAGGGCCTTTGTACCTGCTGACCACTCCACCTGGAGAACACTTCTTCCCAAACTTTACCATCACTTCATTCGGGTCTCAAACATCATATCCTAGAGAGGCCTTGCCAGCTAGCACCTCGTCCCCTTACTTTGCTTTATTTTTCTTCAGAGCCCTTATTACCATCTGAAATACTATTAGGTGTGTGTTTACGTATCTGTTGCCTGTCTCCACCCTCAGAATGTAAGTTGCATCGGGGCAGGGGCTTGGCTTTGCTCACCATCTATCGCACAGTAGGCATTCGATAAATATTTGCTGAGTAAAGTAATGTAGACTGAAGGCCTCACAGTCATATAAACAATGCTACGTGAGTGCACGTTTAGTCCCTAAAACCTCCCACGTGATCCTCTTTTTCTCATCTGCAGCTGGATACAGAGGGTCCAGCAAACGACACCCAGGGCCAAGAAAGGCACCTGGTTCCCTATCACTGTGGGACAGGCTCCTACCAGACTCAATGAACCATTATGTGGGCAATAAATCAGTGCCCACCAGGTTAAGCCACACACATATGGTCCCGTACCTCCCTGTCCCTATTCTGGCTGCAACCCATCCCATGCCATGACACCCCCACATAGAGGATAGTAGTGGGCGATTGGGAAGGACAGAGGCAGGAGGACGCCCCATGCTCTGAGTCCCCAATGCCAGGCCTGACAAGGGGTCTTAGTACACATGATGCATTTAGAATAGTGCCTGGCGCACAGAAGTGACACACAGATATTGGCTATTGTGATTTCTTATGGGAAGGGGGCTACTGATGGGCTGGGAGTGGCTGCCCAGAGGCAGGTAGGAAGCCTGAGGTGTGAGGAGGGGCACCTGGGCTTGTCAGCTGCCCCAATCTGCCCGGCGATGCCATCCATCCAGGAGAGCAGGTCCCGGGCCTGGCTGTGGAATCGCAGGGCGTCGGCCGTGGAGCTGACGTGCAGGCGGGCGTCCTCGCAGGCTGCCAGCAGCTCCTTCCAGCCCTGCATCACCTCCTGCTCCCGGCTGGCGATGGCCTCGGCATGCTCGCCCGCATACACCGTCCGCAGCTGGGCTGCCCCCTCCTGCAGCTGCCGTACCTGAGGGGCACGCCAGGTGGAGCACCAGCCTTCCATGGGGCCAGGCTCCGCCCTCTCTTTCCCCCATCTGCTGGCTGGGAGCAGAGCCTAACAACTTAAGGAGCCCGCACCCTGCTGATCCCACACCTGGGTTTCCCTGTCCGCTGCCTGATTTTTCTTTGACTTACCTGCATTCTTTTCGACCTACCCCCAGGTTTCTTTCAGTCCACTACCTGATTTCTTTTGGTCTAAGAGCCCTATGTCTATAGGACCTGTCACCTCATTTTTTCAGGCCCAACTCTAACTTGTTTCAGACCGATCTGATTTCTTTCAGGAAACATCCTTCCACCCTGATGTTTATGAGACATACTGTCTAGTTTTTGTTTCCACTCAATTTTTTTCAGACCCACTATGTACTGCCCAATTTCCTGCGGAATGGCTATTCAATTATTATCAGATCTCCTGTCTAATTTCTTTTGGTTCTGCTATGTGAGTTCTATTGGACCCACAGCTCACTCTGATTTCTTCTGAAGTGACCACCACTTTCTATCAGATTCACCACTTAATCATTATCAATCTCCTCGCCTGATTTCTAACAGTCATTTGTATGACTTACATAAAAATAATCGTTCAATTTCTACCTTCCATTAGATCTGCAACCCGATTTCCTTCAGTTCTGTTGCTTGAGTTCTGTCAGGCCCACAGCTTCATTTCCATCTGATTTCTCAGATCCACCTCCCAGTTCCCGTCAAACCCACTGCCTGATTTCTATTAGCTTCATTGCCATTTCCAATAAACCCACCCCCAGCAAATTTCTTTCAGGAAAATCATATGATTTCTATCAGAGACTGGATATCTAATATCTATCTGCCTCACAGGCACATTTCTCTTAACTCTTTCCCAATTTCTTTTTGACCGTGCATCTGGATTTGGGTAAGATTCACTTCAAAGTTCCTAGGAGAACCCCTGCCCAAGGCGCTTTGAAATATTGTGTGATTTCTGCCACTGTCTGATTTCCGTATACTACGAAATCAGTTCATTTTCCACCTGCCCCGTCATCTAATTTCTCCATTTCACGGCGTTTTCTATCTTTCCGACCATCTAGTTTCAACGTGCTCTATAGCTTGATTTTTGCCTGCCCTGTTGCCCACTTCCCTTGGTCACACTGTCCAGACCCTCCCACCGCCCCTCCTGGCCGCCGGCACCCCACCTGGGACACGAGGAGCTGCAGGTCATGCTCAAAGGCGCGCAGAGTCCGCTGCATGGAGCTGGCACTGGGTCTCGGTTCAGGCGGGGCGGTCAGGCGGGGCAGGCGCCTCCGCTTCTCCTCGATCTGTCCCTGAAGCTCTCGGGCATCGCTGAAGAACTTATGCAGATCCCGCGAGGCAGCCAGAAGCTGGGCCCGTGTGCCCATAAGCTCCAGCAGCTCAGCCCAGGCCTCGTTCAGCCCGTCCTTCCATTCGGCCATGGTGGCCGCTGCTGTATGGCCGCACTCGATCAGCTCATCGACCATCTGGTTCACGGCCGCCAGCCGCTCCCGCCCTGCCGTGCCAGTCTCACTGGCAAACTCCGAGAATTTCTCCTGCAGCACCTGCCGCCAGGAGATG
>NW_011888984.1:288548-304156 GCF_000151845.1 Pteropus vampyrus
GACAAAGTGGGTGCTATTATTATCTCTATGTTACAGATGGGGAAACTGAGGCCCAAAGAACCTCAATAGCATACACAGTAGCCACTGGTATTATTGTCATTGCTGACGATGCTCACCGTGACGTGCTCAAAGTCTTGGCCGAGCTCAGGTGAGCCAGCCACCACCTCCTTCTCCGCGATCCAGTGCTCCAGCTCGTCCACCTGGCGGCTGAGCTGATACAGCCAGTACTGCTGCTCTAGGCCCACTCTGCGCTCCTCGCCCAGCTCCTTGAGTGCCACATACAGGCGGTCCACCTGAGACTGTCGCCGGCTGATCTGCTCACTGATGGGGGACAGGGAGAAGCAGAGAGGGAGCCCCTGAGACTTGCAGGACAGAGCTGTGATCCCCTGACACCCTCTCTGAGGGCATGACTGTGTCTCCTCTGAACCTTCAGACAAGGTAGTATCCCTTAGACTCTGCACAGGACTGTTTTCTGCAAGCCTTGGATTCAGTCAACCCAGGAGTTGTACCTCAGCACTCAGGCTTCCCTAAACTAGATAAGCTCAACGCCCCTTTCCCTAAAGCCAGTCAATCTGCAGCTCCACACCGCTCCCCTCCAGCAACCTAGGTGGGACTCCGGTCTCCCTACCTGGGTCTGGGGCTAATCCACCTCACCTCCAGTTCCGGTCTCCAGGTTTGGGCGGACAGAGATTTTGCCCTGTGCTGCCTCTCAGCTCTCTCCTGGTCCAGACCTCCCACATGCAGCCCCTACTTCTGACCTCAGGAAGGCCACTGGCCCGCCATCCGGAAAGTCCCAGGCCATGCCCAATCACAGAGCTCCCAGACACTGCTCAGACACTGGGTGGGAAGAGGACCCTCCCCTGTCCTGAGCTATTACTTATCACCTCAGTCCTAGACAACGCCCCCAACCCCTACGCTCAAATCCCAGTGCTCCTGGCCGCATCCTCTCAACCACCCCTGGGCAGTGTCCGTTCCATTCCAGCCCCAACCACTCGCCAAAATCCGAGGGCTCCAGTATGCGGCAGTGAGGGTCCCTCCTACCCCAGTGGCCAATTTTGGCCCTGTCCCAGTTTCTAACAGCGAAGCTTCAGATCTTTTCAGACATTCCTTAAGAACTGGCTCTGCCCCCGCCTGGCCCCGACGCCCCGCCCCACCCCACTCCTACCCCGCGCCATGCGCCCGCCCACCTGTCCGGGTGCCCCATCTCCAGCAGCGCCCGGCACTGGCGTGACAGCTGCGCGATGCTTTCCTCGTAGTTCTCCACGCCCTGTTCCAGCTGCAGGTGCTTCTTGAGCAACTGCAGGGTGCTCTGTTCGTCCTGGGGACACATGGCGCCTGCGATGAGGCGGCAGCGGCCGGCCCCCGGCTCCAGCACCCCCAGGTCCCCGCACCCCCAGCCCGGGCGCACCTTGCCCTTGTCCTCACTCATCATGAGCAGCTCCTGCTCGCCCAGCCACGCTTCCACCTCGGCCATGTCAAAGTAGTACTGCTCCACCTGGAAGGCGGCGTCCAGCACCTGCTGCCGCCGCTCGGCCGCCTCACGCAGTCCGGCCCAGGAGCTCTGCAGCTGCTCCTGGCCTCGGCGCACGGCCTCCGCCTCCGGGCTGCGCAGCGCCGCCAGCGCGCCCGCGCGCTCCAGCACCTCCTCCAGGCGCGGCCCGTGAGCCTGGATCTCCCGCCGCAGGCCCTGGGGGAGGGAGATGGGGGGTATAGCGGAGAGGGGCGTGCAGAGGTCCTGCAAGACCGCGTGCGCCTCCTCTTCTGGCGCGTCCCAGGAGAGTGGCAAACACCCGCACATCCGACAGCCTGTGCCAGGTCCCACAGAAAGGATCTGCCGTTACTCACTCGCTCACTCACTCATATCCCGTGTGGCAGGTGGGAAAACAGGCAAAGAGACGCGAAGTACAAAGTACATCGTCCCATAACAAGCACTTAGTAAAGGGGTGACAGGATTTGAGCAGAGGAAGCTGGCTCCAGAGATTGTGACGGGAACCAAGCCGCCTGTGACACAAGATCCCCGCTATTGGTTAACGCAGGCTTGAGAATCAGGCTGTTTAGGGGCAGCTGGGGTATACACGTAGTGACATGTACAAATCTTAGGGGTACCACTCCGCACATATTACACATGTGTCTCCTGTGTACTCAGATCAGGATATGGAACGGTTCCATCACCCTAGAAGGTTCCCTCAATCAGCTCTGTAGCTGCCGAATACCTTATTTAACCCCTCCTGTGCCTTAGTTTCTTCAACTGGCAAACAGCAGCATAACAATAGCCAACACTTACTGCCTTCCTGGCTCTTTGCTAAGTAAGAGCTTTGCAAAATGTAGCCACTCATCTAGTCCTCACTCCATGCCCAGGAGCCAGACGTCATTATCATTTTCATTTTATAGATGAGGAAACTGAGGCACAGAGTTGAGGAACCTGCCGAAGTCATATGGTTAGTGGTGGCTGCGCTGATATCTACTCTGTGGGTTGTTGTACCATGGTGCACTTAGAATTGTGCCTGGCACACAGTAGGTGCTCAGTCAATATCAACAGCTATCAATCATTTAACAGCCCCTGTGGATCCGGCACTCTCGCACACGACTGAGCCCCGCCCCCCTCGAATTTGAAGCATTAAGTGTACCTGTTTGTCTCCAACACCGTCCATGGCCAAGAGTGTTTTCATCAAGATGGAAAAACAAAATCTAAGAAAAACTCCAGCCTCTTAAAAGAGCTCTGTCTAGTACAGCACGATCACGAACCTTTCAAAACAATTTGTATACACACATCTCCACCATCCTTCGGTGCCCCATTCTCCCAACTATTTTGGTAAAAGGGGGTAATGACAATACCTACCTCACAGGGTAATTGTGGGGGATCAATGGGGCAGCATAAACCCTGGGACAGGACTCGGCACATAGTGAGTCTTTAATCAGTGTGTTGTTGTTATTGTCATTTCTATGGGTTCTAACTTTGTACTTTGATAAAAGTTTCTTTGACCAAAGAGTTTCTCTGCTAAGTGTTCGGAGAACCACTGCTCTAGACCAACTCTCTACTTATTCAGGTGTGGAAACTGAGGCCCAGAGAGCTGAACAGAGATTTCGTGATTTTAGGGGCTCGCGAGCTCCCCACGGTGCTCAGCTTAGCAGTAAGCATTCTCACTGATCTCTGTCCTCTCTCCCCGTGGGTGTTCTGAGTTTTCGTTTCTTGTTTTTCCTTTTCATGGCCCAAGAGCCATTCCTCTTACTTCTAGTCGTGGGACTCTGATTTTTTTGGGGGGAACTTACTTTGCTCCATCTCAGCCCAGGTATTAAGTTAGGGTTGACTCCAACTGCCCTTCCAAGGGTGGGCCCTTAGCCCGGACCAGGCAAATCAGAGCAGTCTGAATCCCTGGACACCATGATTCGCTCACGTGTGGACATGTGACTCAAGCTGAGCCAGTAAAAGTTAATCCTGGAACTACTGCTGATTAGTGAGACTGGGCATCTTTTTTGAGAGAGAAATGCTCTTCAATTTTGCTGGTGAGATGTAAACTTGAATCTGTTGGAGGTCTTTTACCACCAGGAGAGGAGAGTTGGTCTGAGAACAAAGCTAACACAGAAAAAAACAAAGGAGCTGAAGCTGAGCGATTCAAATCACAGAAGCACCTGGACACACCTCTACCTGTTGTCCACAGTCTTTTCAATGACAAGAGCCAACAAATTCCTCTTTTTGTCTTTAACCACCCTGAGCTGTTTTCTATCACTTGAATGCAAACGCATCCTAACCCCATCCCTCGCCCAGGCTCTGCTCACCTGGTTCTTTTTGATGTACTGCTGGACAGCCTGTAAACCGTTGCCTCGCTCTGTCTGCATGGCCAGTGGCAGCCGCTCCTGGACCCATGCCTGGGGAGGATACAGTGAGTTCAAGGGGAGAATGCACCCCAGGAGCCCTGAATCCCAACTAAGCTGTAAGCCACCTGCACAGCATCCAAGGCCCTTCCTCACCTAAGAGCCCGCTCACATTTTCTGCCTCCTCTCTGAACGTGCTCCAGCTTGCTCTCTGCACTTAAGCCAGGCTCACGCTTACCTCTGGGCTTTGCACAGGCAGGTCTTGCTTCCTGGAATTCCCTTCCCACTCCATCAGCAGGCTCATGTGTACTCTTTCTTCATGTCTCAGCTCAGACACTCCCTCCTCTAAGATATCCTCACTAACTTCAGACCTTGGCCAGTTGCCTCCTCTGGGTTCCCAGGGCCCCCTTAACTCCCCCATTACAATCCTAACCACCCTGAGTTGTCACTGTCTAGGAATAAGTCTGTTTTCCCCTTTGGACTCTGAGCTCTGCAGGGCAGGAATGGATGAGGTCTGCCTTGGTCACCCCTGTGACTCCAGCATCATCTAGGCACTGGGCTGGGGCCAGGATGATAAATGAAGAAGCAAATTAGTGAGTGAATGAATGAGCAAATCCGGAAGTGAATGGCTGAATGAGGAAATGAATGGATGAGCGACAAATAAATAAACGAGTAATAAGTAAATCAATGAGTAGAGGAAGGAAAAAAGATAAATCAATGAATAAATAAATGACTTCACAAATAAATTAATGAGTGATTGAAAATGAGTAAATGAATGTGAGTGAATGAGTGAATGAATAACTGAATGAGTAAATGAATGAGTTAAGGATTGAATGACTGAGTCTCAATATCCCAGGTCTGCCAGCCACCTGCACCCTTGAACCCACCAAGGTACCACGGCCCCGCCCCCGCCCCCAGTCTCCACCCCCTCGGCCCGCTAGCCTGCCCCTGGCCTCGCGCCCCGCCCCAGATCCCCGCGTCAGGCCTCACCAGCTCGTCGTCGAGGTCGTGCGCCACCTGGTGCAGCTCCTTGGAAGCGAGCAGCAGGCGGCGGCGCTCCTGCAATGGCTCGAGCAGGCGCACCAGGCGCTCGCCCACCGCGTTCTGCCGCTCGCCCACCAGCTCCTTGCTCGCCGGCTCCAGCGGCAGCGCCGCCGTCTGCGCCTGCAACTCTCCCACCTCGCGGTACCACTCCTCCACTTGAGACTCCATCGACTGTGGGAACAGGGACAGGGTCAGCGGGACCCACCCTCCATCCCAATCCTGTTGTAGCTCTCCAGCACCTTGACGGTGACAGCAATTCCGTTGCCAAGGCCCACTTTGCTCTTCCTTTGCTCAATTCCCTCCATTAGAGCTGCCCTCCTCTCTGATCCTGCAGTCTGCTAAGCTAGTTCCGGCCTCAGGGCCTTTGCCTTTGCTGTTCCCTCTGCTAGGCAAGTGCTTCCTTGTCAATCAGATTTCAACGCAAATGTTACCTTCATAAAGAGGCATGCCTGACTCCCTGAACTAAAGTGGTTCATTAATTCATTCTCAGAAAAACTCTTCACAGTTGGTGGTATCCCTGTTTTACAGAGGAGGAAACTGAGGCCCAGAAAAAGGTAATTTATCCAAAGAGCCAATCTTTCCAGATATCAAAAATAAATACAAAGCTATAGTGATTTAAATAGTTGATGTGCCATTGGGATAGGCAGAGTACAAAAGCACAACCAAATACACAGGAGAATTCATATACAGATGTCATTTCAAATCTTCAAGGAAAAGATGGACTATTCAATGAATGGTCATGGGCCAACTGACTAACCAAGCTGGATCCCTTCCTGGCTCTTTATGCTGAAAACAGTTCCAGATGGATTAAAGACTTAAATGGAATAAGTAAATCCATAAGGTACTAGGAGAAAACCTGGGCAAATGTTTTTATAATCTTGGGATGGAGAAAATCTTCCCAAGCATAAAAACCATAAAGAGAAAGATTTACAAATTTGGCCACATAAAATACTTTTTCATCAACCAAAATTTCTAAATGTAGTTAAAGGCAAATGACAAACTAGAAAAATATTTAATATGTATTAGAGCAAGGAGTTAGTTTCTTTAACCATAGAAAAATTGCCCAAAATTGCTTCGTTTCCATAGCACTTACCACCACCAGACAACTGTCTTTGCTTGTGGGTTTTTTATTGGTCCAATGCTTCTAGAATGGGAGCTTCAAAGAAAGACTGCCCAAAAGAGAAATGGGCATCAGTTTTGAACAGGCAGCATACAGGAGAAAAATAAGCACATGAGTCTCACTCATCAGCAGGAAAATATAAATTAAAATAAGGTGTCCTTTTCTAGTCATCAGATTGGCAAAAATGTAAAAGATTGATAATATCTAGTGTTTTCGAAGCTTCAGGGAGATGGGCACACTCAGCCACAGTCGGCAGTGGTGTAAATGAGGAGAGCCTTTTTGGAAGGCAATTTGGCAGGTCCTATCAAAATGCAAAATGTGTCAAAATGCTTTGACTCGGCACTTGCGTTACTATTTCTAGGAATATAGCTAAAAAGTACTGGCACATATGGACAAAGATGTTTGTCTAAAGATGTTCATTGTAGCAGAGATGTTTTGTCCAAGGATCTCATCGTAGCAGAATTTGTAATGAGAAAAAAGTGGAAACAACTTCGATGCCAGTTAGGAATGAAATGGTTAAACAAATCGACAACACTATGCGATAACAGCTAAAATTCACTGTTAAGAGGAAAAAGCGACTTAAAACATACATATGAATATGTATTTGCAGTGAATTGCACATGCGTAAAACTTCCCTGAAATAAAAAATTAAGAGCAGATGGTACCTATTGGGGGGATGGGAACTTAGTGAATGAGGACAAAGATGAAGGAGAGACTTCTCACATTCGATTTTGATATAGGTTTTGATGTCCAAACCATAAAATTTATGTATTCAAAAATTTAAATTAAACATGGAAAACGAATAAAATAAAAACATAGGCACATTTGTAAATGCATTGAAGGAGGTCTAGAAGGGTGCAAACCAAATAATAATTGAGGTTCATTTTGGGGTGTGAGACTGGGAGGCACACTGAAGGGAGGCTTTGTTTTACTGAAGACTTTTTGGTTAGTAAGATCTTTTACCAAAAGAACATATTTACTTATTGCTTGTGTGATTCTAACCAGATGGGAGAAGTTTGAAAAGAATACAAAATAGCAATAATGAAATTAAGTGGTAACAGATTACTCAAAAAACTGCAACCCAGAACTCAAAACTAAGAACGGAGTCAAGACTTTTGTTCCAAGGTTTGTAGTGCAGAGATGTTGCTTTTGCCTGCCCAACATACATCCCTTCTTCACAGCATTTCAAAGCCCCCTCTAAGGTCCTGAGCTTCTTGAGGGACTACTGAAAACCTACAAGACCAAGGGTGGCCACATGACCCAAGCGTGGCCAATCAGAACACTGGAATCACTCTGGTCACAGGGATTGGATCAGGGATGGCCATGTGACCTAAGCTGGGCCAATGAAAACGATTCCAGCTTCCTGAGGGGCTGATGAAACCTAGCCACCAAGAATGGCCATGTGACTCAGGCCTGGCCTATGAGCACACTGAATCATTGTGGCTATAGGATTGGGTTCAAGGATTGGCATGTGACCTATAATCAACCAATGAAAACTCTTCCCACTTTTGCTGGAAAAGAATGTGCACTCAGAAGGGGTGCTCTCTTTCCCACAGGGTTCCTAAGCTGACAGAATGTGGGCCTGGTCTGTTGGAGCCATCTTGCCACCACAAAGGAACAGAATCCCCAACAATGAGGCCCAACGGAGAGGAAAGCAGGGCGCAAGAATGGAGACAGAGAGATTCCTGAGGACATAATTTGCATGAGTGACCCAGCCATGCTGGAAGCTGCGTACCCCCTAGATCTTTCAGCTACGTCAGCCAGCAAAGTCTTCTTTTGGCCTAAGTCAATTTGGGTTAAAATTTTACGAACTGCATCTTAAAGAGTCTCAGCTGATACAGTTCACACTCTGTAAGAGTCAAAAAAAAAATGGGTAAAAATGAAACTTTATAACAAGTCACCCCAAACCTTTTTCACTAAGAAAATAAAAATGCATTAAAATTCAGGAAACTTAAATATAGACTGAAATGATAAGGTTATAAGTTCCAATTCCCCATTAGATGAAAACTCCTCCACAACCTCCAGCAAGTGGCCACATGACCTGAGATGGAATAATTCTAGACACCGACACTTTCCAACTTCTACAAAGATGCCATGTATTTTGAACACTCATTTAACGTGTATCCTTTCCTGCAAATGTAGGCAAAGGACACAGAAGTACAATGGTCATTAAACACGAAAAGCTGTTCAGCCTCTATCGATGCTCAGGAAAATGCAAATTAAAATAACTACAAGACAGTGTCTTTCACCTCTCAAATTAGCAGAGATTAAAACCTTGACAGTATCTAATAATGATGGTGACTGTAGCAAGACATAACTGCTGTCATACTGAGGTGTATCCACTGCCTTTTCAAAAGACTATTTGACGATATTTATCAAGAAGTTTGATGCACATACCCTTTGGCCCAGAAGTGTCACTTTGAGAACCATCTTGTACAGTAACACTTGCACATGGGCTCAAATATGTATGAACAGGGATGTCTGTTTTGGCACTATAGTAGCAGAAGACTGGAAATAGCCCAGAGGTCTCTCAAGAGAAGGTTGGTGAAAGACAGATGATCAAACCAGCCCATGGAATAGCATGCAGCAGTTTAAAAGGACAAGATATAGCCATACATTTTGAGACAAGAAAGGATGTTTATTCTGTCAAGTGAAAAGGCAAGCTTCAGTATAGTGTCTATGGTTGTGTGTGTGTGTGTGTGTGTGTGTGTGTGTGTGTGTGTGTGTGTGTAGAATATTTCTAGAAGGATAGAGAAGACATTATTGAGAGCAGTTACATCCCTAGAGAGTGGGACTGCGTATGTGGAGGGGAAAGGTTTTTCCTTTTCACCGTTCTGTTTGAAGTTCTTACTCCATAACAGCAATAACGGGTAACACATCCTGAAGCTCGCTCTGTGTCAGGCCCTGCTCTAAGCACTTGACAAGGAATAACTCATCTAATTCTCGCAACAGCATATGCGGTCAGGGAAGACAGGAGTGTTTTGTTCACAGTTGGATCCCAGCACCTGGCACTGTGCCTGCACAGAGCAGGTCTCTGCAAATGTGTGTTGACTTTGTTTGTTGGACTCATTACCGTGCTATTCTGCTTCTCTTGGCTTGGTAGTAATAGAGATTAACATTTAAAAAATTAAACTAGCTTTAAACATTAAAACCAGAGGAACCGTGAAGTACTGATATGTCCTACAACATGGATGGTTTCTGAAAACATTAAGTGAAAGAAGGCAGACACAGAGGACCACATATTATATGATTCCACTTATATGAAATGCCCCAAGTAGATAATTCCATGAAGACATAAAGTAGATTAGTAGAGGGGATAAATTAATAGAGAGCACTAATGGGTTCGGGGTTTCTTTTTGGAGTGATGAAAATATTCTGGAATTAGATGGGGGCGAGAGTTGTTCAACTTTGCAGATTCACTAAAAACCACTGAATTGCACACTTTAAAAGAGTGTAGTTTATGGTATGGAATTAAATCTCGGTTTTTAAAAAAAAGACACTAAAGGTGGGAAAACCGAGGCCCAGAGAGGAGTCGTCCCTGGTCCAGAGTAAAAACTGCCAGAGCTCAGGGCCATGTGACCACAAAGCTCTAGTAGCTCTCAGTCACTGCTTCTCTGTCACTGGGGATGCTGAGGCTCAGAAAGGAGGGGTCACTTGCCTTCGCTGGACTGTGAAGCTCCTGAATCTGGCCTCTTCCCCTAGGCCATGCTGAGCTCGATGAAGAAATGTGGCACAAAGAATGAAAAAAGGGGAGGAGGGTGTTTTCTTGGCCAGAGAAAGAGCCTTGTGTAGGGAGGGGGTGGTAAAGAGGCCCCTGGGACTCCGCCTAGCAGCTGCAAAGACTCCAGTGCATTTTCCCCTGGCTGGTCTCCCTCAGATGGCAGGAGACCAGCACCCCCCCCTCCCCAAGCAGAAGCTGGTGGCTGAGCCAGACCAGCTGGCTGGGCCCCTGAGGACTGGGGAAGTGGGGGCTTGGGACTCCACCATCTGGCCCCACAGCCAGAAGGACAGTTGGGCAGGAGGTGCTGAGAGAGAACTCTGGGTCACATGGCCTAGATCTGAGAGGTGGGGTCCCAGGAGCCTGATGTAGCAGCTTGGGCAGGGACAAGTGGAGGACACGAGGAGGATACAGGGGTAAGAGAGATCGAGGGAGAGAGGCAGAGATGGAGAATTGAAATAGGAGATAGAGAGAAGAGTGAGAAAGACAGAGGCATAACGAGAAAGACACAGAGGAGACAGAAAAAGACAGAAATGAAAAGATGAGAAAGAAACAGAAATGAGAGAGACAGAAAAGAAGAGAAACTGGGGGGAGCAGGACTGAGAGACAGGCCCAGAGAGAGGAAAAGGGGGGACATCCACACCCCCTCAGGCCGGGAGCCAGCACCTCCCCCAGCCCAGCCTGGCCTGGTAGCCCGCTGCGTGGGGCAGCCAGGAGATGCACCTAGCTGGATGGTACCCTCCCTCCTGCACATGCCCAGTGTCTGGACTCTCAGGCAGGCCCCAGAGGACAGCAGGCCTCGGGAGGCCCCGCCCCTCCCCAGTGGCAGCTCCTGAGGCCCAGCTGGGCTCCATCTGGAGGCCGTGGCCCACTGAGTCACTCCTAGCCTCGGGCTCCCTCTGCTGGGAAAAGGGCCCCGGAGTCCTCTACCGGAGCCTGCCGCTGATGCCCATTGCTCTGTGACACAGAGCCAGTGCCCCATCCCCTCCGGGCTTCAGTTTCTTCCCTAAATAATGGGGACCCCACGTTATGGTCTCCAGGGCTTGGTGAGGCGAAACGCCCCGCTGTGGGTAGGGAAAAGCTGGTTCTGCACTCTGGCGAGAGCAGGAATCCCCAAATCCTGCCTCTCGAACCTGAATGGCCAAAAAGAGAGACGGAGATACCCAAGCTCACCACTTCCCCGCAAAATGCAAATGCAAACACCATAGTGAGTTATGCTTCCCGTCCACGAGACGGAAAATCCAAAAAAGGTCTGACACCACCAGGTGTTCGTGAGCTGTGAAGAAGCAGAATTTCTAATTGGCATCATGACTCTAGCAATTTGGAAAGATCCAGTGAACTGAAGACAGTTCTGACTTTGGGCACTACATTAACGTTTCATATTAGCACCCTCCCAGATACATTTTTATAAAACTATGAATGCCCGAATGGAATACAAACAGAAACAAGTGAAACAAGTCTTTCACATTACAACTTAGCCGCAGCAAAGTGCAGACCTAACTGACCCAAATAACTTTGGAACACAGTGTAGTGATATCCCCTCCAGCTGAAGACAATTAAAATGGAAAAACCTGTAAACAAATATTGAATCCTAGATTTGTTGGGTCAACAATTCTGAAACCACTTTATGCATGATGTTTTGTAACCTTCACAATGTCCACACAAGGTCAGTACTGTTATTACGCCTATTTTACTGAAGAAGAAACTGAGGCACAAAGAAAGAAGTAATTTCCGAGTCACCCACCCTTGGTAAGTCACAGAGCCAGGGCTTGACCCCAGGCAACCAAGCTCCAGCGTCCGTGGCCTCGACCGTGATGTTGTACTGCTGCCTACAGTCCTATGATCCTGCTGTCAAGGAGTGGCTTAGCAATTAGGGTCCTTCCCACTGCACAGAGGAGGCACCTGAGGCTCAGAGTCAGAGGCAAAGCCACTTGCCTAATGTCATACAGATGCTAAGTGGCAGAGCTATGATTCACACCCAGACCCACCTGAGTCCCAAGTGTGTGCCTTTATCCACCGCAACAGGCTGCAGGAGAAGAGCTGACTATTAATAATCCTAGTAATACTTGCTGCCAGGCTGGATGTCTTCGTTTGTCACTCGACTGACAGTCAAGCTTCTCCACTCTGCTCTGTGTCCTGGGGGACTGACCTGTATGGACCCTGCCTTCAGGCTCCCACATGGGCTGGGCTCAGGACCGGCTCTACAATTTGTGGGGCCTGGTGCAAAATAAAAACGCAGGACCCCTTGTTCAAGTATTAAGAATTTCAAGACAGCGAAAGCAGAACGTTAAACCAGGTGGGGCCCTGTGAGACCACGCCCATAAAGTCAGCCCCGGTTGGACGAAGGGGCGCCAGCAGGAGACTGGACGGAGAGAGGAGAGAGGAGGGACAGGCCTGGGTATCATTTTCCAGCTCCTCCCTGCAGCACTGTCAAGGGCTGGCTGCCGTTCTTGGCTAAGGGCCCCAGCTCCTGCCAGGCGACTTTCTTCTCCCTCTCCTCCCTCTGCCTCTCCAGCAGGGGTAAAGGCTCCAGCCGTGAGCCCCACCCTGCTCACCCTCCCTGTGGCTTCTCCGTTCCCTGCTCGCACCTTTGTTAAGCCTCTTCATAAGCCCTCCTCAAACCGTCCTCAACGGGGCATGCTTCTGTTTCCAGCTGGGACCCCGACAGTCGCAGACTTTCATTTCCTGGGAATGGAGTGTGCCTCACCGCATCCCAGGTGCCATTTCAGGGCACAGCCCCACATGGCCCTGCGAGGCCCGTGCCGACGCAGTCTGACCCAACATAGAATGACAGAGGCTCAGAGAGGGACTAAACGTACACGCTGGCTGGCGTTTGAACCCACGCCTGTCCGTCTCCCGTCCTAGATTTCACCGCTCGGGCCCCGGCTCCCTCCTGTCTGACCATCTAAGCACTGCTTGTCTCTGCTGATAATTCTGGGAGATCCCTCAGAGCAGACTTGGGGCCGAGTCATCCCCCTGTATCCACTGCCAGCCCAGGCCCTTGGGTGCAGACTTCAGGCAATGATCAATTCTTCAGAGGCCAGTAGGAGGGCCACCTTCCCTACTGAGGGCTGGAAGTATCAAGGGAGGAGGGTGGATGGGAACTAAACTTGGTCCTGAATGGCTACTTGGTGGCTGCGTGACGTTGGATGAGTCATAGACCCTTTCTATGCTGTGGTTTTCCCAAGCATCCAGTGAGGATAACCACAACCCGTGCCTGGGATGGCTGCTGGGGAGGAGGGGGGTGTCGGTGTCTGGCACGGAGGGTACATTGGCAGTTCTCAAAGAGTGGTCCAGGGACTCCTGGGGACCCCGAGATCCTTTCAAGGGATCTTCAAGGTCACAACTCTTTTTATAAAAGTACTAAGGTGCAATTTGCCTTCACCACCCTCATTCTCTCCTAAGCGCAGTGGGGTTTTGCAGGGAGTGTGTGAGCCTGCTCCTGCAGGAGATCGGATGCTCGAGCCGAGGTGAGAACTCAGCGCTCCTAACCCAGACGTGAGCGCCACAACACTGAAAACAACACCAGTCTCCTCTCTACATTCTCTTTTGTCTCGGAAAATACGGTTATTCTTCATGAAAGAATGCTTTCGAGTTAAAAAATGATGGGTTTATTGTGGGCCTTTTTAAGCGAATTAATCATTTGAATACTTCTCAGTTTTAATTTTCGATGCGGTAAATATCAAATAGGTATAATCTTCACAAATAAAAGATCTCTGGGGACCTCAATGATCTGTAGCAGGTAAAGGGGTCCTGGAGACCAAGGGATGTGAGACACACAGGTGTATTTAAAACAATGACAACACCAGCATCATATTCAGGTGTTTGTCCCTTTGTGCCTTTGCCTGTCTCCCCCACCAGAATGGGATCCCCAAGAGGGCAGAGATTTTCCTCAGTTTTGCCCATTGCTGTATTCCAGCACCCGGAAAAGCACCTGGCATACAGTAGGTGCTCAATAAAGATTTGCCACAGAGATAAATGAATAAATACGAACTACTGTCATTATACGTCAACTTTTTTTTCTGCCAGCCCCTATTCCAAACACCTCAGGAGCACAGCTAGCAGGAGGCACCTCAAAAGGAGTAGTGACGAGTCCAGAGACCTGGGTTTGAATCCAGCCTCTGCCACTTGCTCCCTTGGGCCAGCAAGTTCACCTCCTGGAGCCTCAGTTTCCCTTTGGTTACAGTCAGAAATGGTTCCTGGTATGTAAAGGCAGGAGCCAGCACACCTTGGGAGGTGAGATACAACATCTGCATTGGAACCTCAGGCCATTTACATCACAGGGTCAGACACCGAGCATCCAGCAGCTGCCAAGCTAGAAGCCGAATTACAGCAGACTGTTCTCTAAGAACCGCCGGTTTCATAAGGGAGTGTGTGTCCTTGGGCCAGGTGCTGTACCTTCTGTGCCTCAGTATCCCCATTGGTAAAACGGGGTACAGTAATAGTACCAATCTCTTACGGTTGCTGGGAGGAGTCAGTGAGAGCTTGGCACGGAGACTGGTAGAGGCCACACTCCACGAAGGTCGTTAGTGTTCCGTGCAAAGCTGTTCCCCTCCCTCTGGGCCTTGGCTTCCCTATCCAGAAAGCAGGTGTCAGGGTCCCGAGAAACCCTCAGTGTGCTGGTTATTCACCTACTGCTTCTCGGCTCTGAATCCTTCCTCTCCCCTTTGTACCCCACGCTCCAGGGGTGGTGGCTGCTTCCAACACTTACTACTAGCTGTACTGACTCAGTGCTCCCTTTCTGCTTCCAGCCCTTCTGATGCCTTTGGAATAAATCCCTGTATTGAATCTCCTCCATTTGAAATACCTTGAGCGAAGTCTGACCCCAACTCGGGCCCCACTGTGGCGCAGAAAGCCCCCATCTGAGTCGGCCAGGTCATACCTGCAGCTTCTTGAGTTGGCTGTTGACAGTGGCCAGGTCCCCGCCAGGGTCCACGTCTTGCAGCTGGCTTTCCATGTGAAGGAGCTTCTTGTCTAGCTCCGCGAAGCTCTGCACCAGCTGGTCGGCCTTGCTGGCCTCAAAGAGCTGCCGCGCCTTGGCCTGGGTGGTGCTCTCCAGCTCGGCCCAGCACTGCCGGATCTCACCCAGCTTCTTGCGCACTGAGGCCGCCAGCTCCGGCTTCTCCTGCATCAGTTGCTGGCCCTCCTGCCCCAGAAAGTGGGAGGCAGAAAGTCGGGATGGGGGGGATGGTGGGGAGAGACAAACAAATATGGAGGCAACAGGACACAGGGAGAAATGTGGAGAGAGAGACCGGCAAGGAGTTGGAGACAGAGAGACAGAGGCATGAGGGGTGGATGCAGAGACAGGCACGGAGATGGAAAGAACCAAGATGTGGGAACAGACCAGGAGCAAGACGGAAAGAAACGTGGAGAGAGAGAGAGAGAGAGAGGCACAGAGACATGGGATGGAGACATGGAGGGACAGAGAGTCATAAAGTGACGGGCGGAGACATTCGCATAAATTTGGAAACATGGGGAGAGTACAATAAAAAAGACAAGGGGAAGGGAGGAGGGGGCGGGCAGAAAGAAGGAATTTCCATTAAATTCAAAGTCAGGAAGAGTGGCTTTGCCATGTACCACCATTTATGGGGCATCAATGGCCATGTAAGAGTTTAAAGCCCACGTGGGTGTCTCCGTTTGAGTCAGTAGAGTGGGGATATCCAGGGCTGCAGGTCTAGGGGTTCAGCCAGGGTAGGGGGCAGTTTGGGGGGTTGAGACATGGAGCAAAATTCTGCCTGGGTCCCTCCAAGACGGAAATCAAGCTCCACTATATGCTGGCCTAGAGCATATTAAAAATAACAACACCAGAGCAATTACAGCTCCTGGGTGCCTGGCCTTGTGTTAAGCACAAGAGCCCAGGGAAGTAACTATATTCATTATTTCCTTAATTTTGAAGCAGAGTCAACTGAGGCT
>NW_011888984.1:306783-308185 GCF_000151845.1 Pteropus vampyrus
GTCTCCATGCCAGCCTCCTTGCCGGGCCCCAGTTGGGGGTGAAGGAAGAATTACCACCTTCCCTAAAGCGTGGAGGTGGGGGTTCTGCGCCATCTCAGATGATTGCTACTTGGTCCAGAACAATCTCTCGAGAGGGGGAAAGGGCTCCTGGGCCAAATCAAAAGGCAGGAGGGGGAGCCTGGGGCCTGGCTACCTCCGCTATGTGAAAGTGGGAAGTCTGGGGTGATGGTGGGATGGGCTCCTGAACCATCTCTAATGGGAAGGGGCTCAGACTCCTGGATATCTCAGCTATACAGGGGTAGGGGGGATATGGGCGGGGGGCGTGTGCTAGAAAACCTCCTATAAAACTTAAGTTCAGAATAACTTAAGTTCTCCACTGGGAAGGAGAGGGACAGGCCGTCCCTGGATCCATCTCTAGTGAGCTTCTTGAGCCCCAGATCCATCTCTAATTGGCTTCAGTTATGTGGCGGTGGGTAGTGTGGTGGCCTTTGTCCATTTCATATGTGAGAGAACAGTATCCCATGGGGGTTTACCATGGAGAGACTCAAACCATCTTTAATGGGGAGACCAGGGCCTGGTTCCTCAACCATCTTTGCTTGGGGAAAATTTAAATACTGGATGGGGGCAGCAATGATTCTGAGTTAAGTAGATGGGTGAGGCCGGGTCATCACTGTGTGGGGGATAGGAAAATGTTTACTGGGACATCTATAATGCCGTCTCTAATGTGGTCAGAATGCAGAACAGTTTCTGTGGAATGCAGGGGCGTGGGAGGCGGCCTGTCTCCTGAACCGTCTCTAATGGAAGGGATCTTATTTGGGGCGATCCTTACAGGTGTATAGATCATCTCAAAAAGGGTAGAGCTTGATTCTTGAACACTTTTAAAGAGGCGAAGTCTTGTTTCTGGATTATTTATGACCGAAGTTGCGCTCTGGGCCGCTGGCCCACTCATGCGCCCTCCCCTCTTCCGGTCCCTCTCCCGTCTCCCGCCCTTCTCGCCAGCAGGGCTCTTCAGCAGAAAGGTGAGACCAGCGCGCGTCCCCGCGGGACTTGTAGGCGCGGACGCGCGCCGTTGCCAGGGGCGCCCGGGGCCCCTCCCTTCTTCCCCGGAGCTCGCGTAGGCGGGGAAGGGACTTGCGGAGCATGCGCACTATGGCCGGGGTCCGCGCGCCTCCTGGCGGCTCGGAGTGAAAATCGCTCCGCGACCCACTTAGACGGGACATCCCTGCCCCCACCGCCCCTCTGCCCTGGAGCACTTCCCTCTCTAGGAAAGAAGTCACTGTGCCCAGCAAAGCTGGAGTTCCTACCTCGTGGCATTCTCGGAAGAAGTGCTGCAGCCCAAGTTGGTCGTGTAGCTTCTGCATCCACTGCTGGGCTCGTAGTTGGTTTTCTTGGCTCCTGAGGG
>NW_011888984.1:309275-311730 GCF_000151845.1 Pteropus vampyrus
GAGAGAGGAAGAGAAGGAGACACAGAGATACGCAGATAGATGAAAGGCAAGAGACGGCGTGTGAGAGGAGTCACAGAACCAGGGCACAGCTGGAAGGAGGAACAGGAAGGGCCAGAGACAAACAGGCAAAGGACTGACTCCCTCCTGCCTGGATTTGTCTCCAAAGCCAGGAAATAGGAAATGCCTCTGAAATTGAACTGAAATCAGTCCCTCCAGGCCTTCGCCAGCCAACTAGGGATGAGGAAAATCTCCAGGAGGGTGAACAGCAGGGTTCCAATCCCAACTGGGCCACTTCCTAGCTGTTACCTTGGGCAACGTGCAAAATGCAGATATGAACAGCACCTAGCACATAGGCTGTGCCAGGTTCCAGGTGAGGCAAGGCCCATTGAGAGACTAAGTGACTTACCCAGAATCTCACAGGTTGAGGGGTAGAGCTGGGACTAGAACCTGGCCCTGTCTAACCCCAGGGCCCCAGCCCCAGATTCTGCATGGTTCTGCCCCGCTTGTGGGTTTGGAAAGCAGCCCTCACCCCCGAGTGGATGTTTTATTGCTTCCACCAGGTGGGAAATGTGTCCCTAGACCAGTAAATAACTGGGATCTTGCGGGGTGGGCAAGAACTGAGTCTGTCTCAATTCCTGCTGTGTTCTCAGCCTCGCCCAGCACAAGCCTGGTATAGATGACCCCTCTGGGCTCCCACAGCAGTCTCCCTATCCTGGCCCTGGCTACTCTGGGCCATCCCTGTCAGATAGCATGTGAGCTCGGTGAGGACAGGGATCATATTCTGTCCTGGTCACCACGGTGCCTCACACAGGGCCTACGACAGAGTAAGGATTCTGCCTGTTTAATTGGCTGAAGAATAAATGAATAAGCAATAGAATGAAAGGAGCAACTAATGACTGGAAAGGAATGAAGGGATGACTCCGAGAATGGACGGTCCTCCAGGCTGCCCCTCGTCTGCAGAGCCTGGCACACAGCACGCACTCAGGAGATGCGGGGCAACGGGAGGAAGGGCACAGGGCTGGAGCTGGGGCTCTAGACCACGTGTTTACAGCCCCGGGACCAGAATCTCCATAAAAGTTTCCTTTAGAAAACTCCAGCCTTTTCCCAGATGAATCTGGGGGGGAGGGGGGGAATCTCCTGAGCCCTGGACGAAAGCTGGGCCAGGGTCTCAGGACCAGGTGGGCTTTCTATCAGAAGACGGGAAGACACAAAGAGGGGTGCTGGGCTCTTATCCAGCCTAGATCAGGCCAAAGAAGGGAAAGATGGGGTCACCAGAAGTGGCATAAACAGTGAGAGTGACGAAGAAGTGGGTCTGAAAGGACTCTTCTCAGGGGCTGGAATTTTTTTTAAGAGGGCGCCGTTTCGTTCAGGACCTAGAATAGTGTCTGACACACAGTAGACATTCAATATATATCTGCCTGATTAGCGTAAGAATGGGCAAAGGACAGGGCAGCCGTGACAGATGGTGACACACACACACATTCTGCATGCTTCCTAGAGAACCTGGGTTGGGGACCAGCAGAGGTGTCCATTCCCAATATTCAAGAACTAACATGGGAGGGGACAACATCCCATCTGAAAAGCTGGGGTAGAACCTATGTCTAGCCTTTCGCTGCAGTATTTGGGGGCCTCCCAAGGTTCCAGAGGCCAGACCAGCGGGCATATGGAGAACATCCAGGAAAATGTGGTAACACTTTAACCAGTCCAGCTAGTCCAGGCCAAGGGCAGGCTCTGGAAACTTTTCATCGTATTTTCTGTATCTTTTGGGTTGACAACCGCAAGATAATGATATTCACAAAATATCAATTTAGGTAAAATCTAAAACAATATGGAATTAAATAGAAATCAGAGAGGGGCAGAGAAGCACAAACTGCGATGGAAAAGAGCAGAACCTTGGCCTCCTCACCACTCTACCCCTCGCCCCTGGGGAGCGGGGGACTTACTTCTCCAGCAGCCGGGTCACGGCCTCCCGGGCCTGCTCCCCGTAGATGTTCCCCTGCCTCAGCAGGCCCTCTGCAGCCTGCACGGCCACCTGCATCTTTTGCTGGTTCAGCTCCATCATGGTGAGAAAATCCCGGTGCTGTTTCAATGCCTCCTCCACTGACTCCACTGTGCCTGGGAGCTCCAGGCTCAACAGTGTTGTCTCCTGGGGAGGGGAGAGGGGTGGCCCACAGGTCAGCCCAGCTCCCTTCGAAGACCTGGGAGAGGCAGCCAGCCTGGCTCGCCACCACTGTCCGCCCCCTTGCTCCTAGCATCGGACATGCCAGCCATGGTCCCACCCCGGGGCTTTTGCTCATTCTGGTCCCTCTGCCTGGCAGTCTCTCTCTCCAGATAACCCAAGGCTGATTCCTTCATTTTCTTCAGGTCTCTGATCACCCTGCCAAAAAACATCCCCCTCTACTCCGGCCATATCCTTTACCTCTCTTTATTAATTTTCATAGCTTGTACCTGATAT
>NW_011888984.1:311780-316805 GCF_000151845.1 Pteropus vampyrus
GGAAAAGAGCAGAACCTTGGCCTCCTCACCACTCTACCCCTCGCCCCTGGGGAGCGGGGGACTTACTTCTCCAGCAGCCGGGTCACGGCCTCCCGGGCCTGCTCCCCGTAGATGTTCCCCTGCCTCAGCAGGCCCTCTGCAGCCTGCACGGCCACCTGCATCTTTTGCTGGTTCAGCTCCATCATGGTGAGAAAATCCCGGTGCTGTTTCAATGCCTCCTCCACTGACTCCACTGTGCCTGGGAGCTCCAGGCTCAACAGTGTTGTCTCCTGGGGAGGGGAGAGGGGTGGCCCACAGGTCAGCCCAGCTCCCTTCAAAGACCTGGGAGAGGCAGCCAGCCTGGCTCGCCACCACTGTCCGCCCCCTTGCTCCTAGCATCGGACATGCCAGCCATGGTCCCACCCCGGGGCTTTTGCTCATTCTGGTCCCTCTGCCTGGCAGTCTCTCTCTCCAGATACCCCAAGGCTGATTCCTTCATTTTCTTCAGGTCTCTGATCACCCTGCCAAAAAACATCCCCCTCTACTCCGGCCATATCCTTTACCTCTCTTTATTAATTTTCATAGCTTGTACCTGATATATATGCATTTACTTGTTTATCACCTCTCCCACATACATACACACCAGAATGCCATCCCTACGAGGGTGAGATTTTACATTCACTCAACCCAGAAAAGTGTCTGGCACAGAGAAGGCACTCAGTGACTATTCGGTCAATTGATAAAGACTGAACTGGGTGCTGTGTGTCCTCAGGGAAGTTCTTTCCCTCTCTGGGGTTAGTTTTCTAACTGGTAAAATGCATGGGTCAGAAAGGGTCTCTCATGGCCACCTAGGCTCAAATATTTAGTAACCGCATGATTCCAAGGGCTCCCTCTCTGTCTCTCCAGATAATCCTCAGACTGGATCAGCTTTCTCTAGATCAGCGGTCCCCAACGTTTTTGTCATCAGGGACTGGTGCTCCTATGAGAATCTAATGCCTGATGATCTGAGGTGGAGCTGAGGCCGTGATGCTGGCGCTGGGGAGCGGCTGCAAGTACACGTGAAGCTTCGCTCTGCTCACCTGCTGCTCATCTCCTGCTGTGCAGCTGAGTTCCTAACAGGCCACAAACCGATACCGATACTGGTCCGTGGCCCCAGAGGTGTTGGGGACCCCTGCTCTAGATAACTAGCAACTGTGGTCCCTCTTTCTCAAATGATCCCACAAAATTGGTACCTACTCTTGGACAATCTCAAAACTGTATTCTATCTTGCAAATCCCAAACTTGGTTCCCATGCCAGAATGATCTCTAAACTGGTTCATCTGTTCCCAGAGAACCACCAGACACAGTTACTTCAAACCACAGACACAGTTACCCTCTCAGGAGAATCTGCAAATTGCCAGCCCCAATAAGATCATCTGCTAATTTAGGCACCCACAACCTCATAATCCACAATCGCTTATTGATCCCAATAATCTCTCAGCCTAAAATACCTACTCCATAATCTTTATCCTACGTTAGGATAAAATCTTTATCCTAACGTAGGATAAAGATTATTCACCTCAAGATCTTTGAACGCATTAACCATCACCAGTCAATCTCAAACTCATTTCCTTCCACATAATCCACAAACCCAGGAAGCTACTCTAACGAACAGCCAAGTGCATTACTCATTCTAGATAGTCACCTCGGCTAAGACACCAACCCATCCATCGTAATTCTCAAATTCTGTTACACACACTCCCACACGTGTTCACACTGGATGATGCACAAACTCAGCTATCCATACCTGCTACCCTCCCCACTCCCATCCACTTCCGATAAGCCTCGGACTCGCAAGAACACTCTTCCATTTTCCTGTCCCAGCAGTCCTCCAAGGCCTGGGACCCCACCCTCGTGAACCCCCGAGCTGGCACCTGGTTGTGTAGCACGGCCCGCGCCTGGTGTAAGTCTCGCAGGAAAAGCTGGTAGACGTGCGCCTGGACCAGCGCCTCCCTGCGCGCCTCCCACATGCCGAGCAGCTTGTGCCAGCCAAGCTCGAGGTGCGGCAGCCACTCGTCGAGTGCCAGGCCGGGGCCCAGCTCCGGGCCTTCCGCCGCCAGCAGCGCCTCGCTGGCCGCCACAATGCGCGCATAGTCCTCCTCGCGTTGGTCCACTTCCTCTTTGAGCGCAGCGTGGCGCGCCAGCAGCGCATCAGCCTCTTCCAGGCTGCCGGGCAGGGGTCCTTCGTCGCCGCCCGCTGCCTCCTGGGCGCGCACCAGCCAGTCCAGGAAAGCGTCCAGATCGTGCAGGAAGCGCTGCAGGCGCCCGGCCGCCGCCACAGCCTCACCACAGGCTTGAGCCGCGCTGGCCAGCGCGCCCCATTCGGCGCCGAGTTCCTCGGCACCCTGGTGCAGCCGCGCCGCCTGCGTGGGGAAGCGTGCTGCCAGCAGCTCTGCCTCCTCCAGGAGGGCCGCCTGGCGCGGCTCCAGCGCTTGTAGAGCCGCCTCCAGGCCGCTAAGGCGCCACTGCAGGGCGCCGCCCGCGCGGGGCGCGCTCTCCACGGCCCTCCGCTTCTCACGCACCTGGGCGCGCACCTCGGCCACCTCCAGCACGTGATTCTCCACCAACAGCACCGCGCTCACCTCCTCTTTGCGCTGTTCCACCAGCTCCACGATGCGGTTCCACCTGCCCAGGGGAAGGAGAGTGGCTCGTGGAAGACAGGGCCTCCTCTTAGGCGTGGAGGGCCCACCGACCGACCCAGGGTAGAACCCAGCTACTGTGTGGCCTTGGAAAGTCACTTTTTTCTGCCTGCATAAAAATGGAACCCTATGCACACTGCTTAGAGCAGCGGTTCTCAAAATGAAATCTGAGCGAGGTCAAATAACGCTTCGTAATAACGCTAAAACGCGATCTTTCCACTCTCATTGTCTCCAGAGTGTACAGTGGACTTTTCCAGGGCTACATGACGATGACCGAATGCGGAAGCTGCCCTGAGAACACAGCTGCCCTCTTCCCTCAAGCCGGACATTAAAGAGATTTGTAAAACAGCCAAATGATGCCACTCTTCTCGCTACATCTTTTAAAAAACTATTTTCACTTAAAAGATGTTAACATAATTGGTTCACTATTGTTATTTTTAAACGACTTAATATTTTTAACTTACTCACTACTAATGTCTAATATTAATAAAACAAGCTCTTTGGGATCCTTAATAGTTTTGAAGGGTGTAAAGGGGTTCAAGACCGAAGAATGTGAGAAGTGCTGGTTTACATCATGTAATGTGCTGGGTTCGACGAATAGTAGTTGATCGGCTACTATGAGCCGACTGCTGAGGACAGAGTGGTGTGAAGGCAAACCTGTTTTGTTCCAAAATAAATTAGTGGAAAAATTATATAGTGCTCTGTGTCCTTGATAGGTGATGATACTACTCTAAGCCTCAGTTCTCCTTCATAGGTTGTGTGTGTGGCCCAGGTTACAAGCACACAATCCTAGCAGGATGGCCCGGAGTCAAATCTGAGATGTGCGCCCTTTGGCTAGTAACTCGCTCTGTGCCTCAGTTTCTCCATCAGTAAAATGGACACAATCATAGCATGGTACCTGCCTCATAGGGGTATTGTGAGAGTCAAAGGAGTTCTGATTTCTGAAGTGCTTCAAACAGCACCTGTGTACAACCGTTATTGAGTGGGGATGATCTTTAGAACATATCAAGCCCTTCTCTGTGTCAGGGACTTCGCCTCAGCCGTGCTAACTGCCAGGTCACTGTCCTCTAATTCCTGAATAAATCCTTACAATTCTCTAAATATCTTCCCCATTTATTGCTTTATTTGTTAACTTTCTCTCTGCCCCCACTAGAATGGACATCTCATAAGGGCAGAGATTAGGACTCTGAAAACAAAGGACCCAAGTTCAAGTTCTGCTCTGGCCAGATTCACCATGTGACCTTGGGCGAATCATTTCCTTCTCTGATTCTCAGTTTCCTCATCTGGAAAATGGGAATAATAATGTCCACGTCATTGAGCGTTTAACGAGATCATGTGGCTAAAGCACTTGGTATGTAATCTAAATAGACAGTAAATCATTCTTGTTGTTGATATCTTTTTAGGCCCTAATGCTTTAGGATTGCCAAGTCTACGACAGCTTAAAAATCACTGGATATCGGGATCTTACAATGCAGCAGTCAAGAGCACAGTCTTTGGAGTCAGAAAAATTCAACTTTAAATCCAGACTCGACTCTCTAACTTGCTGTGGGACATTGGGCTAGTGTCTCCACCTCTGAGCCCCAGTTTCCTCCTCGCTAACATGGGATAATTTATACCCCACAGGGTTGCTGGGAAGACTGAATACATGCGGATCAAGAGCCCCGGCTCTGGATTCAGACAGAATTGGGTTTGATTCCTACTTACTAGATTGAGAAATCATGTTAAAGAGTTCATCTCTCTGGATCTGTGTCTTCATCTATGAACCCTACCCACACTGGGAGAACAAACTGCTGGTAGTGTTCTAGGAGGAAAGGTATTAATTTGTTACTATTTTTAAAGCATCTTGAATTCTGGAATCTTTACTATGGCAATTGGGATATTGGGAGATAAAACAAGGTATATAAAGTGCTTAGAAAACTTCCTGGTTAGATAATAGATATTTAATAAACCTTTTCTGAACAAATACATTAATAACCCACTGAAACGTATTGTATCCTCATTTTACCACATCACCACTAGCATTAGGTATTACCATTTTTTTTTTCAAGATTTTGCTGATTTACTGGGGGGCCATGATTATTCCAAGGGTTTGAAATTGCACGTTCTTGATCTCCACGGTTGAGTGAATAAGGAAAGGAATGATGGAAAGATACCTAGATAGACTTCCAGCCCCAGGCCTCACCTACCTGCTGTTGAGGTGGTCCTGGCAGGAGCGCACCTCGTCTGAACTGGGGTGGCCTCCTTCCACCAGCTCCTGGACTGTGTGGTTCACATCCAAGACACGGACCATCAGACTGTTCATCTCCTGGTCCAGACTCTCAAATCTGCAGAAGGAGGATAAATGTGCTCAGAGAGGCCTGGACCCTGG
>NW_011888984.1:318989-343408 GCF_000151845.1 Pteropus vampyrus
CTCGGCCTCCTCCAGCTCCTGCAGCAGCGCCCACAGGCTCCGCGAGGCCTCCAACTCCGCGCGTCGCCGCGCCGCCTCTTCCTGCAGCTCCGCCAGACAGCCGTGCACGTGGTTCACGCGGTTGCAGATAACCTGAGGATCGCAGGGCTGGTAGCCTGGGCCAGGAGAAGGGGAGGATCACAGGTTGGGCACGCGCCAGGGGGCGCCAAAGAGAGGGTGGTGACGGCTACCTCCCCAGTCCTTGGATAGGCTTCATCAGGAACCAGGTTACGGCTCTCCTCATCCAGGCAACCTTCCTTGACACCCCGAGTCCGGAGCAGGCGCCTTTTCTGGCTCTCCCAGGCTTCTCTGCTTCCCCCTTTCCGGCCCTGACCCCACTGGGCTATCACTGCCGGTTCTGTCTACGCCACTGAACTGGGAGCCCCTTGAGGGCAGGTCCTGGGGCCAGAAGAGTCACACCGTGTTCTCACCATTGTCCAGCACAGGGTGGAACCCAGGGCAGCAGCCTAATGAAAATGGTGACATTGAATGATGGTTGGACACTGAGATTTAGAGAATCCTGGAATTGGCATATGTTACTACTGTAGATTGTGTTTCCTTCACGACTGGGGCAAAGGAAACTGCTCTACTCTAAGGCCGTTTCCCAGGTCTCTCTCATCCTCTGTGGCCTTATCTCATAACCCCAGTGATAACCTGAACTCCTTTTTTGTCTTCAAACATTTCGCTTTCCTCCCAGACCTCTAGTCTGTGAGTAGAGAACTGTGAAATTAACTTAATGAGTCACAGTCAGCATTTCTTTAATGGACTAGAATAGCGTGAGTAGAAAACATCAGAAAGCAGCATACAAGGTAAAGGGAAGTACTGATTTACAAAATCTAGTGTTTGCGAACGTGCGCGTGTGAACTCTGGGTCATGAGTAAATGTATTTTTGACTCGGTCAAAATACTGCCCTAGATGGAATGCAGAATATCTATAATTCTGGATATTCACTGACCCTGACCCAAATACCAAGATATCCAACTGAATAATAACCAACACCAGCGTCTATGTATCCGCCCCTTACTCTGACACCACGTCATTTAATCCTCATGACCATCCTATGACATCGGCATTCTTACTAGCCCCATCTTACAGATGAAGAAGCTGAGACTCAGGGAGGGAAGCTGCTTGCCCAGGTTCAGCTAAGATGCAGCAGATCAGCAGTTCAACCACTCTGGACCACGTATCAGGCACCGCCGCCTTTCGTCACCATGACAACATACCCCACACTAGCCTGTGCTGTTTTCTCCATGCTGCTGGTTGTCACCAGGCACCAAGATCTCACAACAAGACAGAGGGAGCCTCCTAGGACAAACACCCCTAAGGTGAAGGAGAGGGTCCCAACAACCTCTCCTGTGTTTCTGATGAGGGTGGGCAGGTCCTGGGGCCAGAAGAGTCACACCGTGTTCTCACCATTGTCCAGCACAGGGTGGAACCCAGGGCAGCAGCCTAATGAAAATGGTGACATTGAATGATGGTTGGACACTGAGATTTAGAGAATCCTGGAATTGGCATATGTTACTACTGTAGATTGTGTTTCCTTCACGACTGGGGCAAAGGAAACTGCTCTACTCTAAGGCCGTTTCCCAGGTCTCTCTCATCCTCTGTGGCCTTACCTCATAACCCCAGTGATAACCTGAACTCCTTTTTTGTCTTCAAACATTTCGCTTTCCTCCCAGACCTCTAGTCTGTGAGTAGAGAACTGTGAAATTAACTTAATGAGTCACAGTCAGCATTTCTTTAATGGACTAGAATAGCGTGAGTAGAAAACATCAGAAAGCAGCATACAAGGTAAAGGGAAGTACTGATTTACAAAATCTAGTGTTTGCGAACGTGCGCGTGTGAACTCTGGGTCATGAGTAAATGTATTTTTGACTCGGTCAAAATACTGCCCTAGATGGAATGCAGAATATCTATAATTCTGGATATTCACTGACCCTGACCCAAATACCAAGATATCCAATTGAATAATAACCAACACCAGCGTCTATGTATCCGCCCCTTACTCTGACACCACGTCATTTAATCCTCATGACCATCCTATGACATCGGCATTCTTACTAGCCCCATCTTACAGATGAAGAAGCTGAGACTCAGGGAGGGAAGCTGCTTGCCCAGGTTCAGCTAAGATGCAGCAGATCAGCAGTTCAACCACTCTGGACCACGTATCAGGCACCGCCGCCTTTCGTCACCATGACAACATACCCCACACTAGCCTGTGCTGTTTTCTCCATGCTGCTGGTTGTCACCAGGCACCAAGATCTCACAACAAGACAGAGGGAGCCTCCTAGGACAAACACCCCTAAGGTGAAGGAGAGGGTCCCAACAACCTCTCCTGTGTTTCTGATGAGGGTGAGAGGGGCTGACCCAGGATGGGGATAGACATCTCTGCCAGGGCTTGGAAGGAGACCTCAACACTCACTCTTAAGATATGACCCAACCCATGAGGGTGAGAAACTCTCCCACCATCCTGCAGTCCTTACAAGCTCTTCCTTTTCTAACAAAGCTCCAGGATTCCAAAGGGTCCTCCTGGCTCCAGATAAAGGAATGAGACAGACCAGCCTCAAAGCTCTCTTATCGGCTCTGCGGCTCTGGGCCTCAGGATGAAAGAAAAAAGCAGCCCTGACTGCTGTCAGCACACACAGCTAGCATACACAGCTCCACCAGACGCCAGCATCAGACAAGGCCACTCTGAGACCATGATGGAGTGGGACGAAAATGAGACCACTCCACCATCGTGGTGGGCACACGCAAAAACAAGGTCACCGTGCAAATCACACAAACGGCCACCCATCCCCCTTCGCCGAGCTAAGGTGAATGACCCGCCAATTCCTGTTCCTCCCATCACCTGGAGAAAAATGATTAAGATGAGCAGTCATCTCTTTACCCCAACTTCCTGACAGCATTCATTCTACAGCAAGACACACTGCATGAAGTCATCCCCGTGTAACCTGACACAAGCCCACGTCTGATAACAAGCCCCTCTTAATGCTCTCTTACTGAGATGCCCCATGGTATGTGCCAAAAGCCAATGTGCACAGCTTGGGTTGATTCCAGGGTGTTCCTGGCGGTCTCTGGCCGGAGGATGCTGACAGCAGTAAACGAGAACCTGACAATCTTAGTTTTGTCTATCAGCATCCACGCCCCTGCTTCTGATGATGGTGGCCCACCTCCTCTCCCCCAAGTCCATGTCGTTGAAGGGAGCTGACCCCACTCTTGGCCCTGGGGTGGGCACGTCACTAAAATGTGGTCAATAGGATCACTGTATAGCCTGGGGCCATGACGTTTGGCTGAGCAATGGGGACAGAACCCACAGTGGGCTAAGGAAAGCTTTCCCTGGACCTTTTGTCAGAATTATTGAGAAAAGGGGCCTGTCTCCTGCAGGGTCCACTAAGCTGCTGGGATATAAACATAGGGCTGAATGACCCCAGATTTATACTAAAAGGGGAGGGACTGTCCAACAGTGACACAAACATAGAGACTAGACTTGGAGAAAGATAGAGTCTTAAAAGCATCATTGAACCATGCCTGGATCCAGCCCTTCCTGAAGCCAAACCTACCCCTCCCCGGACATTTTAGTTATATCAGCCAATACATTCCCCTTTCCTCCTTATGCTAATTAAATTGAGTTTCTATCACTTGCTGCTGAACAGGCCCTGACAATACAGTACCTTACACGGTCCTTTCATGATATTCACTGAGCTCTGGCTGCAAGGGCTTAGTGCATAATGAGTGCTCAATAAATGGGAATTATTACTACAGACTTTCAAAGCAGGAAGAAGTCACGTGGTTCGACCTCCCGATCAAGGCACTAATTCTCCTGATGACATATCCCTGGTGGAGTGGGATCTTAGTCTGTGCTTGGATGCCTCCAAAGACAAGGCGCTCACCCCTTCCTGTCTCTACAGGACTCACTCCGCTTCTATTAGCACCGGCCCTGGAAGTCTCCACGCCAACCCCCAGACTCACCCTGCAGCTGGGAGAAACGCAGGGCGGCCGCGTTGAGGGCCTCCACGCGCTCCCTCTGGGCAGCGATGTCCCCCTCCAGCAGTCCATGCTTCTGCAGCAGGTCCTCGGCCTCCACCAAGTGCTGCCCACACTCCCGGGACAGCAGCTGAGCCTGCAAGAAGGGGCAGCACTGAGCTCGTTCCTGGCGTTGGCCCTCAGGTCCCTCCCCGCCCCTCACTGCGCATGCCAGCCCTCTGCTCCCCTACACAGTCGTTTGAACTCTGACCTCTATCTCGGTCTCCGTGTCCCTGTTACCATCATCTCTCTCTCTCTCTGCATATTCCATCTCTCATCGTCTCCACATTTCTAGGCTCCGTGTCTGTCACGGTGTCCCCTCTACCTCTGTCTTCTTCCACCTCTCTCCGCCTCTACTTCTCTCTCATTTGTACTCGTCTGCATCTCTCTCGTCTCTATATCTCCCCCCATCTCTTTCTCTCCATGTCTCTCCCTGTCTGTATTTCTCTCTCTGCTTCCACCCTTTTCTCCATCTCTCTCTGTGTCTATCTGTCTATCTATCTCCTGCTGGTCGCTGTTTCTCAAGTGCATTCAATCTTCCTATGTGTCTTTCTCGTAGTCATTTAGATTTCCATTGCTAACTTGTGTCTTCTCCGTCTCTGTCTCTGTCTCTGTCTTTGTCTCTCTCTCTCCCTCTGGCTCTATAGCTCCGTCTTTTTAATCTATTTCTCTGTCTCTCACTCTCTGCCTCTCCGTCTCTCTCTGTATCTCTTTCTCTTTCTCTTTCTCATTGTCTCTCTTTACTTCTTTCCTTCTCTGCCCTTCGCTCTCCACGTCTCTGACAACCCTCTCGGTGCCTATGCCCCTCCCCACTCCCAGCACAGCACCGCCGTCCTTGGCCCCGGTCCTGCGCCCACCTGCATCTCCTCCATCCAGTCCACCATGTGCACCATCTCCTGGAAAACCTTCTGCAGGGCCAGGTTCTGCTCGAGCCGTGTCCGCCGGGCACCTACCAGCCCGGTCAACAGGGCCCACTGGCGCAGGACGCTGTCACGCTGGGCTGCTACCCGCCGGGCATCGTAGTAGCCCTCAGCCGCCAGTGCCTGGGCCAGCTCCGCCACGCCCTGCACCCGCTCCTCATAGGCTGCAATGTCCGCCTCGATTGCCTCGTGCTTCTTCATGGCCGCCTCTACTGCCGGCAGCTCATAACCAAAGTTGTCCTGGGTCAGGGCAGGCCACAGATACTCAGCGAGGCTGCCTCAGCAGCCCGCCTGTTAACTTGACCCTGTATGAACCTGGAAACTCCCCCACCTGCTTCTGTTACCCTAGAGACCAGTCCCACCATCCTGTTACCTGGAGACCAGCCTCGCCATCCCCCAGTTACCATGGACACCAGCCCCACCCTTTCCTATTACCCTGGAGACCAGTTTCATTCTCTCCTGTTACCTGGGGACAAGCCCCTCTCCCTCTGTTACCTTGGAGATCAGCCTCACCATCCCTTACCATTCCATGGTTACCATGGAAACCAGCCTCACCCTTTTCTGTTACATCCCTAACTCTAAACTTGTTACCAACTTGTTACCCAGGAAACAGACCCCATCCTTCCATTTCACTAGAGACTGGGGACCTAGCCAACCTTATCTTGTTACTTAGGAGACCGATTATATCCTCCTGAGTTACCCTGGACACCAGATACAACCTTTTTTGTCACTTAAGAGATAATTAAATACTCTCCCTATTTCTGAAGAAACTAATTCTGTCCTCTCTAGTTACCTTGGAGACCAACCTCATTCTCCTGTTGCCCTGGAGATTAGGCCCACTCTCCTCCCCACCCAATCACTTAGGAGACCAATTCTCACTTCCCACCCTCATTCGTCACCTAGGAGACTAATCCAACACTTCTCTGTTGCTTAGGAGCTCAAATCTCCCTCCCTGGTCCCAGGACCATCAGCCCTACCCCCAACCTCCACCCCTGCTGAGCCCCACACCCGGTACCTGGGAGACCAGGCGCTGGTTCTCATTCAACCAGCTCTCCCTCATGGCCACCTTGTGGTCAAACCTCTGGGCCAGGAGTTCCAGCTTCTCCTGCCGGATCAGCTCGGCCCGTAGGGCAGCCTCCCGCTCATGCTCTGCCTTCTCCAGCTGGCCCCATGCCTAGGGAGCCAAGAGGAGGCAGTCAGACTCCAATTACTCCCCTAGTTTAATGGCCTTGGCTTCTCTGTCTGAGGCCACTCCTAGCACGAATGGCACTTTTGTGCAGATTGGAGAAAACGCTTCCTCGTGACACTTTACTGCTGGAGAACTGTCCGAATGAAGGTCCCTCCACGGTGTCTATCATGTGAACAGCTCTCTTGAGCAGTGCGCGACCGATACGACAATTCAACAAGCCACCCCGCCTCTCCCCGCACCCACATCCTCACCTTGTCGATATCCCAGATGCCGCAGCCCTCACGAGGCACATAGAGGCGACGGTTGCAGGCTCGCAATTTGCTCTGGATGCTGAAGAGCAGCACCTCTAGGTTCCCCTTCTCCTGAAACCTGGAAGGGCTCGAGCTCAGCAACCCCACCTCCCCAGCTCCCCACCGCCGCCCTCCCGAGCTGGGCCTCACTTGACAGGTTTCTCCAGCGTGCAGTAGGCCGTGAACGCCTGCAGCTGCTGCTGCACCCCGCTCAGTGAGTTGGCGAACTTCTGGTTGCTGATGAGGCCCACGGTGCGGTGGATCCAGGCCAGCAGCTCAGCCGCCAGCTCCTCGTAGCGGTCAATGATCTTCCCTACCTCCAGCACCTGGTCCAGGACCTCAGCGGCGCAGGAACTGGGGTCAGTCTCACCGCAGATATGCCCCTGCGTGGTTCCCAGGCTCCTTCCCGCCCCATTCCCTGGCTCCTCATACCTTCCCGATCCGCTTGCCTTCCACAGCCAGAGCCTTCATCTTGGAGAAATAGTGGTAGAAAGACACCACATAGGTGATGATGGACTTCTCATCCGGAGCCTCCATGTTGACATCTGGGGGGTCAGAAAGAGTGGGGGAGCATGAGGGTGAGCACTCGGGCAGAGGGATTGAAGGTACTGGGGAGGGAGGGGGAACCCACTCTTACTAGCTGTGTGACCATGAGCGAGACAACCAACCTCTCTGTTCCTCGATTTTTGTATCTGCCAAATGGGGATCTACCTCAGGGGATTAAATAGTGCCTGACACATATAAACCACCATAGAGAAATTACCTATCATTATGTCTGAACACACCAATCTACCTTCCACCCCAGGGCCTTTGCACATGCTGTTCTCACTGTCTGGAACACTGTTCCCTCTTCTGTGTGCCTAACTACCACTCATCCTCCAGGGCTCAACTCAGATTTCCTCAGACAAGCCTCCGTGTTCACCTTGTCTAGAGTGGTCTCCTCTTGTTACTCTTCCTCAGAGCATCTTACCATTTCCTCCTAGTTCCTACAAATTCCTTATCCTGATTTGTAATTAGAAATTCACTTATGTGATTATGTCCTTATCTACAATTCGAGATCCATCAGGACATAAGCTATGCCTGTCTTTTTAATCACACTTCCTGCCATGCTCAGCACACAGTAGGAGCTCAATAAATATTTACTAAGTGTATTAATGGTGTATGAGGTTTGAGGTCATGGTCACTGACACTTTGGAGGCAGCATGAGCTTGAATCCCAGCTCAACCACTTACTGCGTGTCCTTAGAAAATAGACCTAACATCTCTGAGCCTCAGTTTCCCCATTGTTACAGCAGAGATAATCACAGTGTCTGTCACCTAGGAACATTGTAAGATTTGAAAGAATAGCCTGGCGCAGAAAAGAAACTCAACTAATTCCGATGACGATTTTAATTTACCCAATGATCACATGTCATACTCGGCCTTCATTCTTCCCCACTTTGTGAACTGACATCCACTAAACACCTACCGTGTGCCAGGCACTGAGCACAGAATACCGCAAGCAGAAGAATGATTAAGACCACGAATTCTGGAATAAGAAGTCCTGTTTACTGGTCTTAAGCGTGACCCTGGGCAAGTGACTTCATGTCTCTGAGTCTTTGTTTTCATCATTTTAAAACAACATTGATCAATACTATCCAACGAGGTCAGTGAGGATGAAAGGGAACATTTTGATCAATTTCTCAACCATGTGCTTGGCAGCAGATGCTCAGAAAAAGGGAGCAGCAGCTCTTATTCCAGAGATGGGGAATTGGTGTGGGGCGTGATCATGGGCTGGGAATGAGGCTGAAGTCAGGGGCGAGGGTGGGGATGAGGCGAAAGTGAAAAGAGGGAGGGGCTGAGGACAGAGTTGTAGATGGGGACAGACATAGGGATGAGCTGGGGGATAGGAATGGGGTTGAAAATGGGATTCAGGATGGGGATGGGGGGAGTGTTGGGAAGGGGTTTGAGCTTAGGGATGGAACGGTGTTGGAGATGGTGTTGGCTATGGGGCTGGGGCTAGGGTTACGAAGACAGAAAGAGTGAGTTTAGGGACAGATAATTGAGGATGGGGTTGGTGAAGGGGAGGGGCTTAAGTTAGAGACAGAAATTGAGGTGGGTTGCGGTTTGAGGTGGAGATGGAGAAAGTAAGGGACCTGGGGACGGGAAGGAGGAGGAATTAAAGATGAAGGGGAGGGGGCTGAGAGGGAGTTGGGGTTTGGAATGATCCTGGGCTTTGGATGGCGTTGGGGTAGGGTGGAATTGGGTTTGGAATGGAATTGGGGTTGGGAACCCCGAAGAGGAAGTCTGGGCTGGGCCATGCAAGGCTCACCTTCGGGGTCCAGCAGACGTGCCAGCCCCAGGTGCTGCTCAGCCGTGCGGAAGGCTCTCTGCAGGTTGTAATTGGCGTTGGACTTGGTGAGTTTGCTGAAGTCCACGAGATCAGGCCTAGGCAGAGCACAGAGAGGACAGGCAGCAGGTGGGCTCCAGAGCCAGTGGGCAAATGGGCGAAAGACATCCTTGTGGGAGACCCACCCAGGGCGAGGGGCACAGGGGCACGACCCAGCCGAGGGGAAAGCTGTGCGTGCTGGCATTTACTGTGGATGTGAGGGCACGTGTACATTCGACTTCGTGATGCACATGTGTACACTTGAGTGTGTTTCTATACAGTATTATGTAGTGGTTCGAAGTGTGAGGTCTGCAGCTAGCCCTCCTGGCTCACACCTCAGCGAGGCCACTTCCTGGCTGTGATCTGGGTGAGCTGCTTCATCTCCCTGTGCCTCGGTTTCCTCATTTGTAAAATAGGGATAATAATAGCATCTGCTTCATAGGGCCATTGAATATTCAGTGACTTACTGGAAAGCACCTTAGAACAATGCTGGGTACACAGAGCACTCAGTAAGCGCCACCATTGTTAGAGGAACTCCATTATAGCCTGTGGGTTTCTGGGTGTGTGGGTGGGGCTGGGTCTCCCCATGTGTGTATGAGTGTGTATGTGTGAGTTCTGGCTTCTGCCACGCCGGAGCAGGTCCATCCCAGCCTCTAGGCCTCAGTTTCCCCAATGCGTCACGTGAACAATCATGACGTGGGTATAATCCATCTGAGTGCTCAGCCCTCGGCCAGGTCAGCGCCAGGCTCTGAGGTATATGACTAGGTGGACGTGCAGGGAGTCAGAACGGGGCTCTGAGGGTCACCTTGAGGAAGGACTCTGATGGGAGGAGGTGCCGTGCACACACCTGAGTGCACCGTCCACGGGGTGTAAGCCCCCCACCCTGGGGCACCTAAGCACAGGTATATGCATGAGTGTCTCCGTGTGTGCACACGTCTGTGCGAGGGCACACGTGTTTCCGTGTGTGCACAGGGTATGCGTGGGTGTCTGCACTTAACGTGTGTGTAGGGAAATGTGTACGTATGCACCAAGGTGAAGGCATGGGTCCTTGTGCCTGTCTGTGTTGTCTCCACATGTATGTGTACGGGCGTGTACCTGAAGGACGTGGGGTGGGGGCAGGGCAGGGTTGGGCTGCCCCAGGCCGGGTGGTACCTGTGCCGGTGAATGAGGGCATTGAAGGCCAAGCCGTCCCGCCAGCTGGTAGTGAAATTCTGGATGTTCACCTCAGGGTAACTGGCAGCATGGAAGGAAGAGACAGAGGCAGAGATGGAGAGAGTCAGGAGGGAGAGACAGACATAGATGGATGGACATATAGATAGGTGGGTGGGGGGGGGATGGATGGATGGATGGACGGATGGATGGATGGATGGATGGATTGGTAGATAGATAGATAGATAGATAGATAGATAGATAGATAGATAGATAGATAGATAGATAATAGACAGATAGAGCAAGCCAGAGAGATGGAGATGGAAATGGAGATGGAGATGGAGATGGAGATGGAGATGGAGATGGAGATGGAGATGGAGACGGAGACGGAGACGGAGACGGAGACGGAGACAGAGACAGAGACAGAGAGACAGGAGAGGAGCAAAAAAGAGAGGCAGAGGGAACAAGGGAGGGAAGGAAAAAAGGAAGAGGAAAGAAGGGATAGAGAGAGAGAGCAAGATACAGAGATGGGGAAAGAAAGGATGGGGAGAGAAGGGAGGGAGGGAGAGAGAGAGAGATAAGAACGAGGAAAAGCAGACCGAGAGGTAACGACTGACACAGAGACAAACAGCATTGCAAGACAGACAGACGGCCCCGGGGGGATGAGAGAGAATGCTCGGTCTCCCGTCTTCCTCCCAGGGGCTGCTCTCTAGAGGGCACTTGAGTTTCAGGCCATGGCCCTTCCCGCAGGGCGGAGTCGAGGGTCTAGGGGACATGCCCAGCAGTGTCTGTGCACCCCCATTCTCAATGCCACTGAAGGCACTCAGGACCCCGAATTTCTCACACAAGCTGCCCGAGCCCTGGCGTGTGCCCTCCCAGGCTACAGATGGCTGTTAGGGGGGTGTGGCTGGAACCTAGAGCTGCAGGATCCACACAGGTGCACATGAGGCCTCTGGAGGTGCAGAATGATTGGGAGAGAGAGAAGGGAGCTGGCTGGGGACAGTATACCACTTTTCAACATTGATCTGTGAGGAATCCAAGTTCTAAATTTGAACCTGGCCTTCCGGATTGTTCTACAAGTTTCTTGGTCAAGGTCAGAAGAATGGATGTGTTTCATTTACCAAGTTATTAGTTTCAGATGTAACTTTGGACACTGAGGAAGATTTGAGCTGTCCCTTGTCCTCTTGTCCCCAAAGGAACTCCTGAGGTTAAGGGGTTAGGGGGAGGGAGGTTGGGTGATTACCCAGCTGTCTTCATCTGACACCACAAGAGCAATGCATCCTTGGCAGAACGTGTCTCTCTGTTGTCCTCAGTCTCAATTTTGATGACTTGAATCTGTGAGGATACAAAACATGGCTGCTGGGCCTGGAGGGCTTGAGGCTGGGAAAGTAGTAAGAGACAGAGGTGATGGGAGGGGCAGCTTCAAGCTGGGGGTGGGGTTCAGGAGTGTAAGGATGGGTTCTGGAGGGGGCTAGGACATCCACAATGGCAGGGGAGAGGCAGTGGTGAATTAGGGTCCCAGTTTTCAGGGAAGCCTCCATTCTTGGCTTCTGGGCCACCTCTAATCCCAGCCACCACCGTCTCCCACCTAGGCTAGTGCAGTGGCCTCCACACTGGTCTCCCTGTCCCCCCGCCCCCCACAGTCTGTTCTCCACATGGCCGAGAGAGGGACCTGAGAACATCCAAATCAGATCACGTGCTTCTTATCCTCCAGTCCCTCTGTGGCTCCAGCTCACTCTGGGTGAAAGTAAAAATCCTCACGATCTCTTCTCGTTGTGTCCCTGACCTCATCTTCCAACGCTCACTCTGCTCCAGAGACCTCTGTCCTCTTCATTAACTCACCAGTGTCCTCCCATCCCGGGTCCTTTGCACCTGCTGTTCCTTCTGCCTTCTCTCAGGTCCCCACAAGGCTCCACCTCTCCTTGAGGCCCAGCCTTACACGTCACCGTCTTAGCGAGGACTTGACCAACCGCTTGATTTTAAATCTTAGTGTGTACACCCAAATTTCACACCCCCCTTCCCTGCCTTATTCTCTCCTTAGCATTTATCAATACTTATACATTTTATTTATTCATCTAGTTCACTGTCTCCCTTGTTATGGACTGACTTGTGCCCCCCCCATTCGTATGTTGAAGCCCTAACCCCAAATGTGACTATTTAGGGATAGGGTTTTTAAGGAGGTATTTAAGGTTAAATGAGGTCATAAGGGTGGGGCCCTAATCCAATATGAATGGTGTCTTTATATAAAGAGGAAAAGACCCTAGAGACGAACGCACAGAGAGAAAAGGTCTTGTGAGGATGCAGAGAGAGGGAGGCGCTGGCAAACCAAGGAAAGAGGCCTTGGGAGAGACCAAACTTGCCAGCAACTTGACTTTGAAATACAGCTTCTAAAACTGTAAGAAAATAGACTTCTGTTGTTTAAGCCACCCAGTCTGTGGCATTTTGTTACAGTAGCCCTACTAGACTAATACACTCTCTAACTTGTAATAGTTCCAGGACCACAGGATATTTGTCTATTTTGCTTCTACTATGTGTTATCACACGTAGTAGGTGGTCAATAAAGTTCTGAATGACCCAGAATCTAGAGCAGCTTAGAGAGACTCAGGCGGGTGTTTGAGTGTTTGAGAGTTGGGTCCTGGACTCAAGAGCTGAGTTTGGCATTTGGGCGCAAGGGAGAGAACTAGGTTCCCGGAAGGTACCAGCCCCCGGTGCAAGGCTCCAGCCAGCAGCCACCACCCCCAGCCCCATATCTTATTCCCTGATTCCGTACTACAATGCCCATACCTGTCTCCAGCCTCCACCCCTCTCCTGAGCTCCATCCCCAGGATCCAGTGGATTCCTAAATGCCTCCTCTTAATGTCCCAGGACGCTTCTGACCACCGCTTCTCAAAATAACTTCAGTGTCTCTTCCAAAGCTCTCTTCCTCCCTGGCCCTGTCTCAAGCCGGCCCTACTGTCCCCCGGTCCCCAGGCCAGAGCCTCGGGCCTTGGCCTGGATACCTCCCAGTCCCTCCCCTTCTCCTATGGAATGTCTACTCCCCTCCTGAGCATCTTTCCTACCTGTCATTCACTTTATGCTTCCAGTCTCTAATTTTGGCAACCACCCCCAATCCAGGGGGATCCTTCTAAATCTGATTGAGCCCCCTTGAGAAAACTCTCCAATCCCTCCACATCTCAGACAAAATAAAATCCAAACTGCTAATCAGGGATCCCCTAGGCCCTGCCAAGCCCTCTGACCTCACGCTTTCCATCTTCCCCTCGCCTCCTCTAGCCATATCGGTCTTGTTGTACTTCCAACATGCCAGGCTCATTCCCACCTCAGGGCCTTCGAATCTGTGTCCCCTGCCTGGAATGGTTTCTCCCTTCATCTTCATATGTCATTCAGCCATCGGCTTCTCAGAGAGCCCTTTGCTGGTCACCCCATCCAAAATCTCAGTGCCATCAACCTACTATTATATATCCCTTTTACTGATTCATCATAATCTCTTCTGCATAGTTCTTTTTACTTCTCTGCCTAGAGCTGGTCCTTGCCCCCATACATCCAGTGTTTATGTACTTATGGGTTTGTTTATTGTCCATAAAGGCAGAAAATTTGCCTATTTTGTTTCTGAACTGGAGCAAGATTGTCTGGATTCGAATTCCAACTCCATAGCCCAGCTGTGTGACCTTGAGCATACTATTTCACCTCTCTGGGCTTCGGTAAAATGGAGTAATAAATAGTACCTAATTAATTTATTGGGTTGTTGTGGGTATTAAATGCCAAGTGCCTGGAACAGAGTAAAACATATATAAATGATGGTCATAGGGATGGTGGTGATAACGATTATTACTTTTATCATTTTCATCCCCACCACCTGGAACAGGGTTCCTGGCATATGTAAGAATATTTTTGGAGTGAATGAATGAATGGATGAATGGGTGAGTGGGTGTGGGACGCCCTCCTAAGACTCCATTGCGGGGGGCGGGGGTTACGTGGGGATCACCTGGAAGCGCAGGATGATGGTCCAGACCAGCCCCAGGGTCAGCCGGTGGTTCCCATCCACGATGTCATGGGAGCCCACGTTCTCCAGGTGCACACGCTGCTCCTTCAGGAACTGCAGCGCCTTATCCACGTTTTCCAGCGAATGGATTCTCATGCGACCGCGCGTGGGCCTTGGCTAGGGCGGTGGGGGCATTGGGAGATGGATGACTTGACCTAAAGCAGGGTCCTAGGCCCCACGCCCTCCAAATAAGCCCCATAGCCACGCCTCCTGGACGTCTAAGCCCGGGCCGCGCCCCTTCGGTATTATCAAAGACCCAGGACCCAATCCTAAAGAAGTCCTCCCCTTCCTTCCCATAGTCAGACTTTTTCAAGACCCAGTTCTCTTCGTGGCTTATTCAAGTTCCTGTCTCTACCCTCTCCACAGAAGATCCACCTCCGACCTGATAACCACACTTCTTACTGTGAACCCCGCCCTCTGCCTGTAGCTATAGTCCCGCCCCTTCCGTTGGATCTCTGAACCATTGCCCCGTGCTAGTACACTACCCAGGCCCTTCCCTTCTAATAAAGCTCCTCCCTTCTCCCATAGCCCCACCCCTGCCAACGGAGCCCCACCTAAGCGCAGAGTGCCCCCCCTCAACCATGTCCTCACCTGCAACAGAATCCCTGTTCCAAGCTCCGCCCCCAGGCTCCTCACAACCAAGCACCACCCCTGTGCCGTAGCCCCGCCCACCCGAATGAAGGCCTCCTACCCACCCGCCCGCATCTTCTAGGACACTCCACCCATCCACTAGCCCGGCCCTTACCCTAGCCCAGCCCGAGACCCCAGGACCAACTCCCTTCTCCCAGCACTCCGGGCCCCCTCACCAACTGCTCCCCGGACAGCACTTCCAGGAGCCGCGTGAGCACAAAGCCATCCCGGAGGTCGGCATAGAGGTCCCCGATGTGGCAGCCAACGCGGGCGAGGTGCGAGTTCACCCACTTGGTGAAGGTTTTCTTCTGCACAGCCTCCCGCTCATCTGAAGGACAGGATCTGATAAGCCCCCGCCTTCCCCAGGAACTGCCCCTTCCATCTTGACCCCAGCCCCCACCGCCCACTTTAGTCTCCTAAAGTTTTCCTGAGATAGCACTTCCATAATAAGCCTTCCCTGTTTCCTACCCAGGTTCGCTCTGTTCATTCATTCAATAAATATTTGAGCGCTTACTATGTGCCCCGCACTGCTCTAGGCTCTGAATACGGGCAGAGTCTTTCTGTCACAGAGCTCGATTTGCTGGTGAGGCACAGGTAATACACTAGGGAGCCATGGAGGGATGGCGGGGAGAGGCAGGATGACAGCTGTGTTTCAAAAATATCTCTGGCTGCTGTGGGGAGGGTGGATCAGAGAGATCTCCACAGCCAGGAGACCAGGGAGAAGATTGGCGAAAGGATTCAGGACGAGACTGGAGGAGGGCAGAGGTGTGGGGATGAGAGAAGAGGGCATATTGGAGAGTTATTTGGAGATGAAAAAGTAAGACTTGGCAACTGATGGGATGTGGGGGATCAAGAGGAAGGACTATGCTAGACTGAATGTTCCTGACCCCTGGCCCCCGCCCCAGCAATTGGACTGCCAGCTAGACACTGCATGTCCCATATCCCTAGGGTGAGGAGTAGTCATGTGACCCCTGAGGAATGAATGAAGAAACAAAATGGAGTCACCATAGCCAAGCTAACAAAATTACTTAAAGAGGAATGGGCTGAAACATGAGGAATTGATTTTATTTTACCTTAACTAGCCCTTTTTAATTTTTGAGCTTTTCAGTTGTGCATCAATGCCTGGAGAGATATATAAATCCTATAGCTAACACACTGAAGAACTTAGGAAAGAATGTTCACATGTCCAGACTAACCTGACATCCATTATCCATACCACCCCACATCTGGAAGAGACCATCTCGGACCCATCCAGAGGCTGAGAATGCAGACCTGCTTCTTCTCGAGAACTCTCAACTTTTTTCTTTGAAACACTCTGGGTGTTACCCAGTAGTGCTTCAGGATTTGCAAACCTCAAGACCCTTGAATCAAACTTTATCATTTAATTTTAGCAAAGCCTCCTGATTTGTTTACACTCAGCCGATGCTGCCAGTGAGAAGGGAGTGGAAGACGTGTGTAACTTGCCTCGTTTGCTTACAAAAAAAGAAATAGTTTGGGAGCGCTCTCACGATCTTTTTGTTAAATAACAGCTTTAGTATGAGCTATAATTCACATACTACAAAATTCATCCTTTTAAAGTGTAAATTGGATGGTTTTTAGTATATTTATGGAGTTGTGCAATCATCATCGCTATCTAATATCAGAAGATTTTCAGCCACCCAAGAAGAGACCCTGTACCCATTAGCAGTCAATTCACACTCTCTCTACTGTCAGCCTGAGGCAACCAATAACCTATTTTCTGTCTCTGTGGATTTCCCTATTCTGGACATTTCATATAAATGGAATCACACAATATATAGCCTTTTGTGTGTCTGGCTTCTTTCACTTAGCGTAATGTTTTCAAGGTTCATCCATGTTGTAGCCTGTATCAGTACTTTATTCCTTTTGATGACTAAGTAATAGTCCATTGTGTGGATATTCTACATTTCACTTATCCATTCATCAGTTGAGGTACATTTGGGTTGTTTCCACTTTTGGGCAATTATGAATAATGCTGCTTTGAACATTCAGGTCAAGTTTTTCTGTGGACACAGGTTTTTAATTATCTTGAGTATACACCTGGGAGTGGAATGACTGGGTCATATGGTGACTCTATGTTTAACCTTTTGAGGACCTGCCAAACTGTTTTCCAAAGCAGCTGCACCATTTTACATTTGCACCAGCAATATGGAAGGTTCCAATTTCCCCACATCCTCACCACCATTTATTACAGTTGGGTTTTATTTTTTTTATTTTTTATGATGGTCATCCTAGTGGGTGTGAAGTGAGATCGCAAGCATTTCCCTGACGATTAATGATGTCGAGCATCTTTTTACATTGCTTATTGGCCAATCGTATTTCTTCTTTGGAGAAATATCTGTGGAAGCTCTTTGCTTGTTTTTTAATTGGGTTATTTGTCTTTTTGTCATCTTACTATCTGCAACTTTCTGTAGATCTAGAATCATTGCATAATTTAAAGCTTTACCGGAGAAGGAAACTGCGACCTGGCCTCCCTCCCTCTTTCCTCAACCCCCACAAGGTCAAACACCAAGGTCCACAGAGGACAAGATGGAAGAAAGACCTGAAATCCTCACTGACTGCTTGGAGCCTCCCTGCCAACCATTTGCCAACCTCTTCATTTCAATGGTACCCAAAGAAAATTAATAGAAACACACCTAGGGCTTATCAGGAGGGAGAAATAAGCTTCTATCTCCTTTAAGCGACTGTATTTGGTATCTGTCGCAGCAGCTTCTCCTGTACAGCTATTACTCACGTTTCTTTACTAAGTGATTTAGTCATCACACTGTTAGGATCACACGAGGAGGTAATGACACAGAAGATGGCGAATTGGGTATTTGATTATTCTGCTTTCCGATGCCTGTGCCTATAGCAGGTTTGGCCAATACTGTATAGCCCAAGTGGCACTTCAGCGCATCCCCAGTACGGTGCCAGAATGAAGATGACTGGGTTCAGACCTGCCTCTGTGATGACTGGCTGTGTGACTTCTACAGGTCGTCCCTTCTCTTTGGACCTCCATATTCCCTTTTTTTAAGTGAGGGGTTCAGACTAGATCTCGGTTTCTTTGATGGGTCCTGGGAGACCCTGGGTGTTCGGGAACTCATGTTTGGAGGACAGGGACCCGGGAGAATATTTTTCATTTCGTCTCCTCATTTCGATGGTACCCAAAGAAAAATTAATAGAAACACATCCTGGACCATCTGAATAGCGGTTTCATAACGGATTATGCAGTGGGAGTTTGGTTGTTGTGATTACAATCTTGTTAGCATGGAGTTGGGTCTAGAACTGAAATGCCCACAGGGGCAAGGCAGACTCTGAAATTGAGAGAACTAGGCCCTCCATAAAGGGGGCAGCTGCCACATGGCCCCTGTGACTGGCGCCTTGAAGGAATGGTGGTCCGGTACTGCCATATCATATGACATTCCACGAGGAGCCAAAAATCTGGATTGTTTTAAAAGACAGAATCTCCCTATTTTTAAATGTTGGCAACTGATTTATATTTTTGTAAAACACAGTGGGGGTGAAATCAAATATGTCCCAGAGTGCCACTTTTGAACTCAGATGACATTGAATGTTCACTGTGTCGGTGAGTGTGTTTGGCTACTGTGTGTGGCATCTTCCATTTGCCATCACAGTACCACTCACCCCTCTTCCGCACCCGCTCTGGGCCCAGGCAGGCCAGCTGGTGTGTACTGTATGAAAGGATCCCCAGCCCTCAAAGACCTCAGACTTCCGGTTAAGTTTGGACAGCAGGAGTTGAGAGGAGAGACGAAATGACCAGCCTGACCAGCTTCAGGCAGCGCCTGAATCTCCGGCTCCTGCTGGGGAGGCCTCTCTCCCCTCTTGCCACTTCCTGCCCTGCCCCTGGGGGTCTCCGCTGCCCTTGTAGGTTCCCATAGCCCTGCTCACACATCTGTAAATAGTCCCTTCATTAAACGCTCCTGCATTTTACCTGCATTTTACCCCTTCGAGGGGACCATCTGCTTCCTGCTGGGATGCTAGCTGGCACAGAAGTCTTTGGGCTGTGAAGATTCCGAGCCAAACGACAATTGTCCTACCTCTGCCATGTGCTCATATTGAGTTATTTTACCATTTATATATTCTTCTCCACTGCGGTCATCACCGATCACAAGCGAAATCAATTTCTTTAGAATATGACTTTATTCATATCTTTAATACATTGAGACTTTCATAGAGCAGAGGAAGAACTATTCTTTTATCTATTACTGGTTAAGGCGAAAGGATAGAGAGACTTAATATGATATGTTTGAACATTAGTCTGGGAAAAGTTAGGAAGCTGGAGAATACCAAGTATTGGTAGAAATATAGGGATATCATAACCTTGATGCCTGCTGGTACTTATGGTGAGTTACGGACTGGGATAACCATTCTGAAAACAATCCAAGTCAAATGAAATTAGTACCCACCCCCACGACACATCCCCTGGCTACGTGTCCCCAAAACCTTTTTCACACTGGCTCACAAGGAGCATGTAGGAGGGTGTTCAATGCAGTCTGATTTGGGGATGGGAGCTGGGGCAGGTTCAGGGTTGGAGACTTCACTGGGAAGGGAATGGTCAAATGTGGTGAGTTCACACCACAGACTCCATGCAGCAAGGAGAAGCAACAGATTAGATGTACGCAAAGCCACGTGGATGAGTCTTAAGGCATCGTGCTGAGTGAGAAAATCATGCAAACAATGCCATCTAGAATTAGACAAAACTGGCATCAGTTAGCAATACCTGCACACAGATTTATGACAAAATGACATTGCAGTTCAAGAGGGAAAAAGTCTTTTCAGTACATGGAACGGAGTCAACTGGAATCCATGAGGGGGATAAAAAGGACCCCAACCCAAACTGCACGAGATAATAAATATAATAAATATCATTCAGCTTACAAAGCTAAATGTAAAAGAATACAGCAAGGCTTTTAGAAGAAAACATCCAAGAATATCTCCATGACCTTGAAGCAGGCAAGACTTCTTAAACAAGACGCAAAATGTTAGCCACACGAGAAATAATTAAATAATTATCAAATTAGATTACATTTAAATTAAGAAATCCCATTCATCAAAAGGCACCATTAATAGAATTAAAAGCTACACCGTGGGAGAAAAGTATTCACAACACATATATCTGACAAAGGACTTGTACCCAGAATATACAAGGACTCTTGAAAAGCCATCAAAAAAAGCAGGAAAATAGGCAAAGACTTGAATGGGCACTTCGCAGGATATCCGAATAGACAATAAACCTATGAAAAAGTGCTCCATATCATTAATTGTTATCAGTCATCAGGAAAATGCAAATTAAAGCCACAGTAGAATGCACACCCTCCAGAATGGCTAAAATTAAAAAGAACGACCATAGCGAGGGTTGGATGAACATCAACTGAGTTACTCATATACTCACAAAATGCTACAAATGGCAGTTTCTACTTAAGTAGGGTCAAGCTACCCTATGACCCAACAATGTCACTCGGGGGTGGGTCTAAGCCAACCAGAAATGAGTGCTTATGCCCACCACAAACATGAACTAGAAAGTTTAGAGCAGCAATAGCTTGTATAGTTTTGTTTGTAATAGTCTGTAATACTAGTAATTCCTAGTTTGCAATAACTTAGTTTGTGATAACCCTAACTTAGAAGCAACCCAAATGCTCATCAACAGGTGATTGGAAAAGCTATGGTGTGTTCATACCGTGAAATATTCTACAGCAATAAGGAACGACTAAGTACAGGCAGACATGGCTGAATCTCATAAGCAGAGTGTCAAGTGAATGAAGCCAGACACAAAAGGTTCCATTTACATGGAGTTCAAACACTAGCAAATGAACGGACGCTCTTAGAAGTGAGGACAATGTTTATTCTTGGGATATGGTGATAGGTGGCTGGAGGGTGCTTGTCTAGGGCTGTCTGGGGCTATTCTGTTTCCTTATCCGAGGGCTGGTTGCAGGGGTGTGCTCATTTGTGGGACTGGATGCTCATGATATATCTGCTTTTCTGAGTGCGCGTAATAACTTAATAAAGAGTTAAAATATATGTCTGTGTTCGCACTAATTAGAAATGCATTTTGCAAAATGCGCATTTTGCAAAGATTTGCATTAAAACTATCAGCATGGTTGCCCATAAGGAAGAAGGCATTGGTGTGAGATACAGGGATAAAAGAGAATAAACAAATAGATAAAGAGGAAATGGGCCTCACACAGATGATGATGACAGCAAGTCACGAACTGTGGAACATGATTAAGGGACTCCCTGACCAAGAGGTTCAGACATATTTTTTAAATGTCTTCATGAGAAAGCATGTTACAGAGGATTCTGCTCAAACGTTTGGCCTCATTTTAAATAGAGAAAAACCACGAGAGAAGCAGGCAAAGGGATGCAAAAGGAAATACACCCTAGCAGTCTAGGACATATTAGCATTTTGAGCAGCAGCATGGTTTCACAGACTAGCAGCATCCCAAATAATTGTTAAGTTGAATGTTACTGGTTTTGTGATTTGGGTCTGGAGTCCGATATTATGTGTGAATTGTAGCCATAAGAGATATAAACAGAATTGTACGTTTGTGTGCATTTGAGAAACAAGTTATAACAATCTAAGTAGACACAGGGAACGTACGAGAAAATTTTTTTCTTAAAGGGGATCTCTATAAATCTCTAGACTAGATGCTGTCAGATGTTCTGTGAAACAGTGATCTTAAGATTTGAAGTGTCCTCCCACCTCTGCTTGAAATCTTACCATAGCTCCCTGATGTCCTCACCTTCTTCACAGCCGTTCCTGATGAAGCCCTCACAGGCTCCTGGCCCATCATCACTCACTCACCACCTGTACCCTCCTCACTCAAGTCACTCTCAACTTCTGAAGGTTTTACATATGCTGTTCCCTCTGCCTGGAAAATCCCTTTCCACTCTCCACCCCAGGGTTCATTCCTCTTCATCCTTCAAGCCAGGGGTCCCCAACCTCCAGGCCGAGGACTAGTACAGGTCCGTGGCCTGTTAGGAACCGGGCCGCACAACAGGAGGTGAGTGGCAGGCAAGCGAGCGAAGCTTCATCTGTATTTGCAGCCACTCCCTAGTGCTAGCATCACTGCCTCAGCTCCACCTTGGATCATCAGGCATTAGATTCTCGTAGGAGCACTGGTTCCTGCTGCCCAAAAGGTTGAGGACTGCTGCTTTAGGCCTCGCTTAAGCATTGCCTCTTCCAGGAAGTACCCCTTGACTCTCCAGATAAAATCAGGCACCTCTGGGCTCCCACAGTCCCCAGAGTCCCTCATCACAGCCCTCTGCCAGTGCTTCCCCCATCCTGGCCCTGATCCCTCTGGGTGATCACAGTCTGGCTGGATCTAACTCTGACTAGGAGCCCTGTCGGGGCAGGACCGGGGCTGGCTCAGTCACCATTATGTCTTTCATATTGTCCAGCAGAGGCTAGGCACAGAGCAAGCACTAAATAAATATTTTGTGGATGAAATAATAAATTCTGGAATTTGAAGTTGGTATGTTCCCAAGTTTTTAAGCTTCCAAGAGTCTAAAGGTATGACTTTAAGTTTCCATGAGTGTGTTTATATCACTCTAGGCTTCTAAATCAGAGGAAGCTGGCAATCCATGGGTTGGATCTAGTTCATGCTTTGTGGCACGTAGAGATTTTTTTAAATGGGGAAATTGCAGTTAAATATCAGAGCTAGCAACTTGGGGCCTGCATTTCCCTATGGTGAGAGCTGGTGTCCAGGGCATTATTCTCCAGTTGACGAGAGCCAGCAGTCCACCCACTCATTTATGTTGCCTGCTTCCCTAGAGGCCCTTGAGCTTGATACCCTGCTCAACATCTTTTCATTACAAAGTTCCAAAAATCTTGGTTGGTATTGAAGATTCTATGTTCGTCAAATGCTGAGTTGCTAAAATTCTGAGATTCTGAGGAAACCGATTTTGACTTTAGGATTTCAAAATTTCCTGATTATAAGAGTATATATATTATATGTATAACACTCCATGTTTCTGAGATATTACCATCCCAAAGGTCAAAGGTGCTAAAAGGCTAATGTTTTCAAGGCTTATGATTATAAAGTTACATGTCGCTGGAGGGTTTTTGCTAACGTTTTAATGCTGATGATTAAACTCTTCTGAGATTTTAAAGCTCCATGAATACACAGTCCTAAGATTCAAGGGTCTACAATTCCAAAGATCTAAGATTCTATAACTCTGTAGCTCTCTGGTCTTTGCTTATCTTGTTCTAAAACATCAAAGCAGGTGACCAACCCCCCAGTTGTCCCAAGACCGAGAGTTTCAATGCTAAAGTGGGATGTTTTGGTTATTCTATCTCAAAGTTCTCAGGATTCACGTTTCTAATCTGACATTTTAAAGGGTTAGGATTATAAGGCCCTAAGGATCTATTATATGAGAGTTTACGTTTTAAGGATCTCAGATCCTGGGAGCCGTTGATCAAAATTTCTAAGGTCTGTGATTATAAAGTTCTGTTTACAAGAATCTCTGTTTCTAAAGATCTCACATTCAAAGAATCTCCAAATCTGACATTCTAAGGACCTAAAATTCGGCATTTCAGCATTTCAGAATTCTAAGGACATGTGCTTACAGAATCCCATGTTTCTGGGACTGTACACATCTTTAAGGTACTCCATAAGGCAGCGACAGGCCACATGTGGCTATTTAAATTAAAATGAATTAAAACTAAATAAAAATACAAATTCAGTCCCCCAGGTAGCACTGGCCACACTTCCAGCGTTCATAGCCACAAGCACTAGTGGTTAGTATACTGGACATCACAGATACAGAACATTTTTCTATCATCATGGGAAGTCGTATTGGACGGTGCTGGTCTAAAGATTCAAGTTCTAAGCATCTGTTACAGTCTTCCCATCCTCTGAGCCATCACGGTCCTCAGGTATTGAGGTACACAGCCAGCTGCCACCCCAGCACCCCCCTCCCTTCCCCCTCTCGCCTCCTTCCACCCCAGCCCTCCTCCAGGTACCTGCCAAGGCCTTGATCCGGGAGCACTCAAAGAGCGAGGCGGCCGCGGTGGAAGCCACGGGCTGCTCCCGCTCCCAGCCCCGATCTGGGCTCTCCCAGCGGGCCGTAGGGTTGTTGTTGTTGGGGGCCGGCAGGCCCTCCATGTTGTCCACTTCCCCTGGTACCTGCGCCATCGGGGAAGGTGAGGCCTGGGAATGGACAAAGGCAGGTTAGGGCTGGAAACAGGGCCTGAGCTCAGAGGTCTCACCTGTAACAGCGACTAGCTGTGAGTCCTGTCCCCTCTCTGTCTTCAGTTTCCATGTTTTTAAAGTGGACATCATAATAATGACAATAATGTTCATCTGACCACTTCATAGGGCTGTGGTAAAGTGCCTGGATCATCGCCTGGCACAGGGTAGGGGCTGGGCCAACGGTCACTGTCATTGCTGATAGAATGTTAACGCTGTTATCAGTAGAACTCTACGATGCAGTAATAACGACACTTGTTGAGCACTTGCACTGTGTTCAGTACTTTATGTATATTATCTAATTCTCACAAATTTAACTCTCTAAAAATAGGCTATTATTAGGCCTAGTATACAGAAGAGGAAACTGAGGCACAAAGGGGTTAATACAGTTGCCCAAGGTTGCACAGCTAGTGAATAGCCAAGATTCAAAGGCAAGCGGTGAGACCAAATGATTGCATTAATGGCCCGATCTTCATCCTTATAGCCACACCCTTTGTCATATGACTCTTCGGTGTTCTACTGTGGTGATGGAAGTGGGGTGAGGGGAAGGCGGGAGAGTAGGGTGAG
>NW_011888984.1:344958-348671 GCF_000151845.1 Pteropus vampyrus
GGACCCCTTCCCGCCCGCGTCCCGTGCCGCCTCGGCCTCCTGCAGCGCGGGCCCACGCGCGGTCACACACCCAGCCACCGCCTGCGATACACAGGTGCACTTGCAGCGACCAGAGGTAGCGTCACACCGTCATACCCTCTCACAGGGTCATACACTCCCACGCTGTCACAGACACGGGGTCACATACAGTGTCACAAACATTAATCTACATTCACACACTCACGCAGTGTCACCCCCTCATATGGGGTCACACAGGATCAAGCATTCAAATAGTCACACGCGCACACAGGGTCCCACGCTGGCTCAGTGCCCGATAGCGTCACGCACTGTGACACACTGAAGTAGTGCCACCACCACCACCCATGCGATGTCACACGCAAGCACATGTCATACACTGTCGCCCACTCCCTGGGGGTCACAAAGCGTGTCATATACTCATACATCACACAGCTTCACCATCAATGTCACGTACTTTTTGCACACTCAAACTTGTCACACCAGTCACACACTCACATGGGTCACACACATCCTGCACTATCACGCATACATCACACAGTCACAGGAGGTCATAAACAACATAAAAATAGTAACAGCCACACGCACGAATAGAGTCACAGTGTCACACATCCTTACATGACACAGTGCAGTATCACGCCAAAGTCACATACTCTCATGTAACAAATCTCACATATGTCCCACACTCACACCATGTCCCCCAGAGTCGTGGATGTATACAATATCACAGACTGACACAGCATCGCCCAGAGTGTCAGCAGAAGGTCACACAAAAACAGCATCAGTGCTTGCCACACGTGGTGTCAGCCTCACACTGTAACACGGTGTTACAGAGGATGCCACATGGTGTCACCCGCAATCATGCTCTCCCTTGAGTCACACGGGTACACAAGTTCACACAGGGCCACATGGACACATAGACATGCAGTCACACAGTATCAAACCCACACACCCACACTGTCCTCCCTTCACTTTCTCCCCTAGAGGCCCTGGGGCATGTGAGTCCCAGTGTGTGTGAGTCCCAGATTCGCCTCGAGGCCGTGGGAGAGGAGTCGCGAGCTAGGAGAGGCTGATGGGCGTGGCCCGCTCTCGCCCCGCACCGCCCTGGGGGTTAGAACGCGGAGGCGGGGCACTGGGTCCACCTTCATAGTCTGCTAGATCCCGTCACGCCTCCCAATCTAAGCTGCGGGCGGAGGGGCTGGGCGGCGGGAGGAGGCGAACTGACTCCTGTCCCGCCCATCCCGTTCTCCCTGGCGGGAGGCGAGTCCCACTTGGCCCCGCCCCTCGGCCTGAGCCTGGAGCCCAGAGGCGGGGTGAGGCGTGGCCTTCTGAGAAGTCCCGCCCTGTTCCTCTCGTTAGAAAAGGACCGAGAGGGAGGCCCGGCAACCAGTCGGTTCCCGCGCGGCTTTCGACTCCGCAGCCTCGCAGCCCCACGACCCCGCAGCATGGCCGTCAAGAAGATTGCCATCTTCGGCGCCACTGGCAAGACCGGGCTCACCACGCTGGCGCAGGCGGTGCAAGCAGGCATGAACTGGGACGGCGGGAGGTGTCATGGGGTGCATAGACGGAGCACTAGGAAGGGGCATCGTGGGCTCGGGCTGAGGTCGGTTGGGGCTGTCAGTGCCTTGGTGTGTGAGGACCCAGGGACAAAGCAGGTAGCCGTGGGGGTGGAAGTGGGGGACGCTATGAGATCCACTTTTATGTGAGTTCAAGGAATAGGAATTGGCTCTGGGAGGCTGGGGGGACTCCAATGCCGTTAGGTTTAAATCCTGGTGCTTGTGACAAGTGTTGTTATTGTGGTGGTGGTGGTGGTGGTGGTGGTGGTTAGCCCACCTGGCGAGGACTTACCAAACCAGGCCTCGCTTGCTTCCCGGCACCGCCCTTTCTTCACAAGTGTTAAATCTTCACAGCAGTCATGTACGGTGGGGTCTAGTATCACCTCACTTGACAGATGAGAAAACCGAGGCCAGGAGAGTGACTTACCCAACGTCACACAGCTGGAAAGTGGCAGTGCTGGGATTTGAACCCAGCCTGTGCTCTTAACCTTCTAACACCCACCAGCTCTTGACTTGGGGACCAAGGTTGGCGGTTGAAAAGGCTGGGAGAACACGTGTTTGTGAGCATCTAATGGAGAGAGGGTCGCAAAGACTTGGGTGAAGATTTGGGGACCCTGGAAAGTTAATGGAGACTGAAAGTTCAAAGTGGCCCCAGGAAAGTGGCAGGAAAGATCATAAGTGCCCCACAGCAGCCCTCTGCACCCACTGTCCAGACTTCACCAACCACCTGCAGGGCCTGGGACTCCAGATACAGGGCCCCACCCTTGCTGGCCTCGGTGACTCCGAAGATAATGACTATCTGGGTGCCCCAAAAGGGTGGAGGCCACCAGTATCCCACTCTATACTGTTTCCTAGCCCAGCCCCCCTTTGGAAGGACTCTGCTTGAAAGTTCCCCATTAGGCCCACAGCTCTCCGCCTCCCCAGGAAGACCTAGTTTGATCCTTGACTTCGAGGAGAGAAGCAAATTTGCTGACAAGCATTTGTAGGGGAGGAAGTAAGAGTGAGAAGTTGAGAAGTGCTGAGTCACTCTGAGGATCCGGGTTCCTATGTTACTTACTACCTTTTCTTTAATGCCAAATTCTGCTGAATTCCTCTTATCCACCCTGTTGGTCACAATTGGAACTGCACCCTAGGGAACTGGGCCCTGGGCCCTGAAGAGTTTCTGACAAGTCCTTGCACAGCTCTGAGCCTCACTGTCGAAGGAGCTAGGCTTTTATTCACCTCAGTGATTCTGTCGGGCGAGTTCTGACAGGCGTGGACTCTGGTGCTAGCCCACACACATTTAACCTCCAGCTCAAACACACATTCAAAACCCAGTAGCTGGCACACATTCAAGGCCAAATGCCTTGTTGTCTTTGTACCTAGACATTTTCAAAGCGGGAGTAAAACTAGTAGCATTTGCCCTGGAATTCTTATGATAATTAAGTGAGATAATGTGTGGAAAGTGCCTGGAACTGTTTCTAGCACATGGTTGGTGCTCAATAAACATTCCTTGGCCGAGTAAACTCAGATCATAGCTGTGCGATCCTGGCCCACTTACCTAACTTCCTCAAAAAGAGCATTATAATAATAATAAGGTTGTTGCAGTCTGGTGCTTTTCAAACTGTGGGTCATACTCAGTTCTGACATATATCTACTTGGTCACGATAGTATCGGAATGTATCACATGTTAAATATTGGTTTTATGTATTTGTATTGAGGGCGGAGATCAAAAAAGCTAAGAAGGAGCATGATCTCTGAAACTTATTCCCCAATAGTTAGGAAAATACTACATATGTTATATATAATTACATATGTATATGTATATAAATATATTTATATACACACATCTAATTATATATGCGCTATGTATATTACATACATACACAGAAGGATAAAGTAAAAGCGATATGATAATCGAGGTCTTGCAACTTTTCTAGAGGTCGGAATTTATTTCAAAGTAGAAAATTGACAGAAAACTAAAAAATTTATTTAAAAAAAAGTTGGGAAATACCTTACAAACACGTGTTCTTTTTCAAAGTTATAATCTGTGGATTCTAAACTGGTCCTGTTTCGGCATGGTAGCCACTAACTTATATTCAAATTAAATTTGAAATGTGGGTTGTGTTAAAATCTTTTGGGGAAAAAAACCCACATTCGTCT
>NW_011888984.1:348721-350937 GCF_000151845.1 Pteropus vampyrus
CTGTTTCGGCATGGTAGCCACTAACTTATATTCAAATTAAATTTGAAATGTGGGTTGTGTTAAAATCTTTTGGGGAAAAAAACCCACATTCGTCTGTGGGAAGAGCTTAGCACAGCATTTCTAAACAAATGTGGCTAATCACCAGTAATATAACACTAATGGCGACCCTTTTGCTGAGATCTGTGTCTGCATACCGCCCCCCCACCCCGCAAATACCCACCATTTACTGGGGTCCATTTTAACCGACACAGTAGCAGTTAACCAGTGCCCACATTGGCACCCCGAAAGCCCTCACTGCTTCTGGATTCATGTAGGGGAAGGACACCATGCGATGGGGGCACCTGGATTGTGATCTTCATTTTTTTTTTTCTCTTTTTAAAAAATTAATTTATTTCCCAATTATAGTCGTCATACAATATCGTGTTAGCTTCAGGTGGACAGCGTACTGATTAGACATTTATGTGTCTTACGAAGTTTGTGATTTTCACTTTTGAGAGGAGACGGAAAGGTGTTTCCTGAGGTTCCTCAGCCAGCAAGTGGCAGAGCTGGAGTTTGAACCCAGGTCCGTGGGGCACTAAAGCCTGTGCTTTTGTGCTTCTAAACACTCCTGGAGATGGTGGCAAATATGACACGGTCCCTGAACCCACAGGGATCTTGGTTTATCCCAGGTGAGCATAAGTAGGGCCATGATAGAGGAACTACGAGTGGCTGGCGGGGCCTGGGGAAAGAAGGTAAAGTGTGTCCTAGGCCGAAGGGACATCACGTGCAAAGGCCAGGAGGCAGCATGAGGTGTTTGAGGAACTGAAAGTCATGTGGTGGTTGAAGAGGACAGTGGCTCCAGCACAGGGTGTGGAGGAAGAGAGGCAAGATCCCCAGGGGCCTTGAAGGCTGTCGTGAGGACTTCATTTTGGGGCACGGGGGCGTTACAGGAGGGTTCCGAGCAGGGGGTCACTACGGTGGAAGGCTGGTCCGGCTGCCGTGTGGAATATGGATCGGAGCGGGTGAGACAGGAGTCAGGACCATGGGGAGGACTAGGCCAGGCCTGGAAATAACACCGTGAGATGATTTAAGGGCACGACGGCCAACAGGCTTATAGCACTCATTCCCGTGCCATGCTCTCCCCTAAACTTTTCATTTTAGTTCTGTGTTTTTTATAACAGCTTTATTAAGATATAATTCACATACGGTACAATTCGCCCACTTAAAGTCTACAATTCAGTGGTTTTCAGCATATTTGGAGTTGTGCAAACATCGTCACAGTCCATTTAGAACATTTTCATCACCTTGAAAAAGAAACTTCTAGAAGTCACCCCGCATTTTTCTGGCCCAGTCCTAGGCAACCACTAATCTAGTTTCTGTCTCTATAGATTTGTCTGTTCTGGACATTTCATATAAATAGAATCATACAGTATGTGGTTCTTTGTGACTGGTTTCTTCTACTTAGCAAAAAAAAAATCTTTTTTAAGGTTCGTCCCTCTTGTAACATGTATCAGTATGTCCTTTCTTTTTATTGCCGAATACTACCGTATGGTTCTACCATATATTATTTATCCATTCAATTGATGGACAGTTGGATTGTTTTCACTTTTTGGCTATTATGAATAATGCTTCTTATGAAAATTCTTGTACAAGTTTTTGTGCGGATGTATGTTTTCAAGTCTCTTGGGCATATACCTAGGAGTAGAATGGCTGAGTCACGTGTTAACTCTGTGTTTAACCTTTTGAGGACCTGCCAGACTATTTTCCAAAGTGGCTGCATCATTCAGCATTCCCGCCAGGAGTATGTATGAGGGTTCCAGTTTCCTCCACCTACACACCAATGATTATAGGGATCCTCGTGGATGTAAAGTGGTATCTCATTGTGGTTTTGTTTTGCATGTCTTTAATGGCTAATGATATTAAGTACCTTTTTATGTGTTTATTGGCCATTCGTATATCTACTTTGGAGAAATGTCTTCAGATCTTTTCCCATTTTGTAAGTGGGTTATTTGCCTTTTCATTATCGAGTCATAAAAGTTCTTTATATATTCTAAATACAAGTCCCTTATCAGATATGTGATTTGTAACATTTTTATCTCGTTTTTTTGGGAGTTGTCTTTTCGCTTTCTGGATGATGTCCTTGGAAGCACAAAAGTTTCTTTTGTTGTTTTGTTTTCCCTTAAAATTTTAAAAATCTCTCAAAATAAGAAATATTATCAAATCAATTACTCTTGTCG
>NW_011888984.1:354537-355556 GCF_000151845.1 Pteropus vampyrus
GGTGGCTCAAACAACAGACATTTACTTCTCATAGTTCTGAAGGGTGGGAAGTCCAAGATCCAGGTGACAGCAGATTTGGGTTCTGGTGAGAACCTTCTTCCTGGCTTGTGGACAGCTGCCTTCTCGCTGTGTTCTTATATGGTGGACAGAGAGAGCTCTGGTCTGTCTTCCTCACCTTCTCAAAACACTAATCCCATCACAAGGGCCCTACCTTCATGACCTCATCTAAACCTAATCACCTCCCAAAGGCCTCACCTCCAAATACCATCACATTGGATGTTAGGGCTTCGGTATGTGAATTTTAGGGGGACATGTTCAGTTCATAACGGAGCCCACAGTTAATAACTCTATTTTTTGATATCACCATTTGCAATACACCTAACCATTTAACATCCTTTGCCATTGTTTAAAACAAAAGAAGAAATATGTTGGTTGTGAACTTTAAAATGAGTGTGTATGTGTGCAACGGGGGACACGAGTTATCCAAAATTCTTTTGGGAGGGGACATACCAAGGCAATGTTCAGAATCTTTAGTGACCACTCGGGCAGGGCCCGGTCCTCCAGAAGTCAGTCCTGGGGGACCAATCCCAGCGCTGGGCAACCTTTGGGCAACTCATGTCTTCCTCTGCTTCAGTTCCCTCCAAGACCATGGACGGGGCCCATAGACCAGGGCGATGCCAGGCATTAACCCTTTGGTTGAAGGAGGGTGGAGAAGTTGTGGTGGGGGGGTGCGGAGAGGCCTTTGGATGCATCAGTGCAGGTTATTTAAGGTATGGCCCGATGTTAACAACCAGCTGAAAATCAACTGTGGGTATGCCAGCAAAAATGTTTGGAGACCACCGCCTCAGAGCAGGAGGCCTGGGGGATGTGTTCAAGGATTCGTGACACCCTCCAGGACCCAGCCCCTGGAGCCTGGGAGAGCCGGCTCACGAGCCCACTGACCTGCCTCTCTGCCTCTCTGTGCCCACAGGTTATGAGGTGACAGTGCTGGTGCGGGACTCCTCCAGGCTGCCCTCGGA
>NW_011888984.1:356798-364755 GCF_000151845.1 Pteropus vampyrus
GGGCGGAGGGATCAGCAGCTGCGAAGGCTATGGGGCAGGAGCGTGGCTGCAGCAGAGCAAGTGGAGCGGGGAGTGTTGGGTGGTGAGGTCAGAGGGCTGACGGGGCTGGATCACGTGGGGCCTGGTGGGGACTTTGCTTTCACCCTGAGTGAGAGGGAGCCACTGATGAGCTCCGGAGCCTCCGGATATTCCCAGGCCCCTTCTGGCTGCATATGGGGGCCAAGGGCAGGGAGACCAAGGAGGAGGCTGCTGCCGTGGCCTAGGTGGGAGGTGAAGTGGACAGGACCACATGGGGCGAGAAGTGATCCACTCTTATGGGGGCCGTTAGAGAGAGACAGGGGCCAGGCCAACTCCCACGGCTAGGCCTAGAACAACTGAAAGGCGGCGGTGACTCTCTGTGGGGTTTTGTCCTGTTACAAAATCAGCAGATTGCGGGCCTGGCCAGGCTGTCCTCAAGCCTTGGCTGACCCTGCCCTGTGTCCCCCCAGCCTTCCTGCTATGGGACCCGGCCAAGGTGCCCCCACGACTGCAGGATGTGACCGATGACCACATCCGGATGCACAAGGTACTGCAGAATTCGGGCCTGAAGTACGTGGCCGTGATGCCGCCCCACATAGGTGAGTGAGGCTGGGACCCAGCAGCGGGACTGCCACCAGCCCGCCCCCTCCCATCCTCTGGGGACAACCACCAGGCCTTGCCTGGCCAGTCAGAAATTGCAAACCTTCCCCCCACACTTCCTATCCTCTTTCCTGCTTGATTTTATTCTCCTTTCTAACATACTTTTCAGTTATCGCTGTTGAACGAGCCTCCTAAAATTTAGAAATGTAAAACCGCCCGCATTTATCATGACCGTCCGTCTCAGTTCTGGGTTCTCGCCTGCGGTTGCTCAGTAGCTGGGAGTGGAGTCGTGTGGATGGCTTCCCCAGGGACTGGAGGTGGCGATGCCTGCCGACTGTCACTGGAATACCAGCACAGGCCTCCCCTGCCCTCTGTTCATATTCAAAGGAAGGGGACTTCCGCTTCCTCACACACGTCACATCTTTTCTTTCTTTATCTTCTTAGTGTGTGCCTCCCTCACGAGGATGTCAGTTCTTTGGCTGCATGGCTCTTGTTTGAATCACAGCCATGTTCTTAAAGCCGAGTAGTAGATGCTCAATAAATGTTTGTTGGATGAACGAATACAGGAGAACCACCTCTCACGGTGGTGCTCTGGGGGGGACCCGTAAACTTCACCCGCGCCTCGTTCCCTTCCCGGGTCTGGAATCCACACTGAGCAACACAGAGTCGAACACAAGGAGAGAGCCAGTCATTCAACAAATGTCTCTTGCATTTGAACTGTGGGCCTGGCTACCACTGCGAGCACTGGTGTTAGAGTCTCATGCTACTTATATAGCAGGGGAGACAAAGAAAGTTAGATGATGGCTGTTACTGGTGAGCAGTGCTCCAGTGAATGAAGAAACGGTAAAATATGGCGAGGCATAGACTCTCTAAGGAGAGGCCTTTGTGCAGTGAGGGGTAAGGCCCGAAGTCCAAGCACTTGTATCTTCATATTTGTGTGCCCACTGGAGGAATAGTTCTGCTTTGTCCTCAGCCTTCAGGAGGAGGGCCGACACACCTAAGAAGGTCAGCGTTCAGGTTCAGTTAAACGGGTGTGAAAAAAATAAAAATAAAATAAATAAAGGGGTATATATGAGGACCCCACTGGGACCAGAATCAGCAGTGAAGCTGCCTGGTGGAGAAGCTGGGTGAAAAGGCTAGATCTGAGCCTCAGTTTCCTCATCTGTAAGAAGGGTTCATCATATTACTTCCTGACCTAAAGTTTGAATTAAGTACCCGGAGAGGTCGTGCCTAAAAGTGTTTTAAAACAGAGTACTTTTTTAGTTTTTCTTTTTTTGTATGTGTGTGTGTATGTGAAAACTGACACCTCTATAAAAGTTGAAGGAATTAAAGATTTAGAAATACCTATAAACTCTTCATTTAGGTTCAGATTTTAACATTTTTCCCTGTTCACTTTTTAAAAATCTTTTTTATATCTAGCTAACAGCTATCTAGGCATGCATGTAACACACACACACACATACACACACACATATATATATAATAGTATTTTTGACTGAACCATTGAGAGTAAGTTTTAGACATTGTCACACTTCACTCCTAGAACCTCAGATGAGCATCTTCCGAGAAGAAAAATATTTGTGTAGGAGCCACAGGACCATTATTGCACCAAGGAAAATGACATGAAATCTATCATGTCATTAGAATCAAATTTACTCAGTTGTCAAAAAATATCTTTTAATCTCTCCTTCCTCCCCAAATCAAGATCCAATCGAGGATCAGCCACTGTGATTAGTTACCAAGTCACCTTTAATCTGGAACAATCCTCCATATCTTTTTCCTTTTTTTGCTATTTCTCATAAAATTAAACAGGCCTGGTGTTTTTTTGAATGTCCCACTTTCTGGATCTTTCTGGTTATTTTCTACAGATTCAGATTAAGCATTTTTTTGGTAAGAACGCCATGCAAGTAAAAGTGTGTGTTTCTTATTGCACAGGATTCCAAATTGTCCGTACTTCATTTGATCCCTATATTAGCTTGGTCACTGACAGGTTTTATTTTTAAATTATTGTAACGCAACCACTAGATACTCTTGTAACAGCCAAGTCATGCCTGTCTGCTCTCCCCACTAAGACCTAGTTGTACCCTTGGCATCAGGACACACCAGCTCCAAATTCACAAGGTCAGGAAAATGTGTCTGCTCTTCCACTGCCTCTAAACTGCAGACCCACACCTGTGACGTGTCACTTAGTCCTCCCAGAGGGGTCCAGAGGAAGGAAAGCGTCCAGACGGAGTAACCCAGAGCAGATCTAGCCTTTGACACTGGGAAATAACTTCCTCTCTCTAAGATTCAGTGTCCCCCCTTGTGAAATAGTTAATAAACAGTTTCTAGCCCATTCTCTGCTTTATTTCTGTGCATCTAACATGTAGTCTGTTTTACTTTCTTATCTTATTAGTTGCCTTTATCTGGTGAATGTCCGCATGCTAAAGGCAGAGAGTCATACCTTGTCCCTTGCTGGGTGCCCAGCACCGACATATAATAGGTTATCAGTCAGGATTTGTCAGACGAATGAAGTAAAGGGGATAGTTAGCGCCCTGCACATGGGAAGGGTCTCACACATTGTTGGTCCTTATACCATTCAGGCTGGGCACACTTTAGGCACCCTGGGACTGTCATTGAAGTGAACATGTGTTAGGGGTGGGAAAGGACATCTGCTTCACCCAGCCCTTCTGTCCTTACTTCACAGGAGACCAGCCACTGACTGGGGCCTATTCAGTGACCCTGAATGGACATGGGCCCTCAAGGGTCATCTCCAAACATGACCTGGGCCACTTCATGCTGCGCTGCCTCACCACCGATGAGTATGACGGGCACAACACCTACCCTTCCCACAAGTATGACTAGGGCTCTGTCCCTATCCAGCAGGATAGCATCCTGGGAAATGAAGAACAGAGGAAGGGAGCAATAAATTTTGAGCCAAGAGCTTCAGATTATTCTAAAAGATCCAGCTCTGGCTTTGTCTAGGTATCTCGGTGTCTCCGTCTGTCCTCTGTGTGATATTTTCCTTCATTCTTTCCTCAGCAACAGTTCATTGAGTCATCGTTCTGCACCCAGCCCTGTGCTAGGGACCTAGTGGTGACCGAGGGTCCAGTGGTGACCAAGACGGCCATGAGCCTTGCCTTCACAGATCTCACAGTCTGGTGGGAAAGACAGCCTGCACCCGACAGTGAAAACCCACAGTGGCCAGGGCTCCAATGGAGGAAGTACAGAGGGCTATGGGACCCCAGAGTGGGTGGGTACCTGACTCAGCGCAGGGAGCAAACAAGGCTCTGTTGAAAAGGGGATGTCCCACCTGAACCTGTTTTGGTAAGAATGAGCCAGAAGGTCCTAAGGCATGATGGCATTCCAGGCAGAAGGAACCACATGAGCAAAGGCCAGGAGGCTGGAGAGCACTTGGCCCCTTCGAACTAAAATCTGTCCCCTACAGTTAATACTTCTCTCAGAGGTGAAGAGTGGTCAACCCAAGAGGCTGTTCCATAGATGCTTAATTGTGCAGTCAATCCTTATTTTGAGGTTTTATGCAAAGAGAGAGCAGGGGAGAGATGGAGAGAGGGCACAGTCAGGTTTGTGTTTTGTTAAGCTTCCCTTGGCTACTGTGTGAAGGTGGGTGGGAGGGGTGCAGGAGCAGAGGCTGGGAGCTCAGAGTGGGCAGAGCCTGAGTGGACCATCCATGGGGGAGGGGAGCGCGGCATCCAGGAAGAAACTTAAGCCTGTAACCTAGGAACTGAGTTACAGTGTAATGAGGACCCTGGAGGAGGGGTAGGTTTGGAAGCTGGAAGGGGAAGAATTGCCCGTCCTAATCATGTCTCCCTGGAATCTACTGTCCTCTGCTTTTGTTCCCCGGAGTTATCTTTCCCAGGCCTGAGCAAGCCACTCCTCTCTTCCTACCTCCAGCCTCTCCCTGCCTCCCCCCCAACACCCACCCTTAACCACCCCCCACAAAGTCTATCCCAATCTTAGACTGCTTCTGCAAACAGGATGACTTGGTTGCATATTCCAAAGTGGTGAGAACTAGTCTGAGGTAGCCTGGAAAAAACTGCCTTCCCCACCCCTTGGTGAAAACTTGTGGGAATGGGGCACTCCTGGTTCAGATTTTCAGGGCACTAGCACTGTTTTATTTCTGCCGGCCAAGCAGTGAGTGGGTGATGGAGATAACCTTGGTACCTGTCCTCAGGGGGCCCACAGTCCAGACAGTAACAGCCCAGGTGAAGATGGGGGAGGCATGGGCAGGGCTGCAATTGGAGAAGCACAGGACATCATGGGAGCCAATCTACCCTAGAGCATCAGGGAGGGCTTCCAGGAGGAGGAAACCTGTGAGATGAGTTCTGATGAGAGGCAGCCTGGGAATTGAGGGGGTATTATCAGAATGGGGAAAGAAGTTAAAAGATCCAGAAACCTTTTTATAAAAAAATTAATTTGTTTTATTAAGGTAACATTGATTAGTAACATTATATAAATTTCAGTTATATGACACTAATTCGATATCTGAATACTCTATTGTGTGCCCACTGCCAAATTTTTAGTTTCCATCCCTTACCATATATTTGACTCCTTTTACCCTTTTATTCTCATTTTTGAGTACTTGCTATGTACCTGGCATTGTTGTAGGCACTTGGGATAAGGCAGGGAAGAAAACAGACAAAATCTCTGTGTTCGTGGTGTTGGAGGGCTCTTGAAGCCATTTTAGAACTGAAAGTGAATTGGTGTGACAGGATAGTAGGGAGCAAGGAGGAGTGTGCATCAGGCCAGACCGTGAAGGTCTTCGTGGCAAAAGTAAGGAGTTTGAACTTTGTCACTAGGGTAGTAGGAAGCCATAAACGAGTCTCCAACAGTGGAGGTGCCATCCTGAAATAGGCGGGATGGGGGTGCGTCAGGCGGATGCGGGAGGGACCCGCCGCCAGAGGACATGCTGAGGAGTCCTAAAGATCAGGAAGGGGACTGTAAGGTAAAGTGTTGCGGAGGGGCCGGGGGGCGGGAGGACAGGGGCGCTGAAGGGGCGGGCTGCGGTCGCCCAGGCAACGCACGCCACGCCAAGCTATTGGCTGGTCTTCAGCAGCGTCATCCTCCGCCCTACCCTGCAGCATCCGCCCTCGGAACCCCGGGGGCGCGGCCTACGCCAGTGTTTCCACTCGCCCTGCCTAATAGCGGGCTTGAGAGGGGCGTACCAGCCAGTCTTGCTCCATGATGGGGTCCAGACCTGGTGTAAAGGGATCGCAGAGAGTAATGCTGGCAATCTTGGGGCGAGGACAGTAGCTGACATGAGGGAAAGAGTTTTGATGTCTCCGCCACCCTCCACCCTAAAGGCGTGGCCCCGCCCCTGGAGAGTCGGAATCCTTTAAATGGTCGGGAGCGGGTCAGCCGTCTCCTGGCGACGGATGGGTGGCTCCGCCCAGCCAATCCGCGCCCTGCGGCGGGCAGGACTCCAGCCAATCGCGGCTCGCGGCTCGCGGCTCGGCTCGGGCGGAGCTGGGTGAGCCAGAGGCTAGACCCAGAGGCCCCAGCGAGACTAACGAGTCGCCTACCCAGAACTGGATGGTCGCAAAGCTGCGGACTTTCCAGGAGGTTGTCGTTGCGAATCTGGCAGCTGAGGTGAGGGGTGGCTGCCCGGCTTGAGACCTGCCTTGGGTTAGGGGAGGCGGAGTCTGGGCGGGAGTAGGGGGCGCAGATTAAGGGTGACTGATAGGGTTTGAGATCCGAGACAGAGTTCGAGATCGTGAACGAGAGGCGAAGTTGTTGGGGCAGGATCTTCGAGTGGAGGGAATTTGAAGCTGGGCCTTGGGATATTTGGAGAAGCGAGAGATCCAAGGAAGGAACTTTTGGGACAGGGAATATGGAGATTAGAACATTTAGAGTCTCCCAGACGGGTCGAATTCGAGGCTCCAGTATTCTTGAAAAGGTATGAGGGGTTGGGGCTGGGATCCTGGCTATTGGAGAAGCGAGGGAACTAGGAGCAAGGAATCTCGGTTTCTCAGGCGCAGTGGCGGAGAGGGGGTGCTGGGGAGAGTTCCACGTTCAGGTTTTGGAGCCAGAGGGGGAATTTAGAGGTGAAGTGAGAGGCGTTTGAAAGACGGGAGAATAGGAGAGATTTGACGGGGGAAGGTCTCAAAATTGAGATACCTAGTGTCCCGAACGGAGTGAATCGGAGAGCGTTTGTAATCTTAGAGCAACTTTTGGGGGCCCAGAGTCTCTGGACCCGAGAGCAGTTAGGAAAAAGAATCCAGGACCTTCTGATGTCCGAAGGACCGGGAGAAAGCAGGGTTAGAGCTGCAGTCAGGGGTGGGGGAGGGGTGTTCCGGGCGCAGAGCTCAGACTCGCCTCCCTGAAGGCAGCGGAGGGCGGGGCTCGACAGGCGCCTGGCAGCTGGACGTCCGGGTTCCCTTCCCCCACCCGCCCTGGGTCCATATGCGCATGCCCTGAGGGCGGGCGGGGAAGGTTCCTCCCTGTGGCGTGCGGAGCTCTCTGGGGATTGCAATGCACGCTCAAAGTCAACGTACGTACCTGGCGGCTATTGGCCCACATTTCCCACAAGCCCCTGAGCCAAATTGGGGCGTGTCTGCTGCTGAAGGCAGATCCGTGGAGGGGGTGGGGGCCGTAGGCGGCCGAGGTCTGGTTGGATGGGCCGGCAGGGGGCGGGGCTTTGCGTGAGTCGAGTTCTAGCAAGTCTGTGCGGCTTGCTTTGGGAGAAGCTTAAGGCGCTGACGGAGGTAATGAGGGAGCACTCTCAGTTAAGAGGGCATGAACAGAAGTATACTCTGTGCAAGAAGAGTCTCAACAAATAGGTGCCCTAAGAGTGTTCCACGTGGCTCGAATCTAGTAGGCACTCAATAAATAAAAATATTGAATAAATAAATGGCATTTGGCTCTTGTTCATTAAGCGTTTCATGTGTGATGGGTCCTGTTCAAGTTAACACGTGGGGTCTCTTTGAAATGTGAGAATTTTTACAATCCCCATTTTACAGATGAGGAAACTGAGGCCTAGAGAGGTTGGATCGTTTTCCAAGATCACACAGCTGAGCACTGCAAAAGGCATAGTTAAAACCAAGGATTCCCTCCTCCCAGTCCAGGACTCTGTACTCCACACCTGTCTTGTACGCGTTACATTTGAAGAAATGAGTATTGTGGAAAGAAGTTTTAAGAGTCGGGTGTTAGGCTCATCTTGCAGACGAGGAAAATTGAGTTTCAAGGAGGAAAATTCACTGCTTGAAGCCACCCAGGCAAGTAAGTGGGATTCAGAGCCAGCTGTGTTTAAGCCCAGGTTTTGTTTTCTTAGTCACGTACATTTACTCTTCTCCTTAGCTTTGTGGGATTCATACTGTCTCCATTTTATAAATGTAAAAAC
>NW_011888984.1:365965-367865 GCF_000151845.1 Pteropus vampyrus
TCCCTCCAGGCGGAACCCCACCTCCTCAGCAGGACCCCAGTTCCAGCAGACTCTTGATCCATAACCAGGCCGGACCACGTGCAATAGGGTGGAAACCAAACTGCTCCATCATGCCGCATTATTTAAAAGAAAGGCAGGTTTTGTGGTGGGGTTTTTTTTGTAATTTTTTTAATAAAAGTATTTTTGAAGGGATGGTGTGGTGTTGCCTAAAGTTTCTAAACTTCAGTAGGTCAATGGAAGGGACCCTGTAAGTTCCCTAGACACCTGTACCCCTTCCCTGCCAAAGCTGGGGAAGTATATCATTAAACAACATTTATTGAGTGCTTGTTACAAGCGCTGTTCAACCCACTTCATTTGAATTAAGCCATATAATCCTCACAATTATATAGAAGTAAATCCTGTAATCATGTTTGACATAGGAGGAGCCTGAGGGTCAGAGAGGCCAAGTCACTCACTCAGGGTCACACAGCTACTAAGAGTGAGTACCAGGGAGCGCTCGGACTCAATCTGCCTCCAGTGCCTGGTTCTTAACTTTGTTGCTTCTTGGTAGATTTAGACTTCCAGCCACATGGGTAGGATGGGAGGGAGAAACAGTCATATCTGTCAAAAGATAGGTCTTTCTGGCACTTAAAAGTCAACCCTTTCGTTGTATGAATACCGGTGCTGAGGCCCAGAGGAGAAACAAAATGCCCAAAGACCCCCAGCACTAAAAGCAGATCTTTTAGAAAACCTGGTTAGGAAGCAGAGCCCAGGCTAAAGTTACAGTTTTTATGATTTATTTAGGACGTACGAGCCCAGGCTGGTGCGAGTGAGGGAAAAAGGGAGGCCAGGGAAGATACAATGTTTGCATTGCTGCTACACTGGCTATGCCTCCACCAAGACCTTTGAGGACACAGTATTAGGGACTTTACTGGAATGGTCGCAAGGAGGAACCACACCTTGGTGTACTCCACAGGTAGAGAAAGGAGGGGGATTTCTGCCTGTGCTTTCTGGCTCAAAGCCAGATTCTCCCCCTGAGAGGAGCATTGCATCTAAGTCTGAAAGCAGTGGGGTGACTCTAACAGATGGGTGCCAATAAAAAAAAGGGGGGGGTGGTCCAGAGGATCTCAAGAGGGCACGAGAGGTCTCTGCATCTCAATGGATCATGTTTTCCTCCTACTTAAAACTTTCAGCAACAGCTCACACTCAGAATAAACCCCCCCCAGGCCTTTGAGACCAGACGGTCTAGCTTCTAACATCCTCAGTTTAATCTCCCACTCTCCCTCACCTCCAGCCACACTGGTTTCCTTCGACCCGAGCTCGTTTCGACCTCAAGGCCTTTGCACTTGCCGTTAATTCTCCGGAGGACGCTTCCTCCATAGCTTTACCAACTATGTCCCCTTCTTAGAGTCCCTCCCTGCCTTTCCTAGCTCAAAATGTTCAGATGGACCACCACGCCATCACATTCTGCTTGATTTTCTTAGTCGCACCTATCCAATCTCAAGTTACTACCCTTTTATGGTTAGCCCCCTGGTCTACTGGAAACTCTGAGAGGGGGAGGTTTGTCAGTCTTAGCCCAGCTGTATCCCCCGGGGCATAGAACTCTGCTTGGCACAGGTGGGCACTCAAAAAATTTATTTTTGCTTTCATTGAAAAAATGAATCCCCAAACTCACCATGGCCAACTCTCCCTCCCACCTCTCTGAACATCTCCCCCAAACTCCCTCTCTCCTTTGCTCCAGCCACACCATTTTCTGCTGTTCTTCAAATACACCAGCATGGCCAAACCTCTAGAGATGTGGAGTAATACCTGCCTCACTAAGCGATTGTGCAAAGTGTGTAAAAGGGGGCCTGGATGCACACCAAGGATTCCAATAATTGCTCAGATTTACTGAGTGTCTACTGAATGCCTCTTCCAGGCA
>NW_011888984.1:372895-377436 GCF_000151845.1 Pteropus vampyrus
ACATGTGTAAATATATTTTTTCTGAACCACTGGAGAGTAAATGGTAGACACCATGACATTCTACCCCAACAGTTTGGCAGCCATGTCTTAAGACTAGGACCCTCACCTACAAATCACATACTAGTTCACATCTAAGGGAATTAAGAATTCCGAAATATTATCTACTATCAAGTCAATATTTAAATTTCTCCCATTTTCCCAAAAAACATCTTTTATAGCTGTTCCCAACCCCCCCCCAAAAAATTCAGGATTCAGTGAAAATTCACATGTTTATTTGGTTGTAATAAGGAAATTATATAGTACCTTTTATTCTGGAACACTCTCCCTCAGTCCCAGTAATCCCTTTTTGTGTTCTTCTGAAGGTGAATTTTTCGTGGAACAGTTCTGTTGTACTGTAGATGTCCCACATTCTGTATTTGTCTGATTGTGTTCGTGCTTAATTTGTTTCTGTTTTCTATAAGCTGGAGTGTGGGTCTAGAGCCTAGATGAGACTCAGGTTATTCAATTTAATAGGCACACTCAGTAGGGAATGTTGTGTACTTCTTTTTTTAATTAGTTTATTTTTTTATGATGACACAGGTTAACGAAATCCAATAAGTTTCATCTATACACTTTAACGTAAGGCATATACACACACACACTGTGTGTTCACCTCCCATAGTTAGATTTCTTTCTGTCACCATATATTGACACCCTTTACCCCATCTACCTCTCCCCTCTCCTCCCACCCCCTACCCTCTGGTAACCACTAGTCTACAGTCCATTCGATGAGTCTCTGTCCTGTTCATTTGTTGCTTTTAGGTTTATATCCCACATACAAGTGATATCATTTGATTTGCATCTTTTTCTGTCTGGGTTATTTTGCTTAGCATGATTATCTAGAGGTCCATCCATGTTTTTACAAATAGAAGTATTTCATCTCTTCTTATGGCTGAGTAATATTCCACTGTATATATGTACCATAGCTTCTTTATCCAATCATCTATTGTAGAACACTTGGTTGCTTCCATGTCCTGGCCAGTGTGAGTAATTGTTGTGTACTTCTTAATGAAGCATATCAAATGTCACTGGTGTTGGGGTGTCCCACTATGACGGATGCAGAGTTTCGTTACCTGATTAAAATGGCGAGCACCACATCTCCACATTATAAAAGGATATTTCTCCCTATGCAATTAGCAAGTAATCTGTGCAGTGAGGGATTGGAGCTTGTCAGGAGCTTGTCAGGAGCCTGTTTCACCCTAAGGCTTGAGCATCCATTGATCATCGCAGTCTGGATCAACTAGTATACTTAGCATTTTAAAATTTTTACTTTTCGATTATAATATTATATATTTCAAGAGTACAACATAGTGATTAGACATTTACATAGCTTGCAAAGTGATTGCTCTGTAAGTCTAGTACTCTGACACCATATATAGTTATTACGATATTATTGATTATATTCCCTGTGCTGTACTTTACATCCCATGACTAATTTTATAACTGGCAATTTATACTTCTTAGTCCCTTTCACCTTTTTCTCCCATCCCACCACCCTCCCATCAATTTGTTCTCTGTATCTATGAGTTTGCTTCTGTTTTGTTTGTCTTGTTTTTTTTTTTAGATTCCACATATAAGTGAAGTCATATACAGCATTTGTTTTTCTCTGACTTATTTCACTTAGCATAGTATCCTCTAGGTCCATCCAGTTGTTGCAAATGGCAAGATTTCATTCTTTTTTATGGCTGGGTAATATTCCATTGTATATATTGAGACAGATGGCAAAACTCAGATCATAATAGTTCACAGGATAGAAATAATCCAGAGTGTTTTCCATAATGAAGGCCCATGAGACCTGACTGCCTTCTATTCACGTGCCCTTCCTTTTTAGGAAAATTTGGCCTCAATTCACATCCCACGGTTATGGTATTGCCTTACCCCAATGGTCCATCGTTTCAACAAGACAATGTCAGTACTAAGACTTCTAAGAATGAGTCTTCCTAGCGCTGTGACTACACTATCCCACCAAAATGTTGGTCATCAATGCATCCTTCATATTGATTAATGACCCAAAGAGGGAATTGTGAATGAAAAGAGGGCTATGTACTAAATCTGACAAAGTCCAGTGTCAGAATGTATCCTCACAGGGTGATCTGATCATAAATTACTAACTGAGCAGGTCATGGTGGGTAGTCATACCGCAGGCCTATTAAAGGGTTATCTTTGCCCTAAGCAAGCACCGTCCATTGTTCTTACACATCTAGGTTAACACACCTTTGAAATGCCTCTTTTTCAGACCCCTCAGAAGAGTAACCATCCTCAAGAGAGCATGTAATCTTGTTCAGTATCCTGTTGTCTAACCCTATCTTGCTTTCTCCCACTTTCATGTAATCTTCCTTACATTTCCTCCTTAATTCCAAAAGCATAAAAGAAGCTGCAAAACTGTCATTTGCTGGAGCATTTAAGAGCTTGCTTCCCAGCATGGCATCAGTTTTGGCTCAGATAAACTCATAAAAATTCTCTATAGGTTTGGACATTCTTACGTCGACAATATGTACCACACCCGCTTTATCCATTCATCTATCAATGGACACCTAGGTTGCTTCCATATCTTGGCAATTATAAATAATGCTGCATAATATAGGTAGCATTTCTGAGAGCTTACTTTCATCAAAAGAGTTATTCACAATGAACAGTTCTTCCCACAGCTTCAGAAGAGTTAGCAAATGAGCTACTTGAAGAAGGTAAATCCCACTGTCAGTTTATCAGACAAGTATTAAACTGCTGTCTACCTATACCCCCCTGCCCATCCCCTTGATAAGCACCTGTGCTATTACAACAGCTATTACCACGAACAAAAGGACACATCACACGCCACTCTGAGCATACTGCACAAATTGTTCTATTTAATCCTCAAAACAATCCTCTGCACCAAACATTATTTCCCTCATTTTAATAAAGATGAGGAAACCGAGACTCTAAGGGATTAAAACCCTTGCCCAGGGTCACACAGCTAATTAGAGAATAGAACCCAAAATGTGACCCCCAGTGGCATCCCGCCTCCACTACTACCTTTTGACACCCACAATTGAATCCTACTGCCCAGAATTTGCTGAATCTGGTATAGTGCTCTTAACAGATACGATCTTATTTTAATTTTCCTAACCCAAGAGGTATGCAAGATCACCATTTAACAGACTTCGTGTGGCTCAAAGCAGTGAAGCATTTTTCCAAGGTCACACATCGAGTGAGTGGTGAGTCAGAAATTGAACCCAGGCCTTTCTGGTCTAGCGTGTAGACCCCTTTGGGGGCTGGTTGCGTAATAAGCTCACCTGCTGGGTTCGGCAGGTGCATGGGTAGGTGTGAATGGCCCGCACCTTGACAACCTAAAACTCTTCGCCGCCACTTCCTGCCAGGCCAAAGAGCCTCCCCACCTTCTCTACTCCTCACGCAGCCACCGGGCATGCGCCCTAAAGCCAACCTTCCCTCAGTTGGAACCTGCCCTCCACAGGCTCCGCCCATCACCGCCCAGGACCAATCCCTGGGTGGAGGGCGGGGCCACTACGGGAGTGGGCGGTAGCTAAGAGGAGTCAGGAGCCTAGAGTCGTGCGCCGGAGTCAGAACTGCGTCTCTCGACCCAGGCGCCGGCTGCAGAAGGAGAGCTAGCGAGCGATGCTGCCGCCGCCGCTTCCTGATTGGCTGCGGGTGGCTCCCTCTTCGTCCTGATTGGCAGCTTCTGAGCTGGGTATGTAAACGAAGGGAAGGGGCCTAGGAAAAGACGGGATACTGGTGCCCGGGTCCTTTGGCAGGTTCGATCCCCAGGTCCGGTTGGTACGTGCCGGGGCAGCCCAAGATCGAGACGCGCGGGCCTTTAAGTGTCGCCAGCCTCAGCTGAGCTGGGTGAATCACGCCGCAGCCCGGGAAGGGGGCGGAGGCGCCGGCTCTCTGGCTCCGGCTGCGTGACTCACCCGCCCCCGCCGCCGCCGCTTCGGGAGGAGCCGCCTCCACTGCCTTCCGGTAGCGAGCGGAGGCCGAGAGGGCAAAACAGCCCCGGGTGGTAGACAAGGAACGACGGCCGGGACGCGGGGCTGCGTAAAGAGTCTTGGGGTCTAAGGGGCTGGTATTCCCGGGGGAAGGCCCGCCTGGCGCCGCTAGGGGGCGCGGAGCCCAGGGGGCGGAGTCGGGGTCGGGGGCTGAATTCCTGCGGTTCCGGAGCTCCCGGGTCTACCGCGAAAGAGGCGAAGACCCAGTTCTGAGTTGTGTGAGGGGTCACTCTTAAGATCCTGCTGCACAAGGGCCTGGAGACTGGACCCTGCAGGCTGCCTGGCCCAACAAAGCAGCTTGGGCCAGGGATTCAGAACTTTAGGGAACCCCCCGCCCCGGGGAAAGTGTGGGTCCTCAAACTTCTCAGTGACTCTCGTGCCCATCGGGATTTCCCGGCAAGCTGTGTCCACTCTGCCTCACAAATAAATCCGGAATCGACCAACTTCCTTACATGTTCGCTACCGCCTTCTACTCCAAGCGACCATCATCACCCGCCCCGAAGTGTGCGGTGTAGACTC
>NW_011888984.1:377856-389357 GCF_000151845.1 Pteropus vampyrus
CGACCTTTTAGTATCTTCCAAGCACCAGCCACACATTTCCTGTATTTGTTAGTTTATCGTCTGATACATAGTAGATACTGAATAAATATTAAACTATGTGAAACAGCCGCTTTTGTTGGTTAAAAAAGGTTGACAATCGAAATAAATTTTAATAGTTATTAATAATGAAACTTATAATGAGTAATTGCTATGTGCCAGGCACTGTCGTAATGTTTTTTGTATATTATCTCACGTATTCCTTAAAACAACTCTAGGAAGCAGATACTATTATCGTTCGTATAAAGGTTCCCTAAGACAGCCGAGGCTCAGAGGGGTTAAATGACTTGCCCAAGACCACACAGACAGCAAGTCATCAGAGCCACGGTTTGAACTCAACATGGGCTTTTCATAACTCAGTGACTTCTCCCTCCCCACAGACGATGCTGAGCAAGGGCCTGAAGCGCAAGAGGGAGGAGGAGGAGAAGGAAACCCTGGCAGTGGACACCTGGTGGCTGGATCCCAGTCTTCCAGCAGTGGCACAGGCACCCCCAGCCGCGGCCTCCAGTTCCCTCTTTGACCTTTCGGTGCTCAAGCTCCACCACAGCCTGCGGCAGAGTGAGCCCGACCTGCGGCACCTGGTGCTGGTAGTGAACACACTGCGGCGCATCCAAGCATCCATGGCACCCACAGCCGCCCTGCCTCCTGTGCCCAGCATGCCTGCTGCCTCAGGCGTGGCTGACAACCTGCTGGCCAGCTCGGACGCCGCCCTCTCTGCCTCCATGGCCAGCCTCCTGGAGGACCTCAGTCATATCGAGGGCTTGAGCCAGGCTCCCCAGCCCCTGGCAGATGAGGGGCCACCGGGCCGCCCCATAGGGGGCACCCCACCTGGCCTGGGTGCCTTGGACTTGCTGGGCCCAGCCACTAGCTGTCTGCTGGACGATGGGCTTGAGGGCCTGTTTGAGGACATCGACACCTCCATGTACGACAGTGAACTTTGGGCGCCAGCCTCTGAGGGCCTCAAACCTGGCCCCGAGGATGGGCCAGACGAGGAAGAAGCTCCAGAGCTGGACGAGGCTGAGCTGGACTACCTCATGGACGTGCTGGTGGGCACACAGGCACTGGAGCGGCCATCGGGGCCGGGGCGCTGACTCCAGGGCTGGAATGGTTGTCTGGCGACCAAACGGAGGCTGGCGGTTTAACAAACTCTCCTTGGAAAGACACAGCTGGCTCCTGCAGAACAGAGAGGGGGCTTCGGAAAGACAGAATCAGTCGCAGACAGCTTCACCTCCGTCCCCTTGTCTCAGGCTGATGCGGGGAGTCTGAGATCAGCCCTCGTGATGGAATGATAGGGCCTGGTGGCTGGAATGTGATTGGACCAGGCCTGATGTTGGACTGACTCCCCAGAGGTCTTAGCCTGCGATACTCTCTGATGTGGGAAGAGACCTCAACCAGTTTTTTGAAATTAAAAAACCAGTCCTGGGAAATCTCAAGTCTTTGTGCTTCTTTGTCTCTGGGCTAAGGCGAGGGTGAGAGAGTAACCTCTAACATTTATTGACCATAGACTGTGTACCTGGCATGGCTCTAAGCACTTGTGTCAACTCATTTAATCCTCATAACAAGATGGGCATTTTTATTATCCCCATTTTACAGTTGAGAAAACCGAGGCTCCAGGAAGTCATCACTTGAGGAGGTGGGTTTCAAACCGTGAGCTTTACTGTTTTATTGGTCTGAGAAGCAGACCAATTAGGTCTGGTAATTGGCCCTCTAGAAAACTCCCTGGAACAGACTCAACCAGATTTCCCTGGTGCGCCTGCCCATACACCGTGGTGGGGGAGGTGGAGGAGCCTCGGGCCACTTTTAATAAGGAAATCTAGTCCTTGCCTGTGGTCTACCTGTGTGTTTGGGGGCCTGGGGGTGAGGGCAAAAGAGAGCTTTGAGAATGAGCCAGAAGTAAAAACTCAAAGCTGGATGGAACCTCTCCGAGAAGCACTGCGAGGCAGCTCTCCAGGAAAACGGTGACAAAAAGTGGGACTCCAGCAAGCTTTTAAAAAATCTACTCCAGGTCTCAAATCTCAGTTTGGACAGGTAACAGGGCAGCTTAGAGGCTCACTCCAAAATAAAGCCACCGGGTTTGGTGGCTTGACTGAAAGGCGGTCCTGCTTTCCTTCTAGAAGAAACCCAGGCTCCAAGAGCTGAGGCCACCTGCCTCACTGCCTGCCTGTGTGACAGGGCTGGCCTGAGCACCGGGTGTCTGCGCCGCCCCCGTGGTCCAGCCGCATTCCTGGCCGGGCTGGGCGGGGCTGCACACTCAGAGGCCTGGCACGGGACCGTGGCGGCGTCCTTCCTGGCGGCCGTGGGGGCAGGGCAGCGCCCGGGGTGCGGGGGCAGGGGGCGGAGCAGAGGAGCAGGGGGCGGGGCGGTGACCTGAGGGGCCGGTTGTGCCTCGAATGGGGGAGACGCCGACGAGGGGACACCAGGGTCGTTGCGCCCCAGCACCTCCCCTCTGGCCGGAAGCTTCAGGGAGGCTGAAGCTAGGTGGAACTGGGGGAGGCGGGCAGCTACGGGCCGGCCCTTCGGGCCTGGAAGGGGCGGGCAGAGTGGAGCTTCCTGGAGGAGCAGAGGAAGTCGTGCCCATTTCTGGAAGTGGATGAGGCATCCCCGGGAGGGGAGTGAAAATGGCCCGAAGGGAGCTGCTGCCCAGGCCGAAGATCTTTGAGGGCCTGACTCCAACCCCTAGGTAATGAGACTCAGACTGTTTTGACCCAGACATTGGGAGTTTAGACGGAGCTCAGCAATGCCCCCTGGTGCCCAGTCTGGGGGGTCTCCCATGCTACTGCCTTAGATTCCCTGGCGATCTGTCCAGTTGTTCAGGAGTTCCCGAGTGTGGGGTCAGCAGTGCCTTCTGTTTACAACACCCTGGGGCCTGTTCCTGATGTCTGTGGGTGCCAAGCTGGGGGATAATCTCTGATACCTACTGATGCAGACAGCCAACCCATCTGTCAACGATGCTCCCATCTGTCCCTGTCCCTGTGCCTGCTTGGCCAGTGATGCCACCCTCTCCCCAGAGCCTCTGCGTACGGTTGTATAGGTTGTGCACTGCACATAGCCTCCATATGTAAAGGGCTGCCATGCATGTCTCAGACACTGCTCATTTGCATATTTATTACGACAGTGTTACAGCAGATGGAGGTCCAGCGCCTTGGGAAAGGGGCATGCCTTTTGTACAAAAGCACCATATGGGCTAGATCGGCCCTGGTCCCATACCCCCGGCACCCTCAGGTTTATGAACAGCTCATGCCTGAGGACCTGCCCCCCTGTCCCCATGTCTGACCCTCAGATGATTGTGCAGGCTCCCTGGCTTTGGTGCGTCCCTCCGCCTTCAGGCTCAACCCCAGGAGGCCACGCTACCTCAGCCAGCAGATTCCAGGGCCCACACCATTCCTCGTGGAGCTGCCGCTCTGGCACTGCTGCTGCCTTTCACAGAGCCTCTGTGTGTTCCCACCAAGACACTCCCCAGGCCAGCTCCCCTCCATAGGTGTTCACAGGGACCCCCCCATCACACACATACTTCTTTCCTGTTCTTGGTCTCCTTTTCCTCCCTCCCTTCCTTCCTTCTTCCCTTTCCTCATTCAGTGAAGATTTACGAGTACCTACTGTGTGCCCGGCCCTACGTAAAAGGCAAATCTGATCACGTCTTTCCCCTGCTCCGAGCCCTCTGAATTTACCCCAGTCCTCTGGGATCTGAAGCCCGCACCTTCCAAGGCTCACCTTTCAGCCCTGTCTGATTCATCCATCCGACGAACATTTACTGAGCACCTAAGGTATGCAGGCCCGGTGTGGAAATCTAACGATGCTTCGTCAACGATTATTGACGCAATAAGCCGTAGAGCAGAGGTTGTGTTGAAAAGCAGACCACCTGTGTTTGAACTTCAGCTTTGCCATTCTGTGGCCGTGTGACCCTAGGCAAAGTATTTAACGTCTCTGGGCCTCAGGGTCTTTATCTCTAAGCTGGAACAGTAACAATACCCACCTCAAAGGGCTGTTGTCTGAGGGAAGAGTGTTCTGGGAAAAGGGAACGGCATTTGCGAAGGCTAGGTGCTGAGGGACCCTATAACCTTTTCAGGGATCTGTAAGCTTCTGGGTTTGACTGGAATGAGGGCGAAAGAGGTAAGGTCAGTGATGGGGCTGGGGTGGGGGGTGGGCAGGGGCCAGGGTACGCAAGGCGCTGGTCAGGGACTTCACTCCGAAGGCACTAGCACAAAGGGATCTAGAAGTAAAGGGATCTCTCTGGCTGCCGTGTGGACATGGTGGCGGGAAGGTGAGCCCAGGAGCCCAGAGTGGAGGCTGGGAAGGGACAGGGCAGCTATGAGGAAGGGAGAAGAGGGGAGGGAGGAGATGTTAGAGAAGACAGGCTGTGGGAATGATGGGCTGTGATGGAGGAAGAGACCGAGGGCTCTAGCTCGGGGACCAGGGGACAGTGGGACCACACTGGGATGATAACCAGGAGGAGAAGCAGGGGTGTGGTTAACACTAAGGTATATGGTAGGTGCAAGGGGCTGGGGGTACACCCGGGGGAAGGCATCCAGTTAGGCCCTGGGACTGGAGCTCAGTGGAGAGGGCGGGGGGCAGGAGCAGGCATTAAGGCTGGCGGGGAGGGAGATATCAGTTTTCCTTGGCTGCACTGGGTGGGACCTGGCTCCTGTTTGACTCAAACTGGGTGGGGAGAGGGTGGTCCCCAAGCAGAAGCTTCCACCTCCTTCCCTAGCAGGATGTCCTGTGTTTATTGAGGTGGCCTTGGCCAGAGCCAGGACACCAGTGCCAACCCCGAAACTCAACTTCCTATGGCCACTCCCCCTGGGGTGAGGGAAAGCAAGAGACAGAGAGACAGAGAAAGAGAAATAGACACAGAGAAACATGGAGCGGGGCAGAGACGAGGAGTGAAAACTGAGATACAAAGAGACACACACAGAGAGACACAGAGACACACACTATTCATGACAAAAAAACCTCACTGCAAACTAGGGAAAGAAGCATCCTTCGCCTGCTAAAGGCAGCTACACAAAACAGACAACTGACATCTTACTTAAGGGCAAAGGACTGAATGCTTGCCCCTGAGATGGGAACCAGCCAGCATGTCTGCCCTCTGAGATGCAGAGAGGCACCTGCCGCCCTTGTCTGTCCGACCCTGAGCAGTCAGAGGGAATTTTCTTTCTGACTCCAGCCTGGCCTATAGTCCGACTCTTTCCACCCTGAACTACTTAAAACTCAGCTTTGACTTTGTCCTTCCTGTAGATACCCAGGGGTCTCAGGACAAGCTCTCAGCCCTTCCTCTAGGTCCTGATGACCATGGACCTCTCCTCAACTTCCCCTCACACTCTTGTGTTGACCAGTTTCTCAAAGGGGCCATTTGCACACAGACTGTTACCTGAAACCCATTCTCATTTACCCACTACCTGCAGCTTTGTGTGAACTCCCGTGGGTCCTTCAGATGCCAGCTCACACGTCCCCTCCTCCAGGAAGCCTTCTCCGAGCTCCCTTCCTCGGCTGGAGCAGGCACCTTTCCTAGGCTCCCCTGTCAAGGCCCTGACTGACCTCTCTGCCTATGAGTCCCCATCACGACCCTGGCCATTCTGGGTCTGTCTCCCTGTGGTACCGTGAACTCTGTGAAAGCAGGTGCTGGCTATCTTGGTCATACTGTGTCCCTGGCACTATCCAGCATGGGGCTGGGCACAAGACCGAGTATCCACTGACCGCTGATACTGAATAAAGGACTTTCTTCCCCTTGGTGCTTTGCTCGTGTTTGTCCCCCCACCGAAGGACCTTCCCTGCCTTTTCAGCTGAGTCCCTCCTCTCAACCCTCTAGTTTGACTTCAGATGTCACCTCCTCCAAGAATCTTTTCCTGAGCCTGTCTCCAAGGTGAATTTAGGTCCGTCAGTGTCCCTGCCAGCAAAGGGCCTGCCACCAAGGGCTTGTGAACATTTGTTCAATGAATTAATGAACAGATGGATGTTTCAATGAATCAATGAATATGAGAGAGAGGGAGAGGGACTGGGGTGCAGGTCTCCTCAGGCCCATCGGCAGCCCTGACCAGTGTCCCTCCCAGCCCTCCTGGGAGGAGGGGTCTGGCTGGGCTCCGGCCACACCCCAACACTTGTTGGCTGCCAGGCCTAGAAGGCTTTTCCCAGAGCTCAGCACATTCCTTCTTTCCCCAGCGGCTGAGAGTGGGCAGGGGGCATTTCGGAGGAAAGGGGGGAGGCCCCGAGCATTCTGGGATCCTGCCAACCCGTTCCTGGTCCCTATGCCCTCGGGACTAGGCCCCAAACATGCAGTGCGGGGAGGGGACAGGTCCGCAGAGGGGCCACTGAGCTGGTGTGAGGGGCAAGAGTGCCGACTGAGGAGAGGGCCGGGTGGCCTCGCCTAGCTGCACAATGGGGCAGAAGCTGCTGACACGCGTTTTGGGGGTAATCCCTGGCCTCGCTGCAGCCCCGGCCCCAGGCCTGTGCTCAGAGAGCTGCGAACATCCGAGGCGGCGGCCGGGTGGGTGCGAGGGGCATGTGGGGGTACTTGTGCTCTCTGTGCCGCCCCCCGGGGCCCGGTGAGTCAGGGCAGGCTGGGGGTTGGGGGCCAGGGTGTCAGGGTGAGGCCTGATGGCCTCGGTTTGGGAGTCGGGGATGTCTGGGTTCAAATCCCATTCTTACCGGTTACCTGCTGTGGGTGATTGTGAGTGTCACTTACCCTCTCGGAGCCTCTTTCTTACGTGAAGGGGACAGAAGAGTGTTGCAGCATCTTTGGGGTCCAGCAGAACTCGAGTTGGCTGTACAATTAAAAACTGTAAATCTTCACAACAACCCCATGAGGTGGGCACTTTTACTACCTCTGTTTTAGCAATGAAGAAACTGAGGCCCAGAGAGATGCTGTGACTTGCCGAAGGTCACACAGCCAGGAAGGGACCGAGCTGGGATTTGAACCCAACTGACTGGGAGAAGGAGTGGAAGGAGGTCATTTTAGGGGCCCCAGGAACCAGCAGGGCCATGCCTGGTTGAGGAGCCAGGAACCAGTTTTAGTGGGGTGCTCAGTCTCCAAGGGGCTGTAGCAACGTGCGAATCCCAGGAATGGGGCTCTTGGTGGCAGTCTCAGCTCGGGCAAGGGAGTGGCGCTATCTTGTGGCTCCCCACCCCCTTGCGTGGTGGATGTAGCTGGGAGAGGGGATGTTTGTTTCCCCACCACCCACCCCCTGGTGATGTCATGCCTCTGCAGCCAATGGCTGGGGTCTCCCCTCCTCCCCCTCCCTGTTCCTTTTCCCCCCATTCATTTTCCCCCCAGGCTAGGGCTGGAGCTGACCAGAAGGACCAGGAGCTCTCGAAGGTGTCTGGAGGCCCAGTGGTAAGAGATCAGCCAGCCAGTCCCTCCCTGGCCAGGCTGTGAAGCTGTAGGAATGAGATGCAGGTTCTTGGGAGGTGCTGGAAGGGTGCCTGGGGCTCAGGAGGCAGCTTGCTATAGAAGTTGAAGGCATAGACTTTGGAGCCAGATCCCGGCTTCCGATCCCAACATTCCTTTCTTTCTGGCTGTGTGGCCTCGGGCAAGATATTTTGCCCTTCGGTGCCTCTGTGTTCTCCGTCTCTCTGCATCTCCAAAGTGGGCTGCTGGAGGCCACCTCACAGGGCTGAAGGGAGGGTAGATCAGTTGCTACGTGTAAAGAGCTGGGGCAGGATGCCTGGGGTAGGACAAGTGTTGCGGTCCCTGGAATAGGGTGTTGGGGAGGCAGTGCTGATCCTGTTGGTGGGAGGCCATGCCAGAACTGGATTCCATCCCTCATCCAAAGTTCCCCTTTGGTAGGGAAGAGTGTGCGGCCACCGGTGAGCAAAGGCTGGATATGAGACACTTTGAGATGCACAGTCCACACTCCCACTTGCTGTCAACGACGAGGTTACATTACTTGAGCACTTACTATAGGCTGAGACTGTTATTCTAAGCACCTGATGGAGTAGGGACTAACGGAGGCAGCTGGAGGCCACTGCCGGCACGCCTGCCCCTCTGCCTCACTAGATGGCCTCAGATCATGTCTAGGGGCCTGAGTGGGTCTGATCGAGCCCTCGCTCCCATTGCTCAGGGCATCAGATCGCTGGTGAAGCTGCGGCTCTGAGTGGGGAAGATTCCTAAATGAGACTGTGCCAGCTACGGAAGGAAGAGGGTGCACGGGGCAGAGCTGGGGGGTTCCTCACAGGCTGGCCCAGCTCAGCCGAAGGGCCCAGGGACCCCCACTCCAGCCATTCTGAAAGGCCTAAGTGGCCTCTTAAATGGGGATCTAGGCTGTGCCTTCCCCAGGGAGGCGTTTCGAGGATTTAATGAGCTAAGGCGAGGAAGGATCTTTGCATATAGCAAGTGCTCAAGAAATGGGGACTCTGAGAATTCTGGGAGCTCAGGAATACCAGGATAGCACTCAAAAAATGGGCTGTCGGCATCTGGAGGGTCCTGCCTTGCCTTGACTCACCAGAAACCCATTAGATCTTCCTCTAACACGAGTCAGGGCCACCCCCCCCAACCGGGAACCCCCCTACCTCTCCTTCCCCTGCCTAGTGGGATGGGCAGAGCTGGGAACAGAGAGCACCCAGGGTGGGGTGGGCTTCCTTCCGAAGCTGCCCCCGCCCCACCCCAGAGGCTGGGTACGTGCGTGGCTCAGGAAGGGCACAGTTGAGCTAAATATAACCTGGGCTGGCGGCTGTCCCGGGCAGGGATAAGGAAGGAGGGCACTCTCTCTTGTCCCTACCTCTGCCGAGTTTCCTGTGCCAGCCTGTGGGTGTGACCCTCCCTGTCCCGGCCTGGAGCAGGGAGCTTGGGCCAGATCCTCCCCTCCATCTCCACCACTTCCTACAAGGACCAGGCTTCTCCCACCCCCAGCTCAGGATGCTATGTTATGTCAAGGACTCAGAGGTCAGCTTCTCAGACCTGGGTTCAAGTCCCAACTCCGTCACTGTGGTATCTTGTCTCTCAACCCTCATTTATTCACCAGTGAAATGGAGTACCATGAGGCCACACCTGTAAAGTGCCCGCCTGGCCCAGACTTGGCACCCATGAGGGCCATCTAAAGTACCCTTCTTTGGCACCCTCAACTCCAGCCCCATCACCCGGCCAGCCCCGCTCCTGCCCCAGTTAATTTGCTTCTTGAGCCAACTTTGGTGCTCAGAGCCACCAATGCAAGTTACGGTGGAGAGTTGGGGTCAAGGGCACACAAGGGTCCTAGCTGTGACCCCAGACAGGTCGCTTTCCCTCTCTGAACCTCAGTTTCCATTCCTAAAATGGCCACCAAATCCAGGGTGATTCCAAGGCTTATGGGTGCCAGCACAAGACCTAGTTCAGAGAAAACGTCCCAGATGTAGGAGCCAGCCCTACCTGGTGGAGCTGGGGTCTCAGAGGGAAGGCTGGGAAGGACACGGACCAGAACCCCTGGCAGAGCCAGAGAGGAGCCCTCCGATACCTCAGGGGGCTGGGCCAGAACTAGCAGAGTGGGTACAGCCAGAGCATTGAGGGGGTCCCTGTGTTCTCCCTCTTGGCCAGTGGTGGGCTATGAAGGGCCATTGTACGGCTGGGGGTGGGTGGGCAGGGGCGGAATGCAACCAGGCACAGCAGACAGGCCATTGTCTGAGGGAATGTGCCGCGTGAGGCCTGACCTTTCCTTTGGGAGTGGGGGTTGGCGGGATGGCATGCCAGGCGGGGGCTGGGAGGACAAGGCCAGAGTCAGGGAGCGGGGCAGGGGAGGGATGGGGGGACAATGTCTATCCCCTTTCCTCCAGAAGGGTTGTTGGGGAGGCTGCATGCAAATCCCAGCTCTGCCTGCTTCTTGCTGTGCTGTGTGACCTAGAGCAAGGTTCTCGGCCTCTCTGAGGGGCTAGAGTTTTCCGCAGAGAGCTGGAAAATGAAGGTCTTAGCACAGGACTGGCAAAGAGTGACCAACCACTCAATACCCGTTAGATATCATTAGAGCTGGAGCTTTCAGACAAGTTCAAGTCCTGGCTTAGCCATTTGTCACCTGAGCAAGTGACTTCCCTCCTCCCAACCTCAGGTGTTTTCTTTGTAATGGGCTCAATAATTGTATTGGCCTCACGAGGGTGTCCTGAAGTCCACGTGCAGTGACCCTTGTGGGACCTTCGACATAACATCAGGACCACAAAAAGGACTTAGTAATAACAGCAAGTACCTGTGAAGTGACTTCCATGTGCCCCTGGCACTTTATATCTACAAACTCATTTGCCCCTCCCAACGGTCATGTGAGGGAGGTGTTCTCATTCTCCCCATTTTATAGCTGAGGAAACGGAGGGACAGGGAGGTGAGGTGATTTGCCCATGGGGAGTGCATAAGATGGTGAAGATTGCCTTATAATGAATTTGAACCCCCTTGGTCAGCTGTGGTGGTTGGTGCAGGAGCTCTGCTGTTAGACAGGCTTAGGAGTCACTTTTGGCTTTACTGCTTGTCGTCCAGCTGTGTCACCTTTGATAAATGTCTTCTGAGCCTCAGTTTCCCCATTTGCACTGTGGGGATAGGGTATTGACAGTACGGCAAGGGCCAGGTACTCAAGAAACAATCAGCGGGACTAGCTGATAGTAATGCTCACGTTATTCTTCTTAGAGCCCCGGACCCAAGAGGCCCAAGGAGCTGGAGGTGACCTTGAGGTGAGCACTGGCTGGTGCCACATGCCCCTCCCTTCCCCTCCCTGGCCTGCCTGGAGCCTCATGCCTTTGTCTCTCTTTGGCAGGCAGCAAGACCCCAGAGGAAGGGCGTGAGCCCCACAGACGACTGTGTGGCACCCCAGGCTGGGCTCCTGTTAGGAGGGGGTGCCTGTGCCCAGGCGGCGGTGAGAGGACAGCTGGGGTGGGGGCTCTTCTCCCCTTCTGATACTACCATGACCTCTCCCTCAAAGCCTGGCCTCTTCCCCTGTATTCTCTGGCCTCACGCCTCCATCTCTGTCCCTCACAGGCTCAGAGGCAGCTGCTCCATGAGGAACTGAAGCTGGTCCTGCAGCAGAAGGGAGAGAGGAAGCAGGAGCCCGGGGCCCAGGTGCCTCCCAGCAGCGCCATGGAGGTCAGGAGCCGGAGTGCTGAGGTGAGCGCCCACACATGCTCCAAGGGGGACTCGTGGAGCCCAAGTAGGGGGCACAGAGTAGGGTAGCAAGGAGACACTTCCTGGCTTCTCTGTGCCTCAGTCTCCCCATCTATGAAATGGAAATAGCAACAGGGCCTATTTTATGGGTCACTGTGAGGAAAGAACTTTAACATATATCAAGTGCTCAGCACAGTGTCTGGCACAGACTATAAGATGCAAAGCAGCTAATTCATTGGAGCAGAATGGAGTTCTATTAATAATGGGCTAACCGTCTACAGCCATGCCACCCTGAACGCTCCTGATCCCATCTGATCTCGGAAGCTAAGCAGGGTCAGGCCTGGTTAGTACTTGGATGGGAGACCACCTAGAAATACTGGGTGCTGTAGGCTTTAAATAATAATAATAATAATAATAATAATAATAA
>NW_011888984.1:389478-399986 GCF_000151845.1 Pteropus vampyrus
ATGGTGATGATGGTCATGCTGCTCCCTGCTGCCCCCACAACTCTTCTTACCCCTCTCTGCCCAGCCCTCTAGTGCCCAGGCCACTACTATGGGCATCTGGCCCAGACCTGCTTTCCTCTCTCCAAACCCTGGCTTCACTTCCAGTCTGTGCCAGCCTAGATGCCCTGCCCAGTAAAGCATCCCCTCAAATGCCTGTTGCTTCAGGTCTCAGCTCACAGACACTCCTCCCAGCATACCCAATGATACCCAACTTTACGGTAGAGGAACAGTCACAGAGAGGGCAAAGTTCTCTCCCAGAGGCACAGAGCAGATTGTGTTCCTAGACTCTCACTGTGGAAGCCCAGATGTGAATTCCATAGTGCGCAGCTGTAAATGACAGTAAATACCAGGAATACCAGGGCCTCTGGTCCACCACTCATTATCCACGCTCCCCCCACCACCCGCACTGGAATCCCTCTCCCCTGGGCGTTCTGCAGGTCTTGGGGGTCATAAAGCCCACAATAGGGCACAGTCTCACACTCATTCAAGCCTGCAAGGAGGCCAGTCCCACCCGTGCCCCTCCATCCCCAACCACTTAAGGATCCAGCCCCTTCTTCGGAATCCCTTCCTCACCTCCATCCCTGTTCTGCTGTTATTAAAGCTCCTCCCCATAGCTCAATCCCCGTCCTGAAACTATGGGTCCCCACCCACTGCCACAGACACACTCTAGCCACACGCCCTCATATCTTTGACCCCTCCTCTCTGGCCGGCGCGCTCTATCCACGCGTGCTCTCTGACGGAGTTCCGCACCCCGAGCCCCGCCCGCCAGGGCTGGTCACGCCCCATTGAGAGCACCGTCCCGCCCTTCTCACAACTCAGGTTCCCTCTGGGTTCCCCACCCGGCCCCTCCCCTACGACCCCGCCCCTCGCCCCGCCCCCCCGTCCGCGCGACCTAGGTCCTAGGGGCTCCCCGAGTCCAGCAAGCCAGTTTAACCGTTGATGCCACAGAGCGAGAGGCCCTCGCAGGTGCTTAAAGAGGAAATGCCGGAGCGGGCGGGCCCACACGACCTGCCAGTGCCTTGCCCAGGGGCACGTGCCCTAAGGACCCGTTCAAGAGACACTTTTAAGCGCGATGGCGGGCTCTGGGCGAGGTCTGGCCCTGGCACTCCATGGCGACTTCTCGCCGCCCTCCGCAGGAGCTGAGGCGGGCGGAGTTGGTGGAGATCATCGTGGAGACGGAGGCGCAGACTGGGGTCAGCGGCATCAACGTAGCTGGCGGCGGGAAGGAAGGGATCTACATCCGCGAGCTGCGCGAGGACTCTCCGGCAGCTCGGAGCCTCAGCCTGCAGGAAGGTGGGCGGGGCCGGGAAATGGGGCGGCCTTTCTACTGGGACCCGGGTAGGAGTCTGCCTCGGAGGCCGAGCCTGGCGGACGACCAAGAGGCGGGGTTAAGGGTTTGGGATGCGGTTTCGTGTGTTGGCATTGCGGTTGCTCAGAGCAGGCTCTAGAGATTCATTGTCTCAGTTGGACTGCCAGATCTGCAGTTTACTAATTTGTGATCTTACTGGGCCTCGGTTTTCTCATCTCTAAAATGAGAATACTTCTGGCACTTCACAGGGTTATTATGTGGATTAAATGAATCAGCATTTGAAAACACTTGGCACATAGCTAAGTGGCACATAGTAAGCACTATGTAAGTGCTAGTTACTGGTTTTGTCGTTGGGGCGGGAGAAAAGAGGCGGAGCTAATAACTTGGAGGGAGTGGGGAGGGGAGCTTAGTAAGTAAGGGATGTCTTAGGTAACATGCTTGAGGCTGATGTGATTCATTCGTGCAACGACTATTACTAAGTCTTTTCTATTTCCAGATATTATTCTAGATGCTTGGGCCACTGCAGTGAACAAAATAGATAACACTGCACTTGTGGAGCTTACACATTCTAGTGGAGAGAAACATATTTAAGCTAAATGTACAAAATATATAGTAAATTAAAAGGCAATGTATGCTATGGGTGCCAGGAAGGAAGCTGCATTTTTAAATAGGGTGAGCCAGGAAGGGAAGAGAGGCCTGAAGGAGGTAAGGGAAGGAGCTATGTGGCCATCTAGAAGAGCATTCCAGGCAGAGACACCAGCCGGTGCAAATGCCACAAGGTGGGAATGTACCTGGCTTGTTGGAGAACAGCCGGGAAGCCAGTGTGGATGGAACGGAGTCAGTGAAGAAAAGAGTAAGAGATGAAACCAGAGAGGTAAGAGGAGGGGACGTCTTTAGAGGACTTTATAGGCCATGTTGAAGACTGGCTTTTAATGTGGGAGGGTTGTGAGTGGAGGAGAATCGACTATGTTAAACAACTGCATTAGCAGTAGACTGTAGGGGGGCAAGGTGGGGAGCAGGGAGACCAACAAAGAGGCTACTGTGATTATTCAGGTAAGAGATGGCGATGCTTGGGGCCGAAACTATGTTATTGGAGGTGAAGAGAAGGGTTTGGGTTCTAGATCTATCTAGGAGGAGCAGCTTTCAGGACTGGACATGGGGCGTGATGAAAAGAGAGGGGTCGAGGAGGATGGAGTTGGTAGTCCTACAAATGAGAAATGCTGGGGCTGGGGCTTGTTTGGAGGAAGACCGGGAGTACAGTTTGGATCTTTAAATGAGAGCTGTCTTTTGGACACCAGGGTGGAGACGTGGAAGGGCAGTTGATATATAAGTCTAGGATGAGGAGAGAGATGCACTTGGACGCTGTCAGCATATTTTTGACCTTTAAACTTCTGAATCTGGATGAGTTTCTCAAAGGGGTGAGTAGAGGATGTAAATGAAGAGAAGAGGTCCAAGGCCTGAGCTCTGGATCAGTGTGTCTTTAAGAGGTCAGGGAGATGAGAGGAACCATCTCAGGAGGCTGAGAAGGAACCTCCAGGGAGGCTTCAGAGGGTGTGGCACCCTGGAAGCCAAGTTGAGCAAATGTATTAAAGGGTCAAAGGCTGGGTCAAAGGCTGAGGGGTCCAAGTAGATAAAGTCCAAGACTTGACCATTGAACTTAGCTACACGGAGGTCACTGCATGGGGCCTTGAGACGAGCAGTTCAGGGTTCTGGGATGGGGTGTCGGAAGTGTGATTGGAGAAGCAGAAATAACGCAGCTAGGCAATTCAGTGCATTTTGCCATCAAGGTGAAGAGATAAATGGGCCAGTAGCTCCAGGTGGAGTGAGGTCAGGACAACTTATGTGAGAAATAATAGTATGTTGTATGCTAATGGGAATAATGTAGACGAGAGGGACAAATCCATGAAGCTGGGGGAGAGGAGAGAATTGCTGGAGGAATTGACCTGAGCTAGGAATGGGACAGAGGATGGCAATTCCTGGGAACAGGTGGAGAGTGGAGTAAATCGCCACAGAAGCAGGGCTGTGAGTGATGGGGTGAGAGTTTTCTTTTGATTCTGGTCTCTCTAAGTAAAAGAAGCAAAATCAGTGTCTGAATGTGAGGATGGGGAGGGGGAGGGGAAAGGCTATAGGTGTGGCCTGAATGGGCGTGGATCTGCTAGTGGGGGAGGTGGAGTTAAGGCCATGGGGCGGGGCTTCGTTCTTCAGTGTTCTGACCCGGAACAGGGAGTAACTTTGCGTCTCAATACTGAGCTTGGGGATAGACGCGGCCCAAATTTTGGGCGGGGCCTAGCTGTGCTGGCTCCAGGGAAGTGGGCGGAGGTAGGCCTGGGCGGAGCTGGGAGATGCCCACACACTGCTCACCTCCACCAGGGGACCAGCTGCTGAGCGCCCGCGTGTTCTTTGAGAACTTCAAGTACGAGGACGCACTACGCCTGCTGCAATGCGCCGAGCCTTACAAGGTCTCCTTCTGCCTGAAGCGCACTGTGCCCACCGGAGACCTGGCACTGCGGCCCGGGACCGTGTCTGGCTACGAGATCAAGGGCCCGCGGGCCAAGGTGGCCAAGCTGGTACGCGTGCTTAGCCCAGCCCCAGCGCTGGGCTGCCCCGGCGATCCCGTCTCTGCGCCGTGAGCCCCACTCCCTTACACTGTGGGCCAGCCTTGCCCTGTCTGTTACTAACCCAACGCTAATCCCACCCTTCGCCTCCTGTTCTCTGCCCCTGAACTCCTCTCTGGGGAGGAGAACCCACCTACCCCAGACAAGGGCCTTCACCCGCTTTGGAGAGGCGTCCCCACCTTCAGCTCTAGGCTTGTAGGGGTCCTGATCCAGGGGACTCTGAATTGGAATGCCGGGTTCAAGCCCGATTGCCTCTCACTTACTGCTGAGTGACCCTGGACAAGTCACTCAGTTTCCCCATCTCTAGAATGAGGGTATTGAGGAAAATCCTGGATGAGGACCTTGGAGTCTTGGGTCCCAGTTTCTACACTCCTGTAAGGTTCTAAATGAATGTCTTTGCCTTCAGGGGCAGTAATAGTGAAGTGACAGGCAGGAAGTGGGGGTGATGTTCAGGGACAAGATGTTCAATCCATCACATCCCCAGCCTGGTACAATACCAGGTGGGGCTCCCCCTGCCCACCCCAGGCCTCCCCCTGTCCCACCGCCTCCCGCCTCTCTCCTCTCTCCCCAGAACATCCAGAGTCTGTCCCCTGTGAAGAAGAAGAAGATGGTGGTGCCTGGGGCCCTGGGGGCCCCTGCAGACCTGGCCCCCGTTGACGTCGAATTCTCCTTCCCCAAGTTCTCCCGTCTGCGTCGGGGTCTCAAAGTCGAGGCTGTCAAGGGTCCTGTCCCAGCCGCCCCCGCCCGCCGGCGCCTCCAGCTGCCTCGGCTGCGAGTCCGAGAAGTAGCCGAAGAGGCCCAGGTAGCCCGGCTGGCCGCTGCCGCCCCTCCCCCCAGGAAGGCCAAAGTGGAGGCCGAGGTGGCAGCAGGAGCCCGTTTTACAGCCCCCCAGGTGGAGCTGGTTGGACCCCGGCTGCCAGGTGCCGAGGTGGGTGTCCCCCAGGGCCCAGCCCCTGCAGCGGAAGCGGCCACTGGCTTTGCCCTCCACCTGCCAACCTTTGGACTAGGAACCCCGGCGGCACCTGCTGTGGAGCCTGCAGCCGTAGGGATCCAGGTCCCCCAAGTGGAGCTGCCCACCCTGCCCTCACTACCCACTCTGCCCACACTGCCCTGCCTAGAGACCCGGGAAGGGGCCGTGGCAGTGACGGTGCCCACCCTGGATGTGGCAGCGCCTACCGTGGGGTTGGATCTGGCCTTGCCGGGCGCGGAGGTGGAGGCTCGAGAAGAGGCACCTGAGGTGGCCCTGAAGATGCCCCGTCTCAGTTTCCCCCGCTTTGGGGCTCGAGCAAAGGAAGTAGCTGAGGCCAAGGTGGCTAAGGGCAGCCCCGAGGCCCGGGCGAAGGGACCCAGACTTCGAATGCCCACCTTCGGGCTTTCTCTCTTGGAGCCCCGGCCTGCTGCCCCTGAAGCTGCTGCTGAGAGCAAGCTGAAGCTGCCCACCATCAAGATGCCCTCCTTCGGCCTCGGAGTCTCGGCGCCTGAGGTCAAGGTGCCCAAGGCCCTAGAGGTCAAGGTGCCCAAGGCCCCTGAGGTCAAGCTCCCGAAAGTGCCCGAGGCAGCCATTCCAGAAATGCACCTCCGAGAAGTGGGGCTCCCAAAAGTGTCAGAGATCAAACTCCCGAAGGTGCCAGAGATGGCCATGCCCGAGGTGCGGCTCCCAGAGGTGCAGCTGCCCAAAGTCTCCGAGATGAAGCTCCCTGACATGAAACTTCCAAAGGTGCCCGAGATGAAGCTCCCTGGGACGAAGGTCTCAAAGGTGCCTGAGATGAAAGTCCCGAAGGTGCCTGAGATGGCCGTGCCCGAGATGCACCTGCCGCAGGTGCAGCTGCCGAAGGTGCCAGAGATGAAGCTCCCGAAGGTGCCCGAGATGGCCGTGCCCGAGGTGCACCTCCCAGAAGTGCAGCTGCCGAAGGTGCCAGAGATGAAGCTCCCGAAGGTGCCCGAGATGGCCGTGCCTGAGATGCACCTGCCACAGGTGCAGCTGCCGAAGGTCTCAGAGATGAAGCTACCGGAAATGAAACTCCCAAAGGTGCCGGAGATGGCCGTGCCCGAGGTGCACCTCCCGGAAGTGCAGCTGCCGAAAGCGTCAGAGATGAAGCTCCCGAAGGTGCCCGAGATGGCCGTGCCTGAGGTGCACCTTCCGGAAGTGCAGCTGCCGAAGGTGTCAGAGATGAAGCTCCCGAAGGTGCCCGAGATGGCCGTGCCCGAGGTGCACCTTCCGGAAGTGCAGCTGCCGAAGGTGTCAGAGATGAAGCTCCCGAAGGTGCCCGAGATGGCTGTGCCCGAGGTGCACCTGCCACAGGTGCAGCTGCCGAAGGTGTCAGAGATGAAGCTCCCGAAGGTGCCCGAGATGGCCGTGCCCGAGGTGCACCTGCCGCAGGTGGAGCTGCCGAAGGTGTCAGAGATGCAGCTGCCAGAAATACAGGTGCCAAAAGTCCCAGATGTGCAGCTTCCGAAGGCACCTGAGGTGAAGCTGCTCAAGGCACCTGAGGTGCAGCTAAAAGCTGCCAGGGCGGAGAAGGCAGAGGGGGTGGAATTTGGCTTCAAGATGCCCAAGCTAGGGAGGGCAGGGTCCCCGTCACGAGGCAAGCCGGGCGAGGCAGGGGCTGAGGTCTCAGGGAAGCTGATGGCACTTCCCTGTCTGCAGCCAGAGGTGGACAGCGAGGCTCGTGTGGGTGTCCCCTCTTTCACACTGCCTTCAGTGGAACTAGACCTGCCGAGGGCACTCAGCCTGGAGGGGCAGGTCCCAGCGGCCGAAGTGGGCAGGGCGGAGCGAGCAGAGGGCAAGGTGGCAGCAGGGGTGGGGGAGGTGGCCTCCCGGTTGCCCTCTGTTGAGATCGCCGCTCCACAGCTGCCCACAGTGGAAGTTGAGGAAGGACGGGTAGAGGTGATGGAGATGAAAGTCAAACCCTCCTCAAAGTTCTCCCTGCCCAAGTTTGGACTCTCAGGGCCAAAGGTGGCCAAGGCAGAGGCTGAGGGGGCTGGACGGGCCACCAAGCTGAAGGTGTCCAAATTCGCCATCTCACTCCCCAAGGCTCGAGTGGGGACAGAGGCTGAAGCCAAAGGGGCAGCGGAGGCAGGCCTGCTGCCCGCCCTCGATCTGTCCATCCCGCAGCTCAGCCTAGATGCCCATCTGCCCACAGGCAAGGTGGAGGTGGCAGGGGCCGATGTCAAGCTCAAGGGGCCCAGGTTCACCCTGCCCAAGTTTGGGGTTAGAGGTCGGGACACCGAGGCGGCAGAACTAGTGACAGGGGTGGGGGAATTGGAAGGCAAGGGCTGGGGTTGGGACGGGAGGGTGAAGATGCCCAAACTGAAGATGCCCTCCTTTGGGCTGGCTCGGGGGAAAGAAGTAGAAATCCAGGATGGGCGCGTTAGCCCAGGGGAAAAGCCAGAGTTTCTGGCTGGACAGCTTAAGATTCCTGAGGTGGAGCTGGTCACGCTGGGGGCCCAGGAGGAAGTGGGGGCAGAGGGAGGTGTGGCTGTCAGTGGAGCACGGCTGTCAGGCCTGCAGGTGTCTACGACCAGGCAGGCGGGCACTGAGGACCGGGAGGGGGCGCTGAGGATGCCCCTGGGCATCTCTCTGCCCCAGGTGGAGCTCACCGGCTTTGGGGAGGCCGGCGTGGCTGCCGCCTCGGGGCGGCAGGCCGAGAGTGCAGTCCCTTCAGCTGAGGGCACAGCAGGCTACAAGGTCCATGTGCCTCAGGTGACCTTGTCTCTGCCCGGAGCCCAGGTGGCGGGTGGTGAGCTATTGGTGGGTGAGGGCGTCTTCAAGATGCCCGCTGTGACAGTGCCCCAGCTTGAGCTGGACGTGGGACTGAGCCGAGAGGCGCAGGTAGGTGAGGCAGCCACAGGCGAGAGTGGGCTGAGGCTGAAGATGCCCACACTGGGGGCCGGAGCCGGGGCCAAGGGTGAGGGTCCTGGGGACCAGCCCCCCGGGGCCGAGCGCACCTTCCACCTCTCGCTGCCCGATGTGGAGCTCTCCCCACCTGCCGTGGGTAGCCACGCTGAGTACCAGGTGGTAGAGGGCGGCGGGGACGCTGGACATAAGCTCAAGGTGCGGCTGCCCCGCTTCGGCCTGGTGCGGGCCAAGGAGTGGGCGGAGGAGGGCGACAAGGCCAAGAGCCCAAAACTCAGGCTGCCCCGCGTGGGCTTCAGCCAGAGTGAGACCGGCACTGGGGAAGGCTCCCCTGGCCTGGAGGACGAGGAGGACCAGGAGGGGGGTGGGGAGGGGGCCTCTGGGCGCCGAGGCCGCCTCCGAGTCCACTTGCCCCGCGTTGGGCTGGCGACCTCTTCTAAGGCCACTCGGGACCAGGAGGGGGAGGCGGCCTCCAAGTCCCCTGGCGGGGAGAAGTCGCCCAAGTTCCGCTTCCCTAGGGTGTCCCTAAGCCCCAAGACGCGGAGTGGGAGCAGGGACCGGGAGGAGGGTGGGTTCCGGGTCCGGCTGCCCAGTGTGGGGTTTTCGGAGACGGGGGCTCCAGGCCCCGGCAGGATGGAGGGGGCTCAGGCTGCAGTCATCTGAAGGCCCTGGGCGGAGGGAGGCTCCCCTTTTATCTTCCCATCCTGCCCCCTTGTTTCGTGTGTGAGATAACCAACACTAACCCTCAGGGGGCCGGGGCCGGGAAGTGGGTGACTGACAGGCCAGGGCTGGAAGGCCTCCTGCCTGGCTCGTTGGCAGGAGTGCCTGTATCTTGCCAAGCCATGTAAATAAATAATCCAGAGGTAGCCTTGTGTTTGGTCTCTTCTCTACATGGGGGAGTGGGGAGAGGGGAGGGTGGGAAAGGAGTCCCTGAGGAGGAAGGAGGGGAGACTCGAGCCCAGCCTGAGGGAAGTCTGTGTGCTGGGAGACAGGCCACCTGAAATCTGAGGAGCCAGAAAGGCCTTGGGATGGGCCTGTCGGAAGGGGGCCTGCCCTAGCCTTTCAGAAGTCATGGGGGCTCCTGAGCAGAACTCTGGGAAGTCCCCAGCGGAAGACAGCTGCAGGACCCCTCTGCTGGGGGCTCCACCTGTCCTGTGGAGCCCACTCAGGCCAGGACAGCTCCAGGGGCCCTAAGGGACCAGAATGATTGCTATCTACCTGCCTGCCCTCTGCTGGCCACTAACGCACCAGCGAGAACACCGGCACCCTGCCGGCCCCTGTTCCTCCCGGCCGGTGTGATCGCCAGGTCCACCCGCCCCCATCCCCCAGGAAGCCCCCTCCTGCTCTCTCTCCGGGCTCGTGGGTTCAGAGCCCTGACCCCAGACACCTGGCTGCCTCTTAGGAGTAGCCCTAGGGTGCTCAGCACCCACTGGGGCTGGGCCTCAGCTCCCAGGGACCCAACCTCACTCCAAATCTAAGCCCCCAAGCCCCCGCCAGGGCCTCAAGACTCCCCCATATCTCCCTGCCATGCCCCACACTGGACTAAGGAGACATGCTGTCCAGTCCCAAATCTCCCCCTGACGCCCCCACATCCAATACTCCGCTCTCTTTCCGTCTCCGCTCTCCCATCCCAGGTGAAGGGCGGTTCCCTGAGCTGTCACGGACCTCTCAGGTACATCCAGCACTTTCTCCCTCTGAGCTGGACCCTCAGGTCACTGCCCTGTCACACGGTTTCTCTGTCCCCACCAAACATGGCAGGAATTATCGGCCCTCGTGGTGCACATTCGACCAGCCCCCCACCCACCCAGCATTTAGGGTTTTCCTCGCACTACAGCTGACCTGTCAGTGTCCTCGGTGACCACTCTGTGGTCCCACAAAGGGCTCCCTCGTCCTGACTTCTCAGGGCCTCTTTCTCCTTCTTGAACCCTCCTCCCTCACCCTCCCCCCTCTTCTCTCTCCTCTTGCCCCTTGGGCTCCTCCCAGGCCCTCATCCGGCCTGTCACCCTCCCTGAGGCTTCCACTCCTCATCTCTGTGTGACAATTCCCAAATTCTCTCCCGGGTCCACGAGGGGATCCAGTGGCCTCCGTATGCCTCCCCTGGTCTCTCCTGGGCCCTAGGAGGGTGCGTGGGTGGCGGTTCAGAGCTCTAGGGCCAGACTGTTGCGGGTCAAGGCTTGTCTGGCACTCAGCCGGGCGACCTTAGGCATTTTTAAAACTTTCTTATGCTTTCATTTTCAATTCCAACAAATGGAGATGTGAAGACATATGTTGCAAAGATCAGATAAGGGTTCTAAAGCCCTCAATACGTGTTTGAATAGTTCGGCATTACATTTCCTAATCCGACCTCAGCATCCTCTTCCCCAGAGTGCTCCCGTCCCTGTCCCTGTCTCGGGGACCACCCACCCTTATCCAGACCCTGTCCTGGACAGCTCCCTCCCTTCCCCACAACCGATCAGTCCCACGGCCTGGCCTCCCAACCTTTCGAGGGTCTCACCCCGCCACTTCCCAACCTCTCCGACTCGCTCCCTTCAATCCACCCTTCTTCACACAGTAGCTCTCTGACGCTCGACGCTGACCCTTCCCTCCCGTGCTCAGAGCTCTTCTGTGGCTGCCCAGCGCCCTGAGAGCAATGTCCAAACTCCTTAGCCTGGCAGTCAAGACCTTTTACAGCCTGGCTCTGCCCCAGCCA
>NW_011888984.1:400191-401962 GCF_000151845.1 Pteropus vampyrus
GTCACACTCCCCTCTCAGTCAACCCTTCACCTATCCAGCCTCTTCAGGGTTCCACCACTGGGCGGGGGAGGGGGCTTGACCTGCCACCCCACCCCCCATTCCAGCCAGGGGTTCAGGTCTCCAACAACAGAACCAGAGGCACTCAGCAACGCTGGAACCCATTTGGGGGGGCCTGGGGCCCCTCGTCCCAAGCCAGGAGGGCTTCGGGGGAGGGGTGCAGCCCCTGGCAGACGTGCCGTGTGGCCCAGGGGGCTGGGGGGTGCCAGGAAGGCTGGGGCGAACCTCGAAAGGGGAGGCACGAGTGCGGTTCTCTTTCCCCCGCTGGGGGGGCCTCGGGGCCTGCGGCGGAGGGGGGCCAGGCGGCTTCGGAGGCAGAGCCTGTGGGGCAGGGGCGGTGGCAGGGTGGTGTCTGGCGGCAGGGGCACCATGGCCACCATCCAGTCGGAGACTGACTGCTACGACATCATCGAGGTGCTGGGCAAGGGCACTTTCGGGGAGGTGGCCAAAGGCTGGCGGCGAAGCACCGGCGAGATGGTGGCCATCAAGATCCTCAAGAACGATGCCTACCGGAACCGAATCATCAAGAACGAGCTGAAGCTGCTGCGCTGCATGAGGGGCCTGGACCCCGAGGAGGCCCACATCATCCGCTTCCTGGAGTTCTTCCACGACGCCCTCAAGTTCTACCTGGTCTTTGAGCTGCTGGAGCAAAACCTTTTCGAGTTCCAGAAGGAGAACAACTTCGCGCCTCTCCCCGCCCGCCACATCCGCACGGTCACCCTGCAGGTGCTCAGGGCCCTGGCCCGGCTCAAGGAGCTGGCCATCATCCACGCCGACCTCAAGCCCGAGAACATTATGCTGGTGGACCAGACCCGCTGCCCCTTCAGGGTCAAGGTGAGGGGCCGCCCAGGGGCCACGGTGGCCCTTTCTCCCGGCTCTTCCAAGCTGCCCTCAGCCCTGGATGCTCTCCCGATGCTGAGGGCTCCCTCGTCCTCCCTCTCGGTCCTGAGGTCTCCCCGTCCCCGTCCACCTACCGGCCCTAGAATCTTCCCCATGTTTCCATCCCAGTTCTGACACCCTTTCTATCCCAGCTCGGAGGTCTCCCCGTCCTTGTTCAATTCTGAGCTTGGCTTCTCTGGCCCAGCTCTGTCCTACGGGGCTGACATTCTAGTAGGGAGACAGAATCGCCAAGATAAACGAGCAAAATACGATATGTGAGCGAGGAGAAAATATGAAGTATGGAGAAGGAGAATGATGTGGGGTGTTGATGAGTAAAACTTTAGACATGGTGGTCAGGGAGGCCTCACTGAGAAGGTGGCATTTGAGGGAAGTCCTGGGGGAGAGAGGGAGCCGCGTAGACATCTGGGCAGAGCGTCTGGGTAGAGAGAACAGGCAGTACACAGGCCCTGAGCGGGGAGCGAGCTGAGTGTGTGTATCTGAGGAGCACGGAGGAGGCCAGCATGGCTACAGCAGAGTGACTGAGGGGAAGAGGGAGGAAGCGGGAGCAGGGAGGTGAAGGGGCCAGTCGTGCAGCATCCTGCCGGCCACAGTGAGGACTTTGGTCTTACTCTATGTAAGATGGAGCCGCGGGAAGACCCTGAGCAGAGGACGTGATCTGACTCAGGTGCTCACACGTCCCCTCTGGCTGTGAGGGGGACAGACTGTGAGGTGGCGGGAACAGGGAGATTGTGAGGACCCGTCTGAGGGGGGCAGCCGTGGGTGGGTGGGACTAGAGTCGAGTTAGTGGGAGGGGGATGTGGGTGGGTCTGAGCAG
>NW_011888984.1:403672-408468 GCF_000151845.1 Pteropus vampyrus
GAGGGGGAACGTGGGAAGAGCTGAGGGCAGAGGGGACAGGGGCAGATCGTAGGAGCCTGGGGGGGTGGGGGGTGGGGCTCAGTGAGGACTTTGGCTTTTATCATAGGATGTGGTAAAGCCACAGGAAGATTCTGGGTAGGGGAGCTACGTGACCCGACTCAGGTATTCACAGGATCCCTCAGGGCGTATGTGAGGAACAGACGGAGGGACAGAGGGGAGGAGCAGGGAGAGCGGTCTAGGCAGGAGATGACACAGAGATGACAAAGGACAAGGGCGGGGGCTGTGGCTGGAATGCGCAGGGGACAGATTCTCCATCCGTTCAGATGGTGGAGCCAACAGGATTTGCTGATGCACAAGGTGTGGGGTGAGAGGAGAGGGGTCCTAACCCTCATGGGCATACGTTCTAGTGGAGAGACATAGAGACAGAGACACAGACATGTAAACCAGAGACAAAGGCTGGAGGAGACAGGTTGGGCCATAAACGAGAGAGAGAGGCTCACAGACACAGCGACAGACCGTCAGATGGCAGATGCAGACAGACACTGGGGATAGATGCCCAGGGAGGCCCCGATCGGCTGTCCCTGCTCCTTGCCTTGCCCACTGGCCTCCCTTCCCCCAAACAGGTGATCGACTTCGGCTCGGCCAGCATTTTTAGTGAGGTGCGCTACGTGAAGGAGCCGTACATCCAGTCGCGTTTCTATCGGGCGCCCGAGATTCTGCTGGGGCTGCCCTTCTGTGAGAAGGTAGATGTGTGGTCACTGGGCTGTGTCATGGCCGAGCTGCACCTGGGCTGGCCGCTCTACCCTGGCAACAACGAGTACGACCAGGTGCGCTACATCTGTGAGACCCAGGGCCTGCCCAAGCCCCACCTGCTCCACGCCGCCCGCAAGGCCCACCACTTCTTCAAGCGCAATCCTCACCCAGACGCCGCCAACCCCTGGCAGCTCAAGTCCTCTGCTGACTACCTGGCCGAGACCAAGGTAGGGGGGCAGGTGGGGCGAGGGCAGTCAGTGTGGGGGCTGCTGCACCAAGAAAAAATCCAGGGAGGCGTGGAAGCTGGGGGACAGCTACGGGGATTGTCACAGCAAGAGAGATCTGGGCAAGACCAAAGATGGGATGGGAAATTTGAGGGTCACCCTGGGTGCTGCTGTAGCAAGACAGATACGGGTGAGACTGCATGGAGGACTGGAGAATCTGGGTCACACCACGAGGGTGACAGGGTAGAGCAGGTCCTCTGCCAGCTCTGGATCTGGGGTCCGGCCAGCGTGTGCAGCGTGAGGGATCTGAGTGAGGTCCCGGGGTGGGAGGGGGAGGCTGGAAGTCTGGGGCAGCCGGTCTGCTCCCTCTGTGGCTGCAGTCGTCACGCATGCGCAGCAAGAGTCCGGGTGAGACGCAGGGGACTAGGAGTTCGGGCCAGCCTTGGGAGCTGTCACAGCAAGAGGGGTGTGGAGGAGACCGAAGGTGGGACTGAAAGCAAAGGCAGCTTCTCTGACAGCGCCTTGCCTGGGGGGTGTCAAACTGGTGTAACGAGAAGGTTCAATCGCTGGGAGACCCTGGGGGCCGGGATCGGGGGTGGGGGCTCTAGCAGCCACAGGGGTCCGGGTTTGATTCCGAGGAGGACTGCAAGTTCAGAGCACTCCCTCTACTAGTGGCTGTTGGGGGTTGAGTCCACAGCTCTGGAAAGGGCTGGAGGTCTGGGGTGAGGTGCAGAACTTGGTGGGTGAGAGCTCAGGGTTAGATGACGAGAGGACCGCAGAACACGATCAGGTGTCCTTCCTGCAGCAAGAGGAGGGCTCTGCGGGTCCGGTGTTAAGGGGGCAGGTGTGGCCCAACCAGCAGCAAAAGGGCTCCGAGTCAGATCACGGGCAGAACGGGAAGTCAGGGTTCAGGCGTGTGGACTTCGTAGCAACGAGAGGGCTCTGGGCCAGATCGGAGGACAGCCTGGAAGCTGGGGGGATGAGGGGGTGTCACGTGTGGGCCCCCTGCAGGAGGCCCGAGGCCTGCACTCCACGCCCACCCCGCCCACCACGTCCCGCCAGGTGCGCCCCCTGGAACGCCGCAAGTACATGCTCAAGTCGCTGGACCAGATCGAGACGGTGAACGGTGGCGGAGCCGCCGGTCGGCTGACCTTCCCGGACCGAGAGGCGCTGGCGGAGCACGCGGACCTCAAGAGCATGGTGGAGCTGATCAAGCGCATGCTGACCTGGGAGTCCCACGAGCGCATCAGCCCCAGCGCCGCCCTGCGCCACCCCTTCGTGTCCATGCAGCAGCTGCGCAGCGCCCACGAGACCACCCGCTACTACCAGCTGTCGCTGCGCGGCTGCCGCCTCTCCCTGCAGGTGGACGGCAAGCCCGCCACGCCCGGGGTGGCGGCCGCCGAAGACGGGCCCCCCTACTACTGTCTGGCGGAGGAGGAGGAGGCGGCGGGCATGGTTGGCGTGGCGGGCGGCGGGCCCTTCTTCCGGGAGGAGAAGGCACCGGGCATGCAGCGGGCCATCGACCAGCTGGACGACCTGAGTCTGCAGGAGGCGGGCCGTGGGCTGTGGGGTGAGGCCCCCGACGTGCTGGCCCCACTCAAGGTGGCCGCGGCTGGCCGCCGGGTGCCCGACTCGGGCCCCGAGCCCATCCTGGCCTTCTACAGCAGCCGCCTGGCTGGCCGCCACAAGGCCCGCAAGCCCCCCACAGGCTCCAAGTCCGACTCCAACTTCAGCAACCTCATCCGCCTGAGCCAGGCCTCCCCCGAGGAGGATGGGCCCTGCCGGGGCAGCGGCTGGGCAGAAGGAGAGCACCGTGGGGCCTCCGCTGAGCCCCCCACCATCCCACAGCGGGATGGGGATGGGCCCGACATCAAGGACATGACCATGGACGCTGAGGTAAGCCAGGGGGCGGGCAGGGTGCAGGTGGTTCTGGGGTCGGGGCCTCCCTCAGAGCTCCAGGATGGGGACACAGTGAGCCGGGTCTTGGCCCCCACACACCTGTGTTGCCTGCAGCGGCTCAGGGTCTAACACACAGCCCCCCGCTGGGATGTGACGAGGCTCTACACACACTAGCCCACATTCAGGATATAACCAGGGTGTGACAAGGCTCTGCACATACTGATCTACTGTGAGGCTGTGTGAAAACTCAGAAGAGGGCGAGCCACCTGTAGGAAGTGATAGATAAAGGCCCAGCACTGAGAACGAGGCCTCAGCACGTGCTCGCCCATCCTCAGGAAGATGTGACAAAGCCTCAGCAGACACTAACACACCCTCGGGACACGTTACAGTCTCACCACACACCATCGAAGCCCCCAGGGTGTGACAAGGGTTGCAAAGGCATAGAATGGCCCTCAGGAAGGGACAAGGGTTCAGGTGGGAAAGGAGGGGATCCAAGGGGGGCAGCAGGCTGGTGGCTTCCAGGCTGATGCCCTCTTTTGCCCCCGCAGAGGCCAGACTCTGAGCTCTTCGACCCCAGCAGCTGTGCTGGGGAATGGCTGAGTGAGGACTGGACCCTGGAGGGCATGAGGGGCCCACGGGCTCAGGGCCTCCCGCCACGCCACGTCCACCCGCACGGACAGCCCCGGGCCACCAGCCTTCTGCAGCATGTTGGCGGGCACCACTGACGGTGACCCCACCCCCTGCCAGTCACCAGGGGCTGTGCTAGCTGGGCTGGCATCCCCTCAGAGCCACTCCCTGAATCCAAAAATTATTCTTACAGAAAGATAGTTATCCTTCTCCCCGCCCACGGCGTATACCTGCACACACTCCCTGAACACAAGAGGGCCTTGGTGTCTGGCCCGTGGCCCCCTCGGCCAGAGGGACGCAGGAAGGAAGGGGACTGTACCCTGCTGGCCCTGAGCACGTCCTCGGCCCTGTTGCCTCTGCCTATTCCAATAAAAACCTGTTCACAGCCTTGCCTCATGCCTGTCCTCCCTGCCTGAGGCGAGCCTGGCCCGGTGCTGGGGTGGGTTTCAGGCTGGCGCCTAGGCCCTGCTCTCCGATGCTGCACCATCGGCCGCTGGCTCAGGCTGGTGGCTGAGCTGCCATGGCATTTGGGAGGGACAGGCTGTGCTTGGCAGACCCACCCCCTAAATACACTGAGTGCTTGGCACGCGAGAAACCACCCTCAGAGCATTATGTTCAGTTCAGTAGGTGCTAACCCAAGTTTGCCAGATGCCAAGGTCTCTCTGTTGACCTGTCCTTGCCACGTTACAGGCCTGCCACGCACTCATCCGTGCTTGGTGCAGATTCACTTGGCGTGTGTAAATTTATGCTTAGTGTTCAGACATGCGAGTCCACCCTTGGGATACGGCAATGGTTCGCCGCATGCTCATCTGGCTGGGAACACGTGAGTGTGCGGCACATACCACCCCATGCTGGCTACGCGAGGCTCAGCACACGCCAGCCACACAGTCACACACCGCATGCTCGGCACGTGCCAGCTCACGTGCATTGTCCACCAAGGGCTCAGCACACGCCAGCTTGAGCCCTTCACATGTGAGGCTGCATCCATTACATGCTAAGGGCTCAGCACATGCCAAACCAATGGGCCACAAGCTACATGCTAAGCAGAGGCAGGTCACCCGTTGAGGGCTCAGCACATGCCAGTCACATGCTATGTGCTCGCCACATGGCAAGCACATGCTAAGGGCCGGCGTACACTCTCATGTCCCCACCAGAGGCCCATGCCGGCTGACCCCTATCCCGATACCCCGCCTCACACCACTCAGTCAGGCATAGGCTATACAGACAAGTTATTTACTTCTTATCATAACCTTGGGCCCTCTTTGCCCTGGGAAGGGGGTGGGCCGGGGGGCC
>NW_011888984.1:409288-411019 GCF_000151845.1 Pteropus vampyrus
AATGTAGGTGGCACGCTCGGTCACCATGTACTTATTGTGGTTGACGCGGGCATATGGGATTCGGGCCTGGGCCTCGTCCGCAGGAACCACGAAGAGTTTCTGAGGGGGAGGGGAGAACAGGAAGCAACAGGAGATGTACAGGGGTGGTGAGAGAAGCCCCAGGGTCGGAGCTAGGGAGCGGAGGCAGGTCTGTGGGATTGGGGATCTCACTGCTTCCCATGGAACCCTCAGGGCCAGAACAGGGCCCGGTGGGGTGCGTGTCAGTCAACACCGGCTGGAAGGCAGGACTCAGTCACCTCACTTGCCCGCTCTAGAGTCCCTCTCAAATGGCTCCTATTTGTTCCTTAGGTCTCACCTCAGGTGTCCTCTTTCCCAGAAAGTCTTCCGTGATCGCTCAGGCTGGTACTGCCTTTGGACCCTCCCTCCTTGGCCCTGATGCCTCTGCCCCCAACCCTACCCAGCCCTGACCCCTCTGCCCAGGAGCCCCCATCTCACCCTGACCCCTCTACCCATGCTTCCCCAATCCAGGCCCTGACCCACGTTCACCCCATCACAGCAGGGCTCACTGTGGGTCATCTCTGTCAGATGACAGGCGAGCTCCACGAGCGCTGTGTCCCCAGCACTACCCCACACAGGGGCTGAGGGCTGGTCTAGGGCAGGTGCTTACCACCTGGATGTCAGAGTGGGTGTGGTTGTCACGCAGGGCAGCCAGGGAGAGCAGGAAGGCCCTCATGGATGGCTCGGAGTGTCCCCAACAGCTGATCAGGAGGCGTACCTTGATGCCCCGCTCGTAGGCAGCCCTCCGCAGCCCATCGTCGATGGCAGGCCAGAACCTTGGGGAGAGGGGTGCAGGGTACGAGGGCAGCTTTATCCACAAGCCTCACCCTCAGCTTCAGGGAGCCAGGCCTAGGCCCAGCTTCAACTTCGGAGAGCCCCCCAACCCTAAGCCCACCCCATCTCTGACTCCCAGTCCTGTTCCAGCCTCCTTAAATCCCCCATCCCCAATTCCAGCTCTCGAAAATTCCTGCCCATCATCTTGTCTGCTGCCCTCAGACTACCTACTCTGAGTCCCCCGAGCCCCATCATCTTCTCTTCTTATCCCAGATCACAAATCCCAACCCTGCTGTCCCCCAACTCAGCCCCATCCCATCTCCAGTCCATGCTCCCTGCTTCCTACCTCTGGAAATCCTCCTTCCCCTGCCATTCTCTGCCTTGCAGCCCCCAAATTCTCATCCTTCTGTCCCCTTTTCCCCTATCTGGAGCACCCAGAATCCGCTCCCGTCACCTCTGTCACCTCTGCCGCTCCCCACGGCTTCCTCTCCATCTGTCCCCTTGCCTTGGCCCCATCGCCTGCTTTCTGGACCATCGCTCTGTCTCTCACTCCTCTGCCGCTCGGTGGCCCCCTGCCCTGAGCCCTGCCCACACTCCCAGAAGTACCTGCGTGGGTGGGAGAACTCCATGGTGGGCAGGTAGTTCATGACTGCGATGTAGATGAAACTCCGGGCATTGTCCACCACGTTGAGCAGGGCCTTCAAGTCTGGGGTACGGCCACTTGGACACAGTGGTGGAGGCGCACTCTGGGGGCAAGGGGACAGTCAAGACATGTGCCCTGCCTGGGGCTCGCTGTCGCAGTGGACCCCGTGTACAGACAGCTTGTCACTAACCGGGTCCTAGGGGTCTCACTGAATCCTCAGCCTCCACGAAGGGCAGTGATGATTGCCACATTCCTCT
>NW_011888984.1:411069-420913 GCF_000151845.1 Pteropus vampyrus
AGCTTCAACTTCGGAGAGCCCCCCAACCCTAAGCCCACCCCATCTCTGACTCCCAGTCCTGTTCCAGCCTCCTTAAATCCCCCATCCCCAATTCCAGCTCTCGAAAATTCCTGCCCATCATCTTGTCTGCTGCCCTCAGACTACCTACTCTGAGTCCCCTGAGCCCCATCATCTTCTCTTCTTATCCCAGATCACAAATCCCAACCCTGCTGTCCCCAAGCTCAGCCCCATCCCATCTCCAGTCCATGCTCCCTGCTTCCTACCTCTGGAAATCCTCCTTCCCCTGCCATTCTCTGCCTTGCAGCCCCCAAATTCTCATCCTTCTCTCCCCTTTTCCCCTATCTGGAGCACCCAGAATCCGCTCCCGTCACCTCTGTCACCTCTGCCGCTCCCCACGGCTTCCTCTCCATCTGTCCCCTTGCCTTGGCCCCATCGCCTGCTTTCTGGACCATCGCTCTGTCTCTCACTCCTCTGCCGCTCGGTGGCCCCCTGCCCTGAGCCCTGCCCACACTCCCAGAAGTACCTGCGTGGGTGGGAGAACTCCATGGTGGGCAGGTAGTTCATGACTGCGATGTAGATGAAACTCCGGGCATTGTCCACCACGTTGAGCAGGGCCTTCAAGTCTGGGGTACGGCCACTTGGACACAGTGGTGGAGGCGCACTCTGGGGGCAAGGGGACAGTCAAGACATGTGCCCTGCCTGGGGCTCGCTGTCGCAGTGGACCCCGTGTACAGACAGCTTGTCACTAACCGGGTCCTAGGGGTCTCACTGAATCCTCAGCCTCCACGAAGGGCAGTGATGATTGCCACATTCCTCTTGCAGGTGAGGCAGTGGAGGCTCAGAGAGGGTAAGTGACTTGCCTGAGGCCACACAGCTGATAGAGCAGGATGTGAACCTAGGCTATCTGATTCCTGTATTCATTCTTGACATAAGGTCCCCGGGAACCTGTTAGAACTGCAAATTCTTGGGCCTCGTTGCACAAGGCATACTGAACCAGGGCGCTGAGGCAGGGCCCAGGTGTCAGGTTTTAATGGCCCTCTAGTGATCCTGATGCACGCTCAGGCTTGTGGACCTCTGCTCTAATCACACTCATCCCTGACTTGCTCACAGCCCACCCTAATGGTGCTCCTCGCGTGCTCACGCCACACCATGCGCTTTACTCACCTCCCGCCATCCTCACGACAGGTGAGCATACTCAAGCTGAGAGGGGCAGTGGTAATGGGGGAACCCTTGGTCCCCGGTGGGAGACCACTGGAGCACAGGACCCCAGTATGTCACATATCTGTCCATATACCCACACCTCTGAGTGGCCCTCCACAATGACTTTGGGCTTGGCCAGGTGAGTCGCTCAGAGGTGACTGAAGGACAGAGGTTGGCCATTCCAACTAGAGAAAATATCAACAGCTAAAAACAGCAGTGCCTTGTCTGGCGTGCTCAGCGTCTGCCATGGGGGCGGCCAGAGCTGTCCAACAGACTTTTCTGCAGCGAAGGAAATGTTTCTGTATCTGCATTGTCTAATATGGTAGCCACTTCTTGCATTTGGCTGCTGAGCACTTGAAATGTGGCTAGTGTGACCGAGAAACTGAATTTTTAACCAGATTTAGAGCTGATGGGGTCTACGACCATGCCACCCTGAACAAGCCCGATCTCGTCTGATCTCGGAAGCTGAGCAGGGTCAGGCCTGGTTAGTACTTGGATGGGAGATCACCCAGGAAGACCAGGTGCTGTAGGTGTAAAAAATTAAAAAAAAAATAAAAAATAAAAAAAAGGGATCGTAAACTGAAAAATTCCTTATAATCTCTGAGGTCAACCCAGGGTTGCCTCACCTAAAAAAAAAAAAAAAAAAAAAGCTAATGGGGAGATATGGCCGGGTCCATGCAACCATATGAGCCCTAAGCGGTGGTAAACATGATGCCCATTTTCCAGTTGAAACCGAGCCTTAAGGAGATTGGGACATAGCCCGGGCCTCTGCTCAAGCAGAGTAAGCAGGAGTGCACGCTAGACAGATGGAGGCCATGAGGGCGTGTGGCCAGTGAGCGACAGGCCCCTCTTCCTTCAGACTCACTGCCAGGTAGGCCAGAGCAGGGGTTCCATTGAGGCAGATCTCCATTGGTGTCTCTTGATTGTAGCGCGTGTCATAGGGCCGGGGCCAGGTTGATGGGATGGAGCTGCCCGCCTGGCCCAGGTACCAGTAGGCCTCAAAGATCTTGGTCAGGTCTCGAGCTAGGCAGCTGCAGTTGTACATGACCACGCCCAGCTCCTTGACCTGTGGGAGGGCAGTGCTGAGCCTGGGGTAGTGTCTTGGTACCCACAGGTGACATGGACACCTGCAACCCCTTCTCTCTGTCCCCCCAGCCCTCTTTCCTGCCCCTTGCTCCTCCATCTCCCCTTCTCTCTGTCCCTCAGCTCCACCCTGCAGATCTCCCAGCTAAAGTCCTGGGCTGGGCATGAACTTGATTCAAGATTTGGTCAAAATCGTGCAGTCATTCCAAAGCTCTGGGTTTCCTGAACCTTTGCATATGCCTTGTTCCCTCCACCAAACAAGTCCCTGCTCATTCTTAGGGCTTGCCTGACAGTTTCCTCCTCCAGGAAGCCTCCCTTGACTGTCCTGACTTCGTCAGGCATTCCTCCGGGGTCTCATGGTCCCTTGGGCTTCCCTTATCACTCTCTAGTGACAAGCCCATCTCCCCATTGGACTGAAAGGACAGGCACCGGGTATGTTTCAGTCACAGCCATATCTTCAGCATCTCCCCATGGAGTTGGTAAGATTAAGGTCCGAGCAAAGGATCACTGCCTAAGATGCAGCCTTGTTCCTGTCTTGTGTTGCTTCCTGCCAATCCTTCAGGTTTCCGAATAGTTATCACCTCCTTTGGAAACCCATCCCTGATACTCCAGGTTGGGTCCCCCATCCTAGCCCGGACCCTCTGCTTGTGCTTCCACCATCCCAGCCTTGACCCCTCTGGGCTGACACCGTCTTGTGACTGGCCTGTCTCCGAACTGGACTGGGAATTCCGAAAGGTCTATCTGTTGCCACCATGTTCCCAGCATCACCCAGAACAGGGCTGGGCTTAGGGAAGGCATTCAGAGAATGAATGAAGGCCAAATGGGTGGACAGGGCCTTGAATGCCCTGTAGTGGGGTTGGCAGCCATCACTGGGAAGCCCTAGGCTTCCACAGGCAGGGGAAGGCAGTAGAGGGCTGGATTTGGGGATGTTTAGGGATGCCTGGTAGGAGATAGGAAGGAAGCCATTGCAGACTGGATAGAGGACTCGGGGACTGAGGAGGGGTGCAGGTGGAGGCTGGGCGCCCTGTGGAGGAAGGAGCAGCCTGGAAGAGCAGGTGGACAGGGTGCAGGCAGACCTGGGTCAGGGAGCGCCAGTCCATGTTGGCACTGCCGATATAGAAGTGGGTCTGGTCCACCACCCAGAACTTGGTGTGTAGGACGCCATGTGTCAGCTTCTGCATGTCCACCATGCGGACCTGGGCACCTGTGACCGATGGGGGTGGCAGTCAGGGGCTGGCTTGGGCAGCCCCAGGCCCACCCCGCCCCAGCTGCCCCCGGCTCACCGCTCTGCAGCAGGGCCTGCAGGTCCGCCTGGGGCTGGGGCCCGCTGGGCTTGCTCACGGCAATGCGGACCTTCACTCCTCGAGGCGCCAGGGTCTGTAGCTGCCGGAGGACCTCCTCGCCCTGGGGGAATGAGAAGGGAGAGCCTCTGAGGGACTGGGGCCAGCCAGCTCTCCAACCCCACACAGCACCCCTATAGGGCTGTTTTAAGACTAGGCTTTGAGAAGTGATCAGGAGTGAGCAGGCTTTACATTAACCAGTATGCCTACGGGTGGCTTTGTAGGATATTATATTTGTAGGATGGCTACATGAGATAGTAAAGCCTTTTTTTATCTGTTTTAATAACTGGCCACTCCGAGCCCTGCCGGGGCCTCCTTGCCACTCCTGCCCTTACTTAGGGAGCATCACTAAGTAAGGTACCACAGGGGCCTTCAGGTACCTTACAGGATACTGGGGGTGCGTTTCAGGCTGGGGGTCCACGAAGGTCTGGGTCAGGCTTGATGACACCAATAGTAGTAACAGCCCATGATTCCCTGATTCTTGTTAGCTGGGCCCTATTCTAAGCCCTTTCACATCTGAACTCACTGAATTCTCACCTGTCACGGGTGAGGCGGGTCTCAGTATAATCCCCGAGCTGCAGATGGGGAAACTGAGTGTTGGCAAACTCCACGGTGAAGTGGGATTTGAACTCAGACTGCCTAGGCCTGTGCTTAGTGCTCTGAAGCACTCCAGTGAGAGCCAGCAGGGAGTGCAAGCTCATATCATTTCTTTTGTCATTTTTTTTAAGGCAGTGCTTAAGGAACCCCACAATGTTAATAAATTTTAAGCCCACTTCTCACAAAAAAAGGCAGTAGAGAGAGGAAAAAAGAAGGGAAAATTGTGTTTTTCAATGAAGGGGTGATCCACCTAGGCTGTTTCTTTCCAAACCTTGAAGGTTTATAGTGTTTAAGTTTGTCTGCAGATCAAAACAGGGATATAATAATAGCAAACGCTTATAAAGGGCTGTGTTAGGCACCATGCTATAATTGCCTGTTTCATCCTCACAAGGGGCAGGTGCTATATCCTGGCCCTGTTCCACAGATGAGGAAACTGAGGACTGGCAGGCAAGGTGACCTGTCCGAGGTCACACAGCTGGGAAGCAGTAGCTGGCCAGAGGCTGGGCTGGTACTCTGTTCTTCTATTTCTTGGTGTGATGAGGCCAGGGCAGCTTGTGGGTGAGCAACATGTGCTAGCCTAATCCCTCGTAACCAAACCCACACCCTGACATTCAGAAGCTTCCGGATGACCGTGACAAACGCCCCCAGTCCAGAGGGCCATGTGAGGATAGAAGCTTCCAAACACCTGCATCCAACCCACTGTGAGACACGCCCACCTGTCCCCCCCAGCTGGAGAATCCCCTTCGCCCCCACCCCCGATGCCTCCCACCGTCCCCAGGCTGTGTGCCCAGGGCCCAGGTTGCCAGGTACCTGCTGCGCAGAGGGCTCCTGAGTGTGAGTGTCATTGTTGGTGAGGGTCCAGTAGAAGGAGGCGATGTCCAGGCTACTGTGGGCCCCAGCAAGCAGGCCCAGCCACGCCTGGCTAGTGGAGGGGTTGCTCGTGGAGGCATTGGGGAAGTCCAGGCCCTCGGGGATGCTCTCCACCAGCACAGCTCTGTGGGGTAGGGGGTGGTATCAGCCATAGGGGGCCAGAGACCACAGGCTGAGATGTGAGTGTTCACCTGTCTGTCCATGGAGGATAAAAGACTGTGTATTGTGTGTGCCTGTATGCATGATTATCTGTGTCCATTCATTTGTCTGTCCACAGATGTGGATGGAAGATGCTATGTGTGTCTGTGTGTGCCTGTCTCGTCACAGACCTGGACAGAAGATGATGCTGTGGCTGCCATGGGAACAGTATTGGGGGATGGAGGTGGGCATGGAGGGAAGAACCTGTGATGGTGCACTTGGGGGTCTGCGATCACCTCACTGTCACAGGCACTGGGTGATGCTGAGGCCCTGCTTGGTGTGTCCAAGTGTCCCTGGCCTGTCAGGGCCCCTCCCCCTACCATCCAAGGCTCCCACACTTACTCGCATGGGTCATAGCAGGGGGCTGGGCGCTGGTTGGGCCCAAAGAGATGCAAGTCGCCGTATTCCCATAAGAACAGCTGAGTCATCAGGGCACCGAAACCCACAACTGCCAGGATCAGGACCAGCAGGACCCAACGGGCTTTCTGTGGGAAGGAGGTGGTCAGCCTTCCCAGGGCGGGCAGCCCAGCCCATGCCTGAGACAGACTGCGTGTGGCAGTGGACCCCTACCTTCTCCGCAGCCTTCCATGCCTCAATCTCATTCATGGGCAGCTCGCTGGCAGGCTCCTCAACAGGCACCTTCAGCTGGGGGACGATGGGTATGGTCGGGGCTAACAGGGGACCCCCAACCTCCAAGGCACCCAGCCCCTCCCCAGTGGGCCCCATCCACCTACCTCCTGATACATCAGTTTAGGTTTCATCTTGCCAGACAGCCAGGGGGCACCAAGAGCCCAGGCGGGAAAGTGGGTGTGTCAGATTCTCCAAACTGCGGGGAACAAAAGCTGGCACTGACTGGGGTGTTCTGGGCTCTTGGGGAACATCATAGAAAGCAGATCAGTCTTGGGGCTCACGGGATCCACTGAATCTTCTTGTCCATGATCACGGGGGCGATGGCACAGTGCCCGCCACCCCAAAAGGAGGAAGCAGACCGCTGGTCAGCAGGGATTTCGAAATTCCTCAAGCTCCGACTCACTCGTGGTAGCCACCCTGCCTTCCTCAGTGCCCACTCTGCTCCCCATTAGCGCCTTCCCGTCTCTGAGCTCTAATTCAGACACTACCAAAGAGAAAGCTCCAGATGGGGTCAGCGGAGCTCCAAATCTTTGTGCCTGGCTTTTCCCAGAGCTGGGACTACCCGGGGGACATTTTCCAGGTGGTTCCTCTGCCTTCTCCCTCAGGTATCCACCGGACAGCTCTGGCCGGGAGCCAGGACCATCCGGGCCTCCTCTCCAGCTCCCAGCCCCATCCCCCACAGCCATCCCTCCCCCCCAACCCTACCCCGGAGGGACCTCGGCCTTAGTCTGCAAGCGGCAGCTGCTACCTCCGCGGGGCCCCAGCTTCTGCCCCAACAAGCTGAGCAGGGGAGACTGGAAGGAGGGGGCGGAGCCCGATGAGGCTCCGCCCACTGCAGCGGGGAGTCTGCGCACTGCGCTTGCTGGCCCTGGTTCTCCGCAGGGAGAAGGGGGGCTCGACCCCCCAGGTAGTGTCTGGCCAACCTGGCCGTGGGGAGAGTAGATGGCTGCGAGATGGACTTTGCCACACCCCACCCCAGAGCCCCCGTGCTGGATAGGGAAGCCACAGGTAAAGAAGAAAAAGGGACCCCACACCTTTTCTTGTCTACGAACCTTTTGAATTTTTGTACCACGGGCATGCATTGCCTAGTCAAAAATAAATACATAAATTAATGAGTTAAAAACAAAATAAAATGGAGAGATCAAGGTTGAATAACACGATTTCGAGATGTAGCGATACAATCAGCAGAACACACAGCCCACGCTCTGGGAGGGGAAGAAAGAGGTGGGGGGGAAGGAGGCGGTGGGTTTTCTGTTGGAGCCTATTTGTATTACGGCATTTGACTTTTTTTTTTTTTTTTTTAAGCCAACTAAGACTTTGATAAGGATTTCTGAAAATTTGTTTCTTAAATCCAGGGTCTGGCTGGAGGGACACGCAGGGTTTCCCACCCACCTCCTAAGCAGGATTTAAGGCCACAGCTGGAGATGTAAATTGCAGAGTCCTTCCCCGCCCACTTCTCTCAAAGAAAGAGCGGCAGGAACCCCCTTCCCCCCAGCCAGGCAGGAAGTTAACAGATATATGCAGAAAAGGATTACTATTGAGACAAGCAACAGTGTCAGAAGTGGTTGCCTTGACAGTGGGAATTGGGGGTGGGTCAAATTGCTTTTTGTTTTAAATTGTGTAATATAAGCGACTAACAGAAAAGTAGAGAAAACACCTCTGCAGGTAAAGAAATAATTATAAAGCAAAAAAAGGTGTTGCTGCGTCCCAGCTTTTGTTACTTAAAAAAATTATTCGTGTGCATGAACTACTGAGATTTATAAAAAGGGGAAAAAAATTCCAAAGGGGAGGTAGGTTCCCCTTTATCACAAGATGCAGGCTATATCTGAAAAGATAATTTGGAAAGCCCTTCTCAACAATGTCCCATCCCAGATTTCCAAGGGCGGAACACAGCTGGACCCCTTCTCTTATTGCAGGGAGACTTATGGAGATGGACCAAGTGAAGTCAGCAATCAATGGCAACAGAGCAAGGTTATTTGGAGCTCCAGAGATCACCAGAAGAAGATAACAAGGAGTCCTGGAGGTGGTTGGCCAGATTATGGGTGGGGGAGAGGAGGCGTGGGGCAAGAAAGGTTTCCCTTCTATTTATTTGTGAAGTCCTTGGTGAGAAATGTACTGAGAATAAGGGTTTGGAACAGCCGATGATGTGAAATTAAGGCGAGCTGAGATGAACAGGAGCGAAACGGATCGAGAGAAGGTGTGGAGAGGTGAGGGATGAGACCGAGCACCCTGAGGCTGGGGAACGGCCATGGGTGCTAATAAACCAAAAATGGGAAGAAAACAGAGGGAGTTCATTTATATGGTGACCTTTTGGCTTTCAAATGGTATAGTGGTTACAGGTCTGTAATGAGGGGTTTAATTTAAATTTGTTGTATTTTCACCAAATGCACCTAAGATGTTTAAAAAGAACTCTAGTACCGGAGAGATGTGGTTTAGACTGGATTGGATTTAAGAGGCAGTTAATACTGTGGGTTCCAGAACCAGATGCCTGATTAAAATATGAGCCTCAGCACTTATGTGACCATTTGACCTTGAGAAGTGACAGTGCATCTGTGCCTTAGTTTCTCCATCTGCAAAATGGGCATAGTATATTGGCACCTACTTTTCACAAGGCTGTTCATGAATTTTATACAAATATCTCGAGTAGCTGTGCACCAGGCACTGTTTTAGGTGCTGGAGATACTGCTGTGAACAAAAGACATGAAGGCAGACAGACAAAAAGCAAAATAAGTAAATTACATGCTATAAGGTAATAAGTGCTATATAGAGGACCAGGAAAGGACAGGGTAAGGGTGGGTTTGGGATTGTTTGCAATTTTAATTAAGGTCAGAGAAGGCCTCCCTGAGAAGGGGATACCTGAGAAAAAAAATTTGGGGGGAGGGAGGGAGCTACACAGACTTCTTAGAGTGGTCCAAGCAGGCCTGTGCAAAGGCCCTGAGGCAGGAGTATGCTCAGTGTGGATAGGAGCCGACTTGGTTTCTAATTGGACTGGAGGTAGAATCCAGGTAAAGTAAGGAGCCGAGGATGACTCCAAGGCTTTTGGCCTGAGCAGCTCATGGATGGAGGAACCAGTAGCTGAGCCGGGGAAGACTGATGGGGAGCAAGTTTGAGGAAAAGATCAGGAATAAAGAATGAATGAGTAGATAATAAACAAATGTGTTTTGAACATATATAATTTGAGCTGTCTAAATTCTATCCAGGTGGCTTCTTTGACTCAAAGGAATTGATTTATATCAAGTGCACAGAATGGGCATGCAAGAGGTTCTCAATAAATGTGATTGTGTCAAAGTTCCTAACAGCCCCCGCAAAAAGACAAAAGGCATTATTACCCTCACCCCCCCAAGCCCCAGGTAAGATGGTTGCTTTTCACTGTAGGCCTTTAGTTACTATTTAATTTTTAAAATGCATATAGGACTTCTATGGAAATTAAATTATGAGGTTCAGGCCCCTTGCTGGGGTACCCTTTCCCCACATCCCAGTCTCCAGAAAAGGACTATGGCCCCAGCTAGAGGAGTATCCAGCAACCCCCATCCACAGACCCCTGGGGCAGGGGGGAAGGCAGGGCAGAGTGAAACCGAAGGTGGCCCTGGCAGCAGCGCGTACAAAGCAAGGCTGGCGGGTGCTGGCATTCTCAGCTGTCTCCTGTGTGCCCGGGGCCCTAGACCCCTAGATGGGGTTCTGGTGTAATACTCAGCCTGGTCCTTAAGCTTCGCTTCCTTGCACCTCTGCCAGCAAGTGTGCCCGCTCCAGTCCAGACTCTCCCTGTCCCCCTTGGCCTGTGCCCTCCTTTGAGGTGTGATACCACAGACCGCAGAAAAGGAGGAAGTAAAACCCACTGGGTTTTTGAGACTCGTGTTGGGACAGTCTCCTGAACACTCCACTCTGGGTGACGGTGGGGTAGGTTGGATCCCTTTTTCCACAGCGGC
>NW_011888984.1:420963-439229 GCF_000151845.1 Pteropus vampyrus
GTGGTTTAGACTGGATTGGATTTAAGAGGCAGTTAATACTGTGGGTTCCAGAACCAGATGCCTGATTAAAATATGAGCCTCAGCACTTATGTGACCATTTGACCTTGAGAAGTGACAGTGCATCTGTGCCTTAGTTTCTCCATCTGCAAAATGGGCATAGTATATTGGCACCTACTTTTCACAAGGCTGTTCATGAATTTTATACAAATATCTCGAGTAGCTGTGCACCAGGCACTGTTTTAGGTGCTGGAGATACTGCTGTGAACAAAAGACATGAAGGCAGACAGACAAAAAGCAAAATAAGTAAATTACATGCTATAAGGTAATAAGTGCTATATAGAGGACCAGGAAAGGACAGGGTAAGGGTGGGTTTGGGATTGTTTGCAATTTTAATTAAGGTCAGAGAAGGCCTCCCTGAGAAGGGGATACCTGAGAAAAAAAATTTGGGGGGAGGGAGGGAGCTACACAGACTTCTTAGAGTGGTCCAAGCAGGCCTGTGCAAAGGCCCTGAGGCAGGAGTATGCTCAGTGTGGATAGGAGCCGACTTGGTTTCTAATTGGACTGGAGGTAGAATCCAGGTAAAGTAAGGAGCCGAGGATGACTCCAAGGCTTTTGGCCTGAGCAGCTCATGGATGGAGGAACCAGTAGCTGAGCCGGGGAAGACTGATGGGGAGCAAGTTTGAGGAAAAGATCAGGAATAAAGAATGAATGAGTAGATAATAAACAAATGTGTTTTGAACATATATAATTTGAGCTGTCTAAATTCTATCCAGGTGGCTTCTTTGACTCAAAGGAATTGATTTATATCAAGTGCACAGAATGGGCATGCAAGAGGTTCTCAATAAATGTGATTGTGTCAAAGTTCCTAACAGCCCCCGCAAAAAGACAAAAGGCATTATTACCCTCACCCCCCCAAGCCCCAGGTAAGATGGTTGCTTTTCACTGTAGGCCTTTAGTTACTATTTAATTTTTAAAATGCATATAGGACTTCTATGGAAATTAAATTATGAGGTTCAGGCCCCTTGCTGGGGTACCCTTTCCCCACATCCCAGTCTCCAGAAAAGGACTATGGCCCCAGCTAGAGGAGTATCCAGCAACCCCCATCCACAGACCCCTGGGGCAGGGGGGAAGGCAGGGCAGAGTGAAACCGAAGGTGGCCCTGGCAGCAGCGCGTACAAAGCAAGGCTGGCGGGTGCTGGCATTCTCAGCTGTCTCCTGTGTGCCCGGGGCCCTAGACCCCTAGATGGGGTTCTGGTGTAATACTCAGCCTGGTCCTTAAGCTTCGCTTCCTTGCACCTCTGCCAGCAAGTGTGCCCGCTCCAGTCCAGACTCTCCCTGTCCCCCTTGGCCTGTGCCCTCCTTTGAGGTGTGATACCACAGACCGCAGAAAAGGAGGAAGTAAAACCCACTGGGTTTTTGAGACTCGTGTTGGGACAGTCTCCTGAACACTCCACTCTGGGTGACGGTGGGGTAGGTTGGATCCCTTTTTCCACAGCGGCGCTTTGGATCGGATGGATGGTCCAGGGTCCAAACCCCACACTTACTTCCTTAGTGAATAACCTCAGATGTGGGACTTTACGTCTCTGAGCCCCACTGGCCTCATCTATAAAATGAGGATCATCTTATACCCATCTAGAGGAGGTGGTTGGAGGATCTTTGAATGGTTTACAGGGCTGGGTCTCGGAGTCCCCACAGCCCTGCATTTGGGTCTCGGCTCTGTGTGTCACTGGCAGAAGAGGCTCCTTTCTCTGAGCCTCATTCCGTTCTCAGAACAATTGGAGACATATACCAACCTCATATCTGCTGGGAAGTCAGTGAAAACATCCATGGCGGGCAGGTAGCACAGTAAACTCCAGTTACAACCTTGCTAGTGACATCTGTGTGCCCCCTGGCACCCTGTACATACTTTATCACAGATAACGGTGTCCCCTGAAAAGCTAAGTCTGTGTCTGGTTTCTTCCTCTATCCCCCAGTCCCCAGCACAATGTAACCACTCGAGAAATGTTTGTTAAAAACAGAGGAAATGGAGTAGAAATGGAAACCTCTGAGAAAAGACTTTCTTAGCCGTCTCTCTAGATATAGTGACACTTGGTTTATACACAGTGATAACTAGTTTATGTTCTAAGCCCAGAGCAGATGGGATAGGAGCAGATAATGGCATCTCAGCCTGAGAGTAAAATTCAAGGTCGATTCAAGGTTGATTCAAGCCTTCTGACTACAAAGGAGGGTGTGAGGCCAATTAGCTGCTGAAACAGCGGACAGATCACACCACAGGAAGCGGACACAAATCCACAGACCTTCCATATGGTTCAAAACCGAAATGTTCTCATGTTTAAAGGGACCAATTTTACCTGGATTGTGCAGACAATCGTCTGTGGTCAGGTCTACGGAAAACAGAACAGAGCACTGGTTTTGTAAACTTCTGTTTGTCTGTTTTTGTTTTGAGCAGTAGAACTTTTATTTCAAAGGACCCCTCCCTAGAAGGTGCCCCTTCTAGGGGGAGAAGATGGCTGGGTCTGAAAAATGATTAAATAAATAGGTAAACAACAACAGCAAAAACTTCAGCATGAATGACGAATACTTCTGATTTGGAACTCAAAAATCTAAGCAGTCCTGTCCCCACCCGAACTGCCTACGTGGCTCCCCACTGCCTTTGGGACAAAGTGCAAACTGCTGACCCTGTCCGAACCTGTGGGCCTTCCCGCCACTGCAGATTCAATTCCCTTTTTGACACCAAAGCCGTTTCCAAATCTTATGTCTTCCCTGAACTCATTCTGAAGAGTCCCACAGCCTTCTAGATACCTCCCCCGAGGTGTCCCTAAGCCCCTCACACCCAGCATGTCCCCAATTGTCAACACCTCTCCCAAACCTGCTCCTCCCCAAGTCCCATTTTGAGGGCAGCTGTTTTAACCCATTCTTCACCTCAGCCTATGCGCCACCTCCTCCAGGAAGCCCTGACTCCCCACCCTGCTCAAAAACTGCCCGGTGCCCTCAGGACAAAGCCTCAGCTCCTCACTGTGGCTCCCAGAGCCCTGAACGATCTAATAACTTACTCTCTCGGCATCCTTTATGTCCCAGCCATATTTAGTATCTTTTGGTTCCTTGAACCGAAACCACTTTTACCACCAATCCTCCCACACTTTTTCCTCCTAACACACCTTTCTCTCTTCATGTTGCTCATTCCTATCAGCTTGTGTAACACCTACTCCAGGAAGTTCTCCACGAACCCTGCAGCTGTTCAGGCACCCACTCTGGGCTATGACGGTCCCCTGAGCCTCTCCATCCCAGCCCTGACAACTCTGGGACATCGCTGCCTGGTGATGCGTCTGTGTCTCCCACCAGACTGTGAAACTCAGGAGGGCAGGGCTGTCTGTCACTGCTGTGTCCCCAGGACCACCTGGCACAGGGACAGCACATGGCAGGTGCTCAGAGCCAGTTCATTCACTTATCCATTCAATTTGTATTTATTCAGTGACTACTTGCTGACAAGTCCTGTTTAGAAACTGGAGCTACAGCACAGAACAGAAAGAAAAAAATCCCTAGTAAAGATGACATACTTTGGGGGGAGTGAGACAATAGATAAATGAGTGAAACACACAGTATGCGCCTGGGAGAGAAAAAGCAAGCAGGGAAGGGTGTATAGTGGCATCGCAATTGAAAATGGTGGATGTCTGAGTTCAAAAATGACAACACAACACATTTGGGATAAAGAGGCATTATTATCCCTGTTTTTCAGGTGTGGGGCAGGGCTCAGAGAAATCACTGCCCAGGTTGCACAGCGTCGGTTTGTCTGCAGGAATTTGAACCCAGAGCTCAATTCTGTTCCTGGACACTACACTGTCCAGCCAACTCATGGACACAAAATAAGGCAGAATGATTTTTCCTTGCTGCCCCCCGAGGGAGGCCTGAGCCTGTTAAAGGTAGGGCTCCTTATGTTTACTGAACCAGGCACTGCTCGATATATTTATTTATATAAATATTTATATATTTAATTCTCACAACAGTTGTTGTTTTAGCGCCACTTAACAGATAAGGGAACTAAAGATCCAGGGAGGTTAAGTGATTGGCTCAAAGGGACACAGCCAGGAAACAGCGGAGCCAGGATTTGAACCCAGGCTGCCTCAAGGTCCCAGGGGTGGACAGCTGCCTCTCCTGCTGTTTATCGTCTGCAGGTCTGTAGCTGCCCTCCATTTCTCCCTCCCCAAACAGCAGTTGCACCCAGAGGTGGCTTTGGCCTCTTCAAAACTACTAACGTCCCCTCCCCCTCCAATCTGTGAGAGGGGCAGTTGAGGCTTTCTCCGAATAGAAAGGATATGTAAATTCAGCTTTAAGAAGAGGACTCTGGCTCTCCTTCCAATGGGTTGCTCTTGCCGATCCATCCTTGGAAGTTCTAGAACTGCTGCCGCTGCTTCATGTCATATCACATCACATCAGATTGCATCCCTCCTCTCCTCCAAATCCTCTAGTGGCTCCCACCTCAGAGTGAGGCCAAAATCTTCTCCACGCCCATGAACCCCCAGCTGATCAGCCCCCATCACTCCTCGGACCTCATCGCCCAGCCCTTTCCTCCCTCACTGGTTTCCTTGCCACCCTTTAAAGATTCCTAAACATTCCATGTTCCTCTCTCAGGACCTTTGCATTTGCTGTTCTCTCTGCCCAGGATGCTCCTCCCTGAGACAGCCACACCACTCTCCCCTCCTCTGGGTCTTTGTTCAAATGTCATCACCTCAGAAAACCTTTTCTGACTACCTTATTTAAAATTACGATCTTGTTGTGCAGACCCCATTCCCTCTTCTAACGCGTCCTGTAATATTCTTACCTGTTTGCTAATTGTCTCTTTCCCCTGTAAACTCCGTGAGGCCAGGGAGCTCCGTTAGTATAGAGGTGTCCCCAGTGCCTAGCACGGGGTTGGGCATGTAGAACACGTTGAATGAATAACTTGCATTTTCATTCCCATGTTGCAGGTACAGAAACCGAGGCACAGGGACATTAAGCCACCTGCCCAAAGTCATGCAACTATTTAAGTACTAAGCGCTAGAACCGAGACTGGAACCAGGGTGTTCCAGCCCCCAGGCACACATTGCTAACCACTGTCCTACACTGCTTTGCTCAAGCAAGCTGAGTGAATAACACTTACCTCTCCACCTGGGGAGTCGGGGTTGCTGATGTATGACTGCCTCACCTCTCTGTACCCCCAGTTCTAAAAGTCAAGGGAGGTCTGGGTCTAAGCTACCTATAATCCCCGTCACCCCCAATGTTGATGAAGAATGTTCGTGACGGGTGATGGGCCACCTCCTCAGGTGTGGTGACGTGGCAGAATGAGGACAATATGGAGATCGTGACGTAGGGTGGCGTGGGGTGGCTGTCATGGCAGAGGGTATGGTGATACAGGGAGTGTGACTGACACCATGGCAATGATGACGGCAGCTGGGGAGAGAGGGAGCGACCATGAGGTGATGAAGGTGATTGGATGAGGGTGAGAATGACATGGTTAACAACAATATCAGCCCAAACTGCCACGTCAAGCTGGGCATAGCACACGAATAAACTGGCAGAATCCTCACAATCATCCATGTAGGTTCCTGTGTGCATTTCATAGATGAGGATGTTGAGATTACAAAGGTGTGATTCGGTGGTCAAGGTTATCCAGAGGTTTAGTGGTGGAGCTGGGATTCTGACACACCCCTGGTGATGGGCTCTAGTACCCCACATGGTGGCGAGTATGTTAAAGGTGACACTGGCAAATGACGAAGACATGAAGGAAAAAAAAACTGTATGGCAGGGTGGCTCCTTTTGGGGAAAACTAAAAGTAGGAGGGATGGATGGTGACTGCCAGAGGAGCAAAGGTGACATGGCAGGGATGGTGACGCGGGGGTGAGAATAACATAAAGGGATCATGCACACAATTAAGGAGAGGGTGACAGGTGGCGTGCGCAGGTGACACGCATGCATAATGACGGTTTATGAGAAGTAAGGATTCCATAACGGAGAAATAACAAAAAGATGGGTGCAGGAAACATAAAAAGGCGATGGAGACTTAAAAGTGGCAATTGCGACCTGTGGTGGAAATGGGGGCTTAGAGGGGACGAAAGCGAGTTAAGGGGGTTGATGGCGACAGTGGGAGCATGATAGCGACAGAAGGGGAAGGGTGACTATTTAAGCAGGATGCGACATATGGAGGAATGGCGATATAAAGGGACCGAGGACGACGTAAGGGTAGAGATGCATTATAGACACGAGGTGACAACACGAGGAGGGCAGCCGAGGCGCCGCACCCCCGAATCGCACAGTACCTGCACTTCACGTCTCCCACTCCCGGACCCAGCCCCGCACGCACCTTCAGGACTGGAGCCTGGCCTGACCGCCCCCGCCGCGCGCAGGCGCACTCGAGCTGGACTGCGGCTGGCGGAGGCCGGGCCCGCGCCTTTCTCATTGGCCGCGCTCCTCGCTAGCGCCGGGCGGAGGGAAGCACCTGGGAGACCGGGAGAGGTCACGTGACAGTTGCGGCCTCGCTCTCGTTGGTGGCGGCCCAGTGGGCTAGAGAGGCCGGGGGGGGGTAGGGTGCGCGGGTCAGTCCGGCTTCCGGCGGTGAGGGCGACGCTTCCGGGGCGGGCCGCCGGGCCGAGGAGGAGTGTCTGACTGTTGGCGCCGCCGGGAGGGAGGGCGGGTGGCGCGAGTGGGCGCGGGCCTGGAGGTCCAGGTGAGGCACGAGTCGGGGAGGTGGGACTGGGCCGGAAACGGTGGCGATGGATGGCCTCCGGGGCTCTGGAATCAGTCACGGCGCAGCTGTGCGGCCTCGGACAAGCGACTTCTTTCTCTGAACCTCAGTTTCCTCCTCTGTAGAATGGGGGTCAGAATCCGACTGTAGCTCCCTCCTCATGGATTGGAGTGAGAAGTCAGCTCCTGCATGTTGGAGTCCCTCGCTCAGTGCCTGGCACAGTGCTCACTCTTATTGTACTGTTGTTAGTATTGATGGTAATATTTGCGCTTAGCATGGAAGATGCGGGTATGGGAGCGTGACTGTTGGACTTGGAGGCTGACAGATTTCAGTTCAAGTCTCAGTTCCACTTTGTGGCAGTGGGCCTGTGCCTCCATCTCTCCGAACCTCACTTTCTTCATCTATACAATGAGGACTAGTAGTCCAAGTATCATAGGGTCATTGTGAGGATGCTAATGAAAGGTGGGTGTAAAGCCCTTAGCACAGGGCCTGGCACGGTATTGAGTAGGAGCTTGATAGATTGGGACTGTCATAATAATGACTCTGAAGAGTCATTGGTGTAGCTGGGACTTGAAATAGAGAGATGGAGGAAGCTCAAAGACAGCAATAGGACAATCGGGGAAATCAATATCCAGCCACTTACTATTTGGCCAATTTTTCCAAATCTCATAGTATTAGATTTTTCATTTTCTTTAAAACCGCTGATGCATTTTCCTCCACTTAATTTGAGAAGAAAAATTGTATTTGCTATCTTAATGAAAACTGGCCTGGCTGGCCATGAAAAGGAGCACTTAAACCCGAAGTTCAATGGAATCAGAATAGTCTATTAAATTGTAGACAGAAATGGAGATTCAAAAGGGAATAACTTATGCTGTGTGATTCCATGTTTTCAGGTCCCATGGACCCCTTCACGTTATTTTATACTCTGTTCTCAGCTCACGCTTTGCATATAGCTTATATAGGTCAGTGACTGCCCTACCCTTCCCCTAGCTCACTGAAGATTTTTCTATTTTATTTCATGCACACGTACATAGTACTCATCACCTACTGAGCATTGTTCTAACGGCTTGGCATTTAAGAACTCATTTAATCCCTCTAACCACTTGAACAATAGATATTCCTGTCATTCTTACTTTATAATTGAGGGAAGTGAAATCCAGAAAGATTAAGCCACTTGCCTCAGAGTGAGGATTAGGAAGTGGTAGAATTGGGATTTGGATCCAAGCCTTCTAAGGGCTTAGCACAGGGCATCTAGTACATTATAATTACTCGAGTTTTGGAAGTGGTCATTTTTCCATATTAATAATTTTCACTGTTCAGAGAGTGTTGGAGATGGGCTTTTAATGGTGGAGAGAGGAAACTGAATCCAGCAGGAAATTCTGAAGCTGTGGGAGGATACCAGTATTTAAAGGCTTCTGGTAAGCATTAGGTGGAACCTTGCAAAGACAGACTACAGTGCCTAGCCTGTAGTAATCCCTCGACCAGCATTAATCATAGCTGATGCACTGACTTGAGTTCAAGTCCTAGCCCAGCGGTTACTTGCTGTGTGACCTTGGACCTGCCACTCATCTGTGAGATTGGGGATCATTTTTACTTTCTTCCCCCACGGTTGTGAGGGGTCACTGAAGCGTGTATGTACTCGGTGCCTGTCATGTGGACATTGAACGAGAGCTCCTGCCTGGGCCCTGGAATCAGGGAGAACTTGTCTTTGAATCCCGGTAAAGCCACTTGCTAGATGTGGCATTTGGCAAATGACTACACCTCAATTAGTTTTTTTTTTTTTTTTCTCATCGATTAAGATGAGACTAATAATAGTCCTTACTCATGAGGGGGTTGTGAGGCATCAGCAGGATGCCTGGCTCTGGTCCTGGTGAGGGCCTGGTATGTGCAATGTTCTGACATCTTGAAGCCCCTCCGTGCCCCGCTCTTTGGGAGATGTCAGTTGACCTTGTCCAGCAGTAAAACCCAAGAGGGGAAGTGGGTTTTAGGGAGTCAGGTACAGGAAGGAGAGATGCCTGTGGTCATGTTCATCCATAAGAGATGCAGCGGAAGCTGGTGAAGGGCAGGATAAGTCCTGGCTGGCGGCAGAGGAGAGAGTCTCACATGTGGGGACTTGGGGAAAGCTTCCCAAAGCAGATGGCAGCTAAACAGAGTGAAAGGCTTGCCAGGACAGGAGGAGGTAAGCCTTCCAGGCACAGGTGACATTCCTTGTGAAAACCGGGAGGCAGGCAAAGGCCTTGGGTGTTAAAGGGAAGGCTGGGCTGGGAGGCCTGAGAGTTAAGGATAACCTAGACTCGCAGGATCGTTGCTATGCACCAGGCACTGTCTCAGCTGCTTCATATGTAGAAACCCACGTAGCCCTCACAGCAGTTCTCTAAGGTAAGGTTTGTATCGTTCCAATTTGCAGATGGGGACACCGAGACCTGTCTGGCGCAGTAACCTGCCAAGACCACACAGCTAGTAAGTTGGTAGAACCAGATTTGAACCCTGCAGTCTGGTTCCAGAGTCCTTCCTCCTATACTGTCTCTGTTATACCATCAAAATGGGGTTAAGGAGGAGCAGATTGTGTGTACGGGACAGATGGCCTTCTGCCCCTGTGGGAGAGGCAGAGGAGGGGTGATGGTGAAGGATCAAAACTGGGGGTTGGGGTGGGTGGCGGGGAGCAGAGTGAAGGACGAGGGCAGAGGAGATGGAGGAGACAGCTGGGTCAGAGATGAGGAGGAGGGCTAAGTGGGAAGTTTGGGACAGGTGGTCCCAGAGTCAGAGAGCATTGAATTATCAGGAGAGAAAGTTCTTTCCTTTAGTTTCCCTTTAGGAATATCTCCGGCTAGCACTGTCCAGGAGACAATGCTGCTGATGTGTCTTGAACAACTTTCTAGCACCTGCTAATGTTACCTAAGTGAAAACGTTTTTTCATTTCTTCTCCGAGGCCCCTCCTGACCTGGAGCCCCACCTCCCTGCCCTCGTCTCCCCACACTCTCCTCCTTGCTCACTCCACTGCAGCCACGCTGGCTCCTTGCTGTCCCTCAGATATGCCAGATGGAGTCCCGGCTCAGGGCACTGGACTTGCCATGTCTGCTCCTGGGACACTTCCTCTGGCTCATTCCTGTCTACCTCCTTTGGGTCTCTAATGTCACTTCAGAGAAGTCTGCCCTGGTCATTCTATTTAGAATTACAGTTCTTGCCTTCCCAGCCCTCCATGTTTTCTCCATGACACGCAAGGCTTTCTATACTACATCGTCAACCATTCTATCTGTTCACTGTGTCTTCCCCTTTCCCCCGTCCTCACCTAGGTGCCAAGCTCCATGTTTTTGTTCATATCAGTCTCCCTGGTTCCTAGAACAGTGCCTCACACGTAGTTGGTGCTTAGTAAATGGTTTTCGAATGAATGAATGAATGGATATTTATGGCTAAAGTCTTGGGCAGGGGGTGTCTTTTTTCTGTCTCTCTTATTCAAGCTAGAGATTTTTGAGGTGTGGGAATGGAGATATAGACATTTGCTGTCCCTAGGTCTTGTCTCAGGCAGAAGTGATAGTTGTGGTGGCAGCTCTGGCCCAGGCTGACTTCCTGCCAGCTGCCCCAGGCTATTCCTGGGCTCTGAGCCCCCAGTCCAGGAACTCTCCTCTGGCGGACAGGCAGCGAGAGAAGGACGGACACTCAGCCGGCAGCGACTTATGGGCCCTCTCCCCTCGTTCTCTTTTCCAGGCTCCAGGGAGCAGCATTGGGGCCAGGGCGACAATGGTCTCAGTGACTATGGGTGAGTCTGTGGCCTTCTCTCCAGGGCCCCCTCTCCCCACTGCCCTTTTTGAGGTATGACCTTGGTGTGGGGAGACGGGATGGGGGAGGGAGGGCCGGTTCACAGGCAGGAACAGCTGTAGTCTGAGGAACGTGGTGGCGGGGCCGGGGCCTGTCCAAGGCCTACCCGCCTCCTCCCTGCATCTTGGCCTTCTGATACTAGCCTAGATGTAAAAAAGAACTTGGGCTATGAAGTCCAGCAGATTTTCCACGTGGCCTGTCAGAGCCTCAGTTTTCTCACCTGTAAAATGGAGATACTGATTCTCCCTACATCTTGGGATGTTGTAAGGGGATTAAAGAGATTATCGCAAGTAAAATCTTGGGCATAGTTCTCTACAAATGTTAGCTATCGTTATTATTCTCAAGAGCCTTATCATGTTCTCTTTAAGCTCTATTTTGGGATTGTCAAAGCACAGAGATTAACTGGTAGCTTTAAAAATTTTTAAGAATTATTTAAAAAATGTTTGGTTATAAGACCAATTAAAAAGCAAACATCTGAGTGTGTCCTTTATGATTCCATTTATATAAAGCACAGAAACAGGCAAAACCAACTGATGCTGTGAGAAGGTGGTGGTTGCCCTGCGAGGCAGGGAGAAGCGACTTCGCAGGGAGAATGGGTGGGGCGCTTCCCGTATTTGGAAATGTTTTGTTTCTTGATCTGGGTGCTGGTTACATGGGTTTGCTGGTTTATGAAAAATCTGTCCACTTGTTTGTCCTCTTAGGCATGTACTTTATAATTCAATGAAAAGATTTTTAAAAAGCTATCCCCCTTTAGGTCAAGAATAGAATATTGCCAGCCCCCTGAGGGCCCCACCCCAATCACAACCCTTTCCTTCATCCAGATGGAATAAACCACTATCTTATCTTTGTGGTACTCCCTCCTTACGTTTTTCCGTAGTTGTACCACCAATGAAAATATCTGTATTCCAAAGACTTTGGTTTTGAACTAATATAATGAAATTAGGCTGTGCGTGCTTCCGTGTTTGGCTCCTTTGGCTGAACGTGATGTCTGAGAGTCACTTAACGGCTCTGTGTAGCTGTAGTTCTTTCTTTTTCATTGCTGTATAGTATTTCACCACCCGAGTGACCACTGTTAGTTTATTGATGCTACTGTCAGTGGCCATTGCAGCGTTTCTGGGTTGGGGCTGCAGCAGACAAGCTGCTGTGAACAGTTTAGCACTTGTCTCCCGGTGTGTGTAGCAAGCCAAGACTCACATTGTTGCCCATCTTATTTCTGAAATGGGGGTAGTCTTACAGCTGGTGGCTTATGATCGTTTGATTGGTAGCACCTTTTCCTTCTTAGTAGTACTGTAAGCCCTCACTTAATGTCATCAGCGGGTTCTGTGATTTTAAGCAGAACCGGTGTATAATAAAACCAGTTTTACCACAGGCTAATTGACATAAACGAGAGTTAAGTTCATACGGCATCTTGTCAAAATGTAACGAAATAACATTGAATGAAACAACATTATTTGAGGACTTGCTGTGCATGAAATGATGGTGTCACCCAGATGTGGGGACTTCTGCAGTTCCTTGACTTGGTTTTAGGCAGCTAGCTGCCCCCAACCTGTGTGGTACTCTTTTTTCCTGAACAGCTTAATTGAGATACATTTCACACAATCACCTGTTAAAAGTCTGTAATTCAGTGGTTTTTATATTCAGAGAATTATGCAATCATCACCACAATTTCAAAACATTTTCATCTTCCTCCCAAAACCCCATACCCATTAACAGTCACCCCTCCTCTCCGGTCCTTGGCAACCACTAATCTACCTTCTGTCTCTATACATCTTTATAAATTTACCCATTCTGGACATTTTATATAAAGGGAATCATTATGTGGTGCTTTTTGATACTTAAACAAAGGTGCCCACTTTTGGTTGATGGAAGCCAGGGCACCGTGGCTTAGCAAGTGGCAAGTGCCTGTGCAAAGCAGAAGAAGGTACTGCTTTCCTCAGGGCTGGGGTAGAAGTCCTGAGGGCGTGAGCTCACCTGCCTCAATCTGGGGAGTTGGGCCTGTGGCCAGGTGGGCAAGGGTCTCTTTGGAAGAGACATGGCCCCTGGGCCTGTGCCCAAGCCCTGCACTGCCACCTATGCCACGTCTAGCCAGGAGTATGTCTCTTTCTCTGCTCTGAGCCTCAGTTGTCTGTGAGCAAGCAAAATTGGCATAGTAGTACCAGATTTTTTCTGTTATCAGATAGCATGGATTGTCAGTGTAGTGTTAAGTGCCATGAAAAAGAAAGAAATGTGTTGCCAATTGAACTTGGCACACCATCATTTGTGAGGTAGATCCTAGTTTCAGAGATACTAAAATGTGAAAAAAAAGTCCTACTTGAAATCAGTGCTCTTATCTCACACCTGGCCTGACAGGTTAGGGTCAGTTTGAAGGTCACACCAAGAGAATAAGAAAGAAGTTTAGAAACAAGAAAGCAACATGGGTGGAGTCTGCCGGTCTGTATTCCATGCCTGGTGGTGGCAGGATAGTAGCAGTAGCAATAATGATGATACAGTGGTTGAGGACGTCCTCTGGGCCAGGCATCATTTTAAGCCCTGTGCTTGGACTTTCTCATTGAGTCTGCACAGGGCCCCGGGGACGCTGGTGCTGTTATCTCAGAATGTCAGCTTCATGAGGGAAGGGACGTTGTCTTGTGCCATGTGGTATCCCCAGTGCCCTAGGACAGGACCTGGCCTGTGCCAGGTGCTTAGTACGTACCCCAGATTTACAAATGAGGAAACTGAAGCCCCGGCCAACAACTTGCCCAAAGCCCCTCAGCCAGGAGATGGCAGAGCCAAGGTTGGATGCCTAGGCTTGCAACTCCGTGCCCTACTCTGAGGCAGGACCACTCCTGTGATGAGGCAGGGGCTTGCTGACACCCACGGCCACCTCTGTGACCCTTCTTTCCATCCACCTGCGGGTCCTGTCACCCTCTGGGGCTGGGCCCGCTGGTGGGGACTGGGGCAGAGAACCCAGAGTCCAGGCTCTCCCAAATCAGTCATCGGCCTAGCATGGGGGGTGATCACTGCGGGTCACGCTCCGGGGCAGGGCAGAGCCGTAAGGAGAAGGGCAGTGTGGGAGCTCATGGGCTGGGGACGTCTGCTTCTTGTTAACGGTGTGGCCGGGGCTGAGCCACCCAGCCTCTCCCTGCCTCAGTTTCCTCATTGGCAAAGTGAGGAGTCAGTGCTGCTTAACCCGATGGGTTGTGAGGTGGGCTTAGTTCCACAGTACATGCGAAGCACTCAGCCCAGGGCCTGGCATTTGACAAGCATTTAATTTGTGGGAGCTGCTGCTTGCGGCTGTGGTTTTTGTGGCTGTTCTCTAAAGAGAGTAATGTGAATAATGAGCCCTGTCCACCCCCCAGCCACTTCTGAGTGGATCCAGTTCTTTAAGGAAGCTGGCATTCCTCCGGGGCCTGCTGTCAATTACGCAGTGATGTTTGTGGATAACAGGTAAGAGCACTGGGGGGACAGAGCCGAACCTGGGGAGGGCCGAGGTGAGGCAGGGGAACAGGGATCCGGCTGGCCCACCCAGCCTGGCCCACCTGCGGCCTCAGCACTGACCCTCCCTTGCAGGATCCAGAAGAGCATGCTGCTGGATCTCAACAAGGAAATCATGAATGAGCTGGGCGTGACTGTGGTGGGCGACATCATTGCCATCCTCAAACATGCCAAGGTGGTGCACCGTCAGGTGGGTGCTTTGCTCCGCCCCTCTGTCTCTGGGTTTAGGGTCAGGTAGGGGGCAGTGGCAGAGCCAACAGGAAGCTTGGAAGCAAACCTGAGTTCTGAGGCTGGTTGCACCATTTGCTGTGTGACGTTGGGCACATTGCCTAACCTCTCTGAGCCTTGTTTTCTCCATCTGTAGAATGTACATAGGCAAACCTATTTTATAGGATGGTGGTATTAAGTTATATAAAGCCCTAGTACAGTGTAAACAGTAGGGCTTCAATAAAGGCTCTCTGTAATTATTATTACTAGTTCTCATCTTTTTTTTGAGCCATTGCTTTATTTTACTTAATTTCTCTAGCTGTAAATTGGTTCTCACTAATGATAATTATCATTACCAGGATTCTTCTCTGTCCCCAGGACAGGAGCTTCTGTGTGAGATTCAGGTGATGACTTGGCCAACAATATGGTTGTTCCATCACTGCCAACCCCCACGCCCCCGCCCCCGCCCCCGGCTTACAGTGACCTTGGACTTGTGATTTCACCTCCCTGAGTCTCTGAAACAGGCTTTTCACACACGCCTGCTGTATAGGTCGCTGTGGCCATCTACCTGATAGTGTACGTGGCATCGAGTGCCAGGCCTGGAGTGACGTATGGTAACTAACACGTACCAAGTGCCTGCCTTGGCCTGCCAGGCCCTGTTGTCTACACCCTTCATATGAACTCGTCTACTCCTCCTTCCACTGACCAAAAAGGAACACTGCCCCAGAGCTGCGCTCTCCAGTGCTCCGCTTGACCACACAGTGGCTGCTGGTGTAATTCTCGTCATGGCTAGTAGCTTCCCTCCATTTCAGAGACGGCCTTCATGTGTCCATCATCCAGGTCGAGACCGCACAGTGAGGGCTTCCTCAAGCCAGGGTCACCATCTGAGTTGTCGTGGAGACCGTCACTGAGTAAAACTGCAAAACTTCTTTTTCTTTAAACTTTTAAATTTAGGAACAATTTCCAATTCCTAGAAAAACTTCAACAATGGTACAGAAAATTTCTGTGTGTCCTTCACCCAGCTTCCCTTAATGTTAACATCTTACGTAGCCATGGCACATTTGTCACAACTAAGAAATGAGTGTTGGTTTGCTGTCGTTACTGAACTGCACACATTTTGGATTTCATCCATTTTCCCACTAATCTTTTCTGTTCCAGGTTGTCATACCATATTGACCTATCATGTCTCCTTATTCTCTCTTGATGTGTGAGTTTCATAGTCTTCCCAGGTTCTTGATGACCTTGACAGTTTTGTTCTGTTTTTTTCAAGTTATAGCTAATCAACTTTGTTAAGGTCTTAATATTTCGCTATATTTAGTCGAGGTATATGTTTTTTAAATTTATTTTTAAATTATAGTTGACATATGATATTATGTTGGTTTCAGGTGTATAACACAGCAGTTAGACATGACCTTGACAGTTTTGAAGAGTACTGGTCGGGTGTTTTGTCGAATGTCTCTCAGTTTGGGTTTGTCTGATGCATTCTCATGGTTCGGAGTGAAATGTTTTAAAATCTTTTTCTAGCAGCTCTAATACCCTTAGTTTTGCTCAGATTTTTGGGTCTGCTGGTTCCTCACCTCATGCATCTGTCCCCGTGGTAACCTAGGCACCTGTTTTTTTACAGGACATGTGCAAAGCTGCCACTGAGTCAGTGCCCTGCAGCCCCAGCCCCATTCCAGGCGAGGTTCGCCGAGGCACCTCTAGCGGTGAGTCCCATCTACTCAGGCCTCCTTTCCTTCATTCCGACACTCCTGCAGTGAAGAGGACACACCTGGGATCTGTGGAGGTGGCAGCAAAGCCATCTAGGGCCCTCTCCTCTTAAGGAAACATGCAGTGGGTAGTGAGGGGCTGCTGGTAGTCCTGTTCTAGAAAGTCACTCTCAACACTGTGAATTAGTGAGTACTGAGTCACTGCTCCTAGGGGAAGTCCGGGGTTAGGTTCCTGTAAGCCTCCGATCACAGTTTCGTCAGCTGATCAATACAGAAGCTTTGAAAGACGCCTTATTTAATACATATTGTTGATTCATTGACATTGAACTTGTGGCCAATAGCACTCTGACTCGTTCCTGAATGAAGCTGACCTAACACGTGTTTTTTCTATAAGGCACATGTATCTCAGCGTCCTTGCCCTTCAGCACGGGCTCAGGGGCCATTTTAAACAGCAAAGGCACTAACGAAAAGCACGAAAATGTGAAAGATGTGGCACTGAATAGACCGCAAGGAGGACACTTGTTTACTGTGTGAGAGCTGAGACAGGAAGGCAGAGCGCTGCCTTGTTTGACTTCAGTTGGGCGTGTGTGTGTGTGTTGGGTGACTCAAGTTTCTTGCCATTCTGGGTGTGTCTGTGAGTGACCACAAAAGTGCTACAAATATCGATTTTGGGGTTACAAATAAATTTTAGTGAATAGATGAATTTGCAAATTGGAATCTGTAAATAGTAAGAACTGACTATTTTTATACTTATGTCAGCAGTATGATACCTTTAAAAAAAAAACCTTAAAAAATTTAACGTGTATTAGTTAGCCTTTGCTGTTTAACAAGCTATCCCAAAACTGATTTAAGACATGAACTTTTATTTCTCATGGTTCTGTAACTTGGCTAGGCAGCTCTGTTCTGGGCCAGCTCAGCTGGTCTCGGTGGTCATCTGGCAGCTCCGTCGCGGCTGAGTGATCTAGGGTGACCTCACTCACGTGTCTGATGGTTCGTTTGATATCACTCGGGCTGATGGGTGACTCAGCCATCTGTCTCTGTTTCCAGCAGGCTAGCCCAGGCTTGTTCATACAGCGCTGGCTGCAGGGTTCCCAAAAGCAGCGTCAGGGGACAGGCCCCGCTTCACAAATTATCTCTGAAGCCTCTACTTCTGTAATATTTGCTCTTGTCCCATCAGCCAAAGCCAGTCACTTGGCTCAGCCCAGAGTCACGTGGGCAGGGCCTTTGGGGGCAGGACAAATGCCAAGGGCACAGAGGCTGAGCGAATTTGGGTCCCACAGCTTACATACAGAAAAGGATCAGTTCATAAAGGTACAACTGGATGACATTCCACAAATGGGTCACCCATACAGCCAGCAGCATCCAAATCCAGAAACGGAAACGTGGCCAGAGCCACCACCCCCGCTCAGGGTGCGCCCTACCCTGATTCCTAACTGCGTGGATGAGTCTTGCTGGTCTTTCGAGTCCGTGTAAATGGTATCAGGTAGTATTTGCTTTTTGTACCATTCTGAATGTCTTAAATAGTTTAAAATAAAATTTAAAAATTAAAACTAACAAAAACACTAGTGGAGAAAATAGGCAAGTAAGACGAGAAGGGGAAACAAAGGAGGGAAATTGGGGAGGAGCGCCCCACAGCAGCGTTGCTGCTGCGGCCGCCCGGTGCTGTCATGATAGCGGATGTGCGTGTCTGTGTCGGTGGTGAGAAGACCAGTTCTTTGTCCTCTGGCAGCCTCACTGCTGCTCAAATTCAGCAGAGCAGGGACAGAGGTGTTTCCCTCCACCCAGCGGTGTTTGCCGTTTACCCGTCATGATAAAACATGGTATCCCTGATCCCTTTAAGCGGGGCCTTTCCCTCTGTGTACACTGCGAGGGGCGGGGCCCTGTCACCTGCTGGCCTTTTTCAGCGGAACATGCCAGTGACAGTGCCCTTAGCCGGGCGGTGAGCAGGAGCCCTCCTGGCCCAGGTCCTGCACAGCCGGGTGTAGACAACCAGCGCTCATGAAGCTCCCGTTTGGTTTAAGACCCTCTGAGGAAACATCCTGGGAAACTTGTGGAAGGGGACATGCCAAATCCTTAAGAGGGGAGTGAGCAGGCCTGAAACCTGACCCTCTCTTCCTGGGTGTGGGGAGGAGCGAGGTCCGATTGGGACGGGTCCCTCCCGGCCACCCGGGTGCCTGTAATGCTCCAGCTCCTGGCCTGGGTTCTGGGTTCTGGGTATGTGGGAGCTTGCCTTTAGTTAAGTGGTCTGTGTAGGCTCGAGGTCTTTTTCTTGGTGCCGTAGTTATTTAAAAAACCCAGCCAGGCAGTTTGCGTTTATAATGCCATGTGGGGTCATTACGGGG
>NW_011888984.1:440009-442394 GCF_000151845.1 Pteropus vampyrus
TGGGGAAGACCCAGAGAACAGCTTGGCCGAAGTGGAGCCGAGAGGGGAGGGACGAGGTCAGCGCAGGGCTGGGTAACTGCTGGGTGAGGTTTGGTGGGAGCCAGCCTGGTCTTGGGCCTCAGGAGAGGACCCCAGGGCAGGGAGGGGTGGGCCCACTCCCAAGCATACTCACACGGGGACAGCACAGCTTCGAGTGACTCTGGCTGCCTCTTCCCCATTCAGTCCCGAGGCCGGCCATCTCCCAGGGCCCACGCCACTGGACTCTCCTCTCTCCCCGCAGCCGCTTCCCGAATGATCGCCAACAGCCTGCACCGCGACTCCCCACCGGGCACTCCCCCCAGGCGGCCAGACACCAGCGCTTCCAAGATCTCTGTCACCGTGTCCAACAAGATGGCAGCCAAGAGTGCCAAGGCCGCGGGTGAGGGGACTTGGGCTAGGGGTGAATGCGGGCTGGCAGACCTTTTGGGGGTCACGGTCCCAGTGTCACAAGTGCTTTTGGTGCCCAGAGTTTTGGACTTGGTCACGGCACCTCCGTGGGCCTCATTTTCCATGTCTGGAATGGGACGGGTAGTGCCCGGCCCAGAGGACGATCACGCACTGAGCCAGTGCATTTAAGCACGGGCGCCCTAAGGTGCTCACTCTGTGCCTGGTTCAGGCTTTCTTATTCTGTTTTTTTTTTTTTGTGGTAAGAACGTGTAACAGGAGATTAGTCTCCTAAAGTTTTAGTGTACACTGCAGCATTGTTGGCTATAGGCGGTCCAGTCTCCTGCCTTTGTTGGATCCATTTCCGAAACAATGATCTTGGCACAAGGGGAAACTGAGGCCCAGTGAGGGGGCTTCATTATCTGACCCCTGGCCCTATGGCACCCTGTCCACCTACTTCACGCGTGCTCCCTTGCCGTGTGTTTGGGAGTGCCTTACCCCCGTCTGGCTTTTTGATTTGTGTGCCGCGAACAGAAAAGTTACAATTAATTTCTAAAGTATTGAAAAGATGGTGAGCCTGGAAGGAATGACACTCTTATCCCTTGACGCGTTTGGGGGGATTCTTTTTTAAAAAATGAACTTACAATTGACTTCTGCACAAATTGTAAGTATGCATTTTGATCGGTTTTTGATTGGAAAAGTGAGCACACCTGTGCAACTACTGCTAGATGGCGCTCTAGAACCTGTGTCCCACCTTCATCTGATGGGAATCTGGCTGGACTGGGAGCTGAGCCTGCAAGGGGCAGAGACAGAGCCTCAGAGCGCCAGGGAGGCCAGCTGCCCCCTGGGGGTTCTGAGCGCCTTCTGCGCCCAGTCTGGCCCAGACCTGAGTTTCTCGGTGGCGCAGAGTCAGGGATGACGGGTGGTTGGGAAGATAAGGGATTCCAGTCATGCGGACGCGTGGAGATAAAGGGCACATGTGCCCTCTACAGGGCGTCCAGTCCCTTCCCTGGAGAACATTCCATCCCGGAAGGCGCTCACCTCCACTCCCTCCCCAGCAGTCCTGGCCCGCCGGGAGGAGGAGAGCCTGGCAGTTCCCACCAAGCGACGCAGGGTCACTGCCGAGATGGAGGGGAAATACATCATCAACATGCCCAAAGGCACCACTCCCCGGACGCGAAAGATCCTGGAGCAGCAGCAGGCTGCAAAAGGTACCGGCCGGCCCGGAGGTTTAGTGCAGAGACTGTCGTTTCTCTTTGACTGCGCAGTGCAGGGCTGGTCACGTGCCACTGGTGATGGCCAAGGAGCAGGCCCTAATGGTGTCCAGGGACCAAGGGGCCAGCGATGATTGCTGTAGAAGAGGTTGACAGGACACCACCTCTGCCCTCTTGCCTTGCGGTCAGTGCTGCAGGCTTCCTCAGTCCCTCAGCTGGTACCCTTCCCTGAGGGGCGGGGGCATGGACTTGATGATGGCTTTGCCTGGCTGAGGAGAGATGCTCAAAAAGTGGGAACCATCATCATGAGCCAGAGGGGTCTGGTTGAAATTCAGTCCACAGCTGGGTGTGTATGTGGTAGGATGGAGATGATGCTCTGTAGAATATTAGAATATCGTACATGTTCTCGTGGAAAAACATCTAGATGTTGCAGAAGCACATACAATAAAAACATACTCCCCTCCCTCCCATGTTCCATGCCTGTTGTTAACCTGTCTACATATAAGTCTATATATGTATATGGGCGTCTTTTAAAACATATAGCATCATCTTGTAGGTGTTTTCTATAATTTTTTTCTCCTCTTTAATTCCCCCCCTGCCCACTTCCACCCCTAACCTATGGATGTTGCTGTTTCCCCTTAAGAACTGGATCTCTGAGGGCGGGTGGGTCCTCCCACACGCTCGCGGCGCGCACCCAGGGCCTGGTGTCCCGGGGGTATGGTCTGTGGCTCCACCTGGGGCGCAAACC
>NW_011888984.1:443534-471796 GCF_000151845.1 Pteropus vampyrus
GTCTGGCTGACTCCTGGATGCCTCCTTGGACCCCTCCCAGCACCATGTCCCAAACTGTCCTCAGCATCTTCCCCCAAAGTAACTCCTCTCCTGGGGCGCGTCTCAGGGACACCCCATCACGCCCATTCTAGGTGATCATTATTCCAGTGGCACCATCTGTGTTGCCCGCTCTGTCACCTCTTCCTGTGTGCATACAGTGTGACCTCCTAACTGGTCCCTGTGCAGCTACCGTGACCCCCGCTAGCCCCTCCACCATAGCAGCAGTACGTGCCACCCACAGGATGGGCCACCTGCCCCCCACCAGAAGCCCTTCAGAGGCTTTCCACTGTGCTTAGGCTGAAGCCTACTCTTCTTGCTGTGGCTCACAGTCCCTCAGGCCCCAGACGTGGTGTGTGGTTAGAAGCATACAGCCTGGGCCTGCCGCCTGGCTGCCTGGCCTTAGCCGTGTCACTTGAGTAAGCCCTTGGTACCTTGGTTTCCTCATCTGTATGGCACCCACCTCATAGGGTGGCTGTGAGGGTTAGGTGAGATGCACCTGCATGGTGCTGGGTGTGTCGTGTGTGATGAGCACCTGGTAATCGTCACCTTTCATTAACTGGTGGAGCTCCCCAGCTGTGTTTCCTGCCTCTTGGCCCCACGCCGCCAGGGCTCACCCACTCTGGCCTCTTCCCACTTCCTAGGATCTTATCATGAGCATAACAACACTCAGGACATGTGGCTTGAAGATGCAGCCATGTCAAGAGCTTGGTACACAGCGAGTGCTCCAGTGATTCTTGTTCTTGCCTTGGGGACTCAGCCCGCTCGCCCTCTGCTGGTTCAACCTTGAGGGCCTGGCAGAGATGCTGGAGCCTCGGAAAACGTCCCTGAGCTCCAAGAGGAGACGAGGATCCTCTGTGTCTGCTCTTCAGCACTGCCCCCCCCACCCCCAGAATGCATTGGTCTCGTAGAGAACTGCTTGTGTCATTTCCAATGCCAGGCCTGTCTTCCCCACTGGACTGTGAGCCCCCTGAGGGCAGGACCAGGCCTGTCACAGCTCTGTCCCCAGCACCACCCAGCACAGGGCCAGGTAGAGTCAGGACTCAGAAATTATGTGCTGAGTGAATGACGTGTTTGTCTTTTCTTTTCGCTCCTGTTCACCTGTAGACCTTAGCCAGTGGTCTTCCCTCTGCGTGGCGCACCTCCCTCCTTATTAGACCCACTTCCGGCCAGCTCGCAGATCTCATTTCAGATGTGCCTTCTCCAGCGAGCCTTTTCTGAACGTGCAGGGCCAGGGGCCTCCTCTGTGCTCCCCGCAGCTCTTCAGACTTCCCCTGTCGTGGCCACTATCTGGGGTGTCACCGATGGGTATTCTTCCAGCTGTGAGCTCCAAGAGGCCAGGCACATGAGGCAGCGCTCCATGAATATGTGTTGAGTGACTAAATGATTCACTTGTCCGGTCTCTGACTTCCACAGCCCACGGGAGTCTTCAGCCGCCTGGGGGCCACCCCGGAGATGGATGAGGATCTGGCTTGGGACAGCGACAATGACAGCAGCAGCTCTGTCCTGCAGTATGCTGGGGTCCTGAAGAAGCTAGGCCGGGGCCCAGCCAAGGCCAGTCCCCAGCCGGCCCTGACTGTCAAAGCCAAAGCCACAAGCTCAGCAATGACAACAGCTGATACCCCGACACTCCGGCGCCTGGCCCTTTCCACCCGCCCTTCCACCCGCCCGAGGATCGAGAGGAAGCCAGAGGCCCTGTCCAAAGTCAGCATCATCCAGAGACTGGGCAAGGCTGCCCTTGTGCCTGAGGCCCAGGACAGCCAGGTCACGAGCACCAAGAGTAAGTCTTCGGCCGAGGTCAAGGTCACCATTAAGAGGACTCTGGGGCCCCGGGGGAGCAGCTCCAGCGAGGGCCTTGGTGCCCAGATGGACCATGCGGGCACTGTGAGCGTGTTCAAAAGACTGGGCCGCAGGACCTAGCCCGCGGGCGGGGCGCAGGCCCCTCCAGGCTCCCGGCCCCATCAGGCTTCAGTGAGGGCTTCCCCCGCTGGATGGCACTGCTGGTCTCCCTCAGGCGTTCAGGCCCAGCCCGAGCTTTGGGGATTCACCCCATTTTTCTGAGTCAAGATGGTCGCTGTGGCCTGGCCTTGCCGCTCTGGGACTTTCCCTTCTCTCACGTCCTCTGTTCTGTCCTCTCTGACCGTGGCCTTGGCAGGGCCCACTTTTCTACCTCTTCCAAGTGCCAAGTGCCCTTTTCCTCTCCTACGTCCCCTCCCCTCCCTCTCAGCAGCGTCTGCTGCCTCAAAGCCCAGCTCCTCGTCTTCCTGGTCCCCCGGAACGGGTGTCACCTGGAGGGGCTCCCTCGGCCCCTCACCCTGCCAGCTTCCTCCCCTCACTCCTCTGCCCCCCGTCCCGCCTTAACTGCTCTGATTTTCCCTCTCTTCACTCTGTTCATTTCTCTTCTGTTTTCTGTCCCTGTGGCAAGGCCCGACGGTCCGCTGTGTCCTGCCTGACCCTCCTGCACCTCCGGCCACCCAGCGGCCCCCTCGTCGACAGTGGCGTCGAGCTTGTAGAGACTGTTAGCGGCCCTCACTCCCGGGCTGGAGGCGCCTTCCCAGATCAGGCCCTGGGCTGCAGCCGGGCCACCTCCGTCTTCCTGCCCTGGGTGTCTTTTTCTCTGAAAGGCCATGGTGGGTGGCGGGCAGGGGGCACTGGGAAGGGAGACCAGTGCCGAGAGAGAAGGAAACAGCTGTTTTAATATATTTTGGTGACTTTCATACTATTTTCCTCCCCTCCTTCAAGGTGAGTCGCAGGATTGTTTTTCACATGAAGCACAGTGTGTGAGTTGGGGGACAGCAATGAAGGGATGGGCTCTGCCTCTGAGGGTCAAACTCTGCACACACCTGGGCCCCAAGTCCGAGGGAGTGGTGGTCACGGTCCCTGTTTAGCTGGGCCTTCTCCTCCCCTCGACAGACCGCGCAGTTCGTCACCCTGCCTTCCGCCTCCACAGATTCCACCTGTTTCTGTCACTCTCCCTGTTGGCAGCTCTCCAAATCGCACGCTGTTTGGAGGCGGTGGGTTCCTGTGGATTTGGTTTTCACTGCTTGCTGCTGCACAGCCCTTACTCTGTGCCAGGCCTGTCCTGGGAGCTGGGAACCCCTCCATGAGCAAGGCAGACAAACCCCTGCCCTCGTGGCTCTAGCTGGGGAGATGGCAATGTGACCGCACTTTCCAAAGAATCAAGGGATGAGCAGAAGTGACCAGGGCCTCTTTAGACGTCGGGGGTAAGAAGGCCTTTCAGAGGAGGTGACAGGTAGGCCAAGCTGGAAAGGAGAAGCAGCAGCACATGACGGTCAGGAAGAGCTTTCAGGCAGAGGAAATGGCTAGGCGAAGGCCTGTCTGGCTGGCTGGTGACGGAGGGACCTTCCCTCCAGCATAGGGTGGCCCAGCAGCCGATGACCAGGAGCCTTGTGACCCAGGGTGAGGAGCATGGACATCATCCCCAGAGCACTGAGGAGTTCGGGAGGGTCTGAGGCAGGCGAGTAATGGTCAGACATGACTTGTGAAGATGACGGTGGCCCCGTGAGGAAGATCTTGCTGGGAGAGCAGGGGCGGGCCAGGGAGGCAGCCACCGCGGCCCGGACGAGACAGCAAGGTCGGCGGTGGGGAGAGGGAAGTGAGTGGCCCAGGGTTCAGAGCAGGGGCAGCACGGGGCCTGACGGATTGGAAGTTGGGGTGAGGGGAGGATGGAAAGAATGGGTCGCACCTACAAGGGAGACGAGCATCTAAGGAAGGTGCTGTTATGGGGCCTAAGGGCTGGGGAGCGGGGAGCCGGTGGGGCGGGAGGGCACTCGGCTCTCCCCGTATTCACTGAGGGGTGAGCGGGCTGCTCGGGCTCAGGACCGCCGAGCTGGGCGTCAGCAGCTTCGGGGTGGGCCCGGTACCGCGGTGTTCAGGGCCGAGGGCCCGGTGAAACCAGCTGGAAGGGGGCGTAGAGAGAGGAGAGGACCGGGAGGGACTTTGGAGCTCTTTTACTAATTAGAGAACAGATCTGATAAGGAGATTCCCAAGGAGCAGCGGGGGTTTGGAGGAGAACTAAAAGGAAGTGAAGATGACATTAGACCTCCATTTTTTAATTGTAAAATATACATAAAATTTGCCATTTTAACCATTTTTAAATGTACTGTTTTGTGGCATTAAGTACATTTACATTGTTGTGTAACCACCACCACCATCCATCTCCAGAGCTGCTTTCTTCCCAAACTGGTCATTTATTTTTAGTTCTTTCATAATGTCATATCGGGAGCCCTCTTTGTGTCAGGCAGTGTCCCAAGCACTGGGCCTGGGGTGTGAAGGGCTGGAGTTCAGTATGAGGGACAGTGGTAGAAAGAGCAGCTGTCGACCTCGCTCATGGTGAGGGCCCAGGCTGGGTCCTCGGGGCACTGGTCCAGGTCGGCCTGGGAAGGACAGCAAATGACTGCAATGTCGATTCCGGACACCGCCCTTTCATGTCCCAGCCACGAGGAGGCGCTCACGCACACACACTTTCCTTGCTGCTCTTCTCCGCCCCCCACCTCCTATAATTTCTTCTTGTCCCACTTCATGGATAATTTTAGCAAATGCCAGGGTTAAATGGAAGTGTTCCAGTTACTAAATTTAGGAGCACACGTAATTTCTTGATGCGTAGTAGGATCTACGATGACATAAACGCATGTATAGCTCCCGTGAAAGGCTTACCTGCGTGAGGTAAGTCGTCACTTGCTCTTTAGAGGCTCAGAGAGGAGTAAACTGCTAAAGACCTCACCCAGTTGGCAAGTGGCAGGACTGGGGTGGACGTCAGGGAGCTGAGCCAGATCCTGGCCCCTTAACTACTACCCTGTGCTGTCTCAATCACAGATTTGAAACGGTCCTTTTGCATAGGTGGAGGGTGGGGTCCTAGGAGATTTTCTAGTCATCTCTGTCTTCTCGCCCCATCAATTCATCCTCTGAAGCATCTGCAGCTCTGGCATGCCTCTGGCCTTGAGTGCCACGCCCCATCCTGACACCCTTTGCCAGAGGGACCTGGCGCTGGATGCCTCCTCTGCTCGCAGTCACTGTAGAGCCCCAGTGTCCCACCCATGTGATTTGGTGATTGCCCCAAACCAACCCCAACGGCTGTGACTGCAGGGGTGCATTATTTTTTCTTTGGTTCTCTTAAACACTTTTGAGCATAAATAGTACATAGTTCAAAGTGCAAAGGATACAAAAGCCTTTACAGTGAAGTTTCCTCCTGCATCTCCTAGCCCCCAGTCCCCTCCTCAGAGGCCACTGTTGTTACCAGTTCTTGAGTAATCCTTCCAGAGATGGATTACACACGTGCGCGCACACGCGCGCACACACAGGAACATAGCTTACACACACAAGCACACACACATTAACAGCCTAAGTTATTTAACCAGTCCTTTTTGGAAGGGAGTTCAAGTTGCTTCTATCCTCTTGCGATTACAAGCAGAGCTGCAGTGGGAAAGCCTTGTTCACCTGTGGGGCCAATTCAGGGCTGAATCTGAAGAGTTCCAGTGATACCACTTCAGTGCAAATGCTGATAGTGGGTCAATAGCAAATCTGAACTAGACCCTCCCCCAAGACTGGCATTCTTCAGATGGTTTACTTACACATTTATCACTCCGTTCCACAAAGGAATTAAGAGCAGTTGAACTCCAGTGTTTGGAGCACGCTGGAGGAAGCAAGTCGGGATGCTAAGAGCTGACATTGACCACCACCTCTGGGCCAGGAAGTACAAATCAGTGCTTTGTTACATCAATGGACTTGTCAAGTTCTCAGGGTCGGGGCATCACTACGAAAGTCAGGGATTTCCTAGCTTATCCTACAAACACGTAGAGATGGCGGGGCAGTGAGCCCATGGCTCGTGGTAAACCCAGAGCCAGATCTGAGCCAGTTGAGGCAAATGATTCTGTTTAGACATGGTCTTGGGATGAGGTCACCTCTGAACATGTCACCTCTTTTGGTAGCTCCACCAGTGGATGCAAAGCAAGATGGGCACTTCTAATGCCTGTGGCAGCAGCCAAGGTCCCAGCCAGTCCCACTGCCCGTTCCTGCAGTGCCTGAGCCTGGTGCTTGAGATGGGCCAGAGGTCAAAGTCAGGCCCCAGTGATCCCGACCCCACATTTCCCTCCTTTGGGATCCCAGCTGATTTAGTCTAGTGAGCACTGCTCCTACAGACCTGCCTCTGAAGGCCCGGCGTTTACCAACACTGAACTTGACCTGCTTGTGAACTCCAGGCCTTCGCAAACTTCAACAAACAGGAACAGACTTTATTTTTTAGAACAGTTTTAGATGTGCAAAAAAATCAAGACGTACACTTAGTATGGAGTTACCGTCTACCCTATAATCCACTTTCCTTTATTAATATCTTAATTAGTATGAAAATGTTTGTTATAATTCACCCATATGGATGCATTAGTATGAAGTCCATAGTTATTCAGATTTCCTTAGTTTTAATATCTTTTTCTCTTCCAAGGTACCATATTACATTTATGTTGTCAAACATTTATGTTGACAAATAAGGAGTTGTCTTAGGCTCCTCCTGGTTGGGGCAGTTTCTCAGACTTGTTTTGGATGACCTTGACAGTTTTGAAGAATGCTGGTCCAGGTATATTATATCAATTGAGATTTGCCTGATGTTTTTCTTGTGATTAGACTGGGGTTGCATATCATTCAGAGGAAGAGCTCAAGGGAAGTGCCATTTTATCCATCCCATCTAGGGTACATACTGTGAACCTGATTGATCACTGTTTGTGTTGATCTTGATCATCTGGCTTGATTACCTACTATTTGTCACATCTTACCGCAAAGTCCTCTACTTTCTCCCTTTCCATATTGGTCCCTTTGAAAGGCAGTCACTCCGAGCAGCTTACATGTAAGGGATGGGGGGCTCACAAAATACTGACATAAACTGTTTGGAATTCTTTCGCAAGGGAGATTGGTCTCTTCTCCCTATTTATTAATTCAATCTTTTTTTTTTTTTTTTAATCAGTGTAGACTCACGCATATTTATTTTATGATTTGGATTATCATCCAATGTTACTTTATTGTGCTGTTCACGTTATTTCAGCTTTGGCCATTGGGTGCTCTTTCGGTTGGCTCCTGTGTCCCTTTGACATAGCTCCATTATTGTGTAGTGGGGTTTTCTTGTTTGTTTTTTGTTTGTTTGTTTGTTTGGCACTTCCTTACTTTCTGACACTACAGATCCTCCAGGCTTATCTTGTGTATTTCCTGCCCTGGTCCTAGAGCCTAGCATTTCTCCAAGGAGCCCAGTTCCTTTCATTGTAGAATGGTATCAGAACCAAGATCTAGGCATGAGGTGTGCTCGTTGCTACTGGGGTGACACCCCCTTTTTAAAAAATGTAATCTTAATATGCAACCCCAAAATAGCATGTTGAAAATAGAAAAGCAATAATTTATTAGCATACTTAAATGTTTATTTTGGATTAATTCATACAGACAGTACAAAATTCAAAGGTATATATACAAGACTGCTTTGTGCCCAGTAGACTGGCAAAAAATTTAAAGTCTCAATGTTGGGGAAGATTTGGAGTAAAGGGAGCATACACATTGCTACAGGAATGTCATTTGGTATCAACCACATAAAGAGCTTTTAAAAAATATATATTTTATTGAGATATAATTCACATATCAGACATTTGTTCCATTTAAAGTGCACAGTTCAATGGCTTGTAATTATTCACAGAGTTGTGCATCCACCCCACATTTTAGAACATTTTCATTACCTTGAAAAGAAACCCTACACCCCTTAGTCATCATTCCCAGGCCCTCCCATACTCTGCCCCCCATTCCAAGCCCCTGGCAACCACAAATCTGCTTTTTGTCTCTATGGATTTGCCTCTTCCAGACATTTCATATAAATAGAATCATACAATATGTGGCTTTTTGTGACTGGCTTCTCACTTAGCATGTCTTTCAGGTTCATCCATGTTGTAGCATGTGTCTGTACTTCATTTATTTTTATTGATAATATAGCATTGTATGGATATAGCACATTCTGTTTACTTAGTTGATGGACACTTGGTTTGGTTCCACTTTGGGGCTATTATAAACAATGCTTCCATGAACAGTTTCATGTAAGTTTTTGTGTGGACATGTATTTTCAGTTCTCTTGGGTATATACCTAGGAGTCGAGTTGTTAGGTCATATGTTCTATCTATCTATCTAGATAACTATCTATCTATCTATCTATCTGTCTATATTTATTTATTATTCATGCCTACAGCACCTGGTTTTCTTAGGTGGTCTCCCATCCAAGTACTAACCAGGCCCAAACCTGCTTAGCTTCTGAGATCAGACGGGATCAGGCTTGTTCAGGGTGGCATGGCTATAGACCATGGACCGTGGCTCCACTGGGGCGTGAACCCAGGACCTTTTGTGTGTAAAGCAGATGTGCTAACCGCTACACTATGGAACCACGTCCTATTCATTCTATTTTTAACCATTTGAGAAACTACAGTTCTCCAAGGTGGCTGCACCATTTTACATTCCCACCAGCAGTGTGCGGGGGTTCCACTTTCTCCATATCCTTGCCAACACATTAGCTGTCCTTTTGATTATTGCCATCCTAGCAGGTGTGAAATGATACCTATTATTTTGGTTTCGATTTGCATTTCCCTGATAGCTAATGATAACAGCTTTTAATATGCTTGATGGATAGAGCTTCCTTTTACAGTAACTGCCGGTGTTCCCTCATGTGGATGTACCTCAGTGTATTGAACTAGTCCCTCATTGTGGACACTTAGGTGGTTTCCAGGTCTTTTCCTATTACAAACAGTGCCTCTTGTGTGCACCACATTTTGCTCATGTGTGAACATATCCACGGGGTAAATACCTAGGGCAAAGAGAATGTAGCTATTTTTTATAAATTTAAATTTATGCCACTTGTATATTTACAAGTAAATATTGAGGATAATCAGAGTTGTTTAAAGAACATTCTAATTCTTCCTCCAGTGTTGACTGACATCTAGCAGGTTCAGAGGCCACTTAATTTCCCTGTTTTGTTCAGCTAAACTTTCGCATAATTCAAGACTGACTTCTACATAGGCAGGGTTTCAGAGCATGTAAACCTACATTCATTGTTCTGATATTTTTCCTAAAGCTGCCTTTCTGCCCCTTGCTTGTCCCTAAGTGACCAACATAGCATATCCTGGTGATCCTTTGGCCTTCCTGGTGGTCTGTTATGATTAAGAGCTTGAGCTCTGCAGCTCTGTGGTCCCGGGCAAGCTACTCAACCTCTCTGTGCTTCAGTTTCCTCTTCATTAAGATGGAAGTAATAGTAGCACCTACCTCACAGAATGACTGTGAGGATCAAGTGAGTCAATTCACGTGAAGGACTTAAAACAGTGCCGGGCATGTGTTATCTAATTTGTCTCTGAAACTGATGATTTTCAGGGAAGATCTTCAGCACCAGCATTATCGTCGCCTCATAAAGAACCCTTGAATGACATTCCCATTGGCTACAAAAAAGAAAAAGCTTTTTGGGTAACTATTTTGATATAATTATAAACTTATAGAAAAGTGGCAAGAATAGCACGAGGGTTTCCTGTCTACGCTTTTTCCGGACCTGCCAATTGTTTACTCGTTTGTCCTTTTGTTCCCTTCTGTCCTGTCCCCCTCTCTATAAACACGCATACATACACTTACATGTGTACATACATGTATGTTGTGTTTTTGAACCATTTGAGTTAAGTTGGAGAACATCAGGCCCCTTTACCTTGCGATACTTCAACACATATAAGAACAAGAACATTCTCTTTCATAAACACAGTACAACTACCAAAACTGCGAAATTTAACATGGCTACAATACTCAAGCCCAGTTCTTATTCCAATTTCATTAATAGTCTCAATAATGTTCCTTATTGCCATTTTCCCTCCTGGCTCTGAATCCAATTCTGGATCATGTGTTGCTTTTAAGAGTTTCCTTTTAAACAGCGAATGTTTAAATAACGGCAGAATGGCCCCCCGGCTTGCTGCGGGAATCTTGATGCATGCCAGTCAGCAGGGTTCCTGCAGGGATGACCAGCGCACGTGGCGCCATCTTGTGGCAACAGCTCAAATAGCTTTTATAAATCACCTCACTGGGCAGCTGTGAAATGCCGCCTTTTTGATGACCTAAAAAAAATGAGGTGATATTTATATTATCTGTTTTTCTTTCTTTTTTTTAGAATTAATTTATTTTTATCTCAGTTTTTCTTAATGTGAGAAACTATGTTTTAAGCGTTTCACTGTTTCAAATGCACATACTTATAGCATTATACAAGACTTTGCTGTATGTGAAATCTGGACTCATGCAAGCGAAGTCCAGTACTGTGGGTAAAAGTGTGAGCCTGGCCTGAGACGTATTTGGGACTGGATCCAGGTTCCACAGCATTCTGGCTGTATGATATTTGGCAAGAGACTTCTCTCTGGGCCCATGTTTACTTCTGCAAAATAGCCCTTTCAGAGTCTTCAACCTGCAGGGACATTCGATAAGGTCATGTATAGTTCCTAGCACCGTGTCGGAAATGTGGGAATTCTTCAATAAAGGTTAAGAGTTTATTACTATTCGTTCAACTTTTTGTGAGTAGATAAGTTCAGACCTAAAGTAAAATTCACCCCAGTACAGAGCTTTAACCTTCCTAATCAAAACCACATTCAGTCAGCAAATATTTATTGATCCCCAAGTCCCAACTATGTGCCAGGCATCGTTCTAGGAGCCGGGAAGACAGGGTTGCCCAGGACAAGGTCTTTGCCTTCACGGACAAATTTATATCCTAGTTTTGGGAAAGACAGTTACAAAATAAACAACAAAAGTATTCTTTAGTGTTAAGTGCTAAGTAGGGAATTCAGATATGCTAAAGAGATGGATGGTGACAGCCTGGCTCTTCTGAGTCTTGAGTGGCCAGGCGAAGTCTCTCGAAAGAGGTGAGTTTGAACTGAGTTCTGGAAGACAAGATGGAGCCAGTCATGCAAAAATCAAAATCAGGGTGAACTGTCCAGGCAAAAGGAACAGCCACTGCAAAGGCCCTGAGGTGGGAACAGGCTTGTCCTTTTGGAGGGGTAGACAAGAGGTTAGTGTGTCTAGAACATGACGTTAAGGGCAAGAGTAGCCTGAGATGAAGTTAGAAAGGCAGGAGCAACTTACCTAGGGCCCTGCTGAGGCCTTTAGCTTTGATTCCACATGGGATGGGAAGCCATCTATGTGTTCAGAGCAGATCGATAAGGTGTTCAGTCTTATCAAGGGTAGAAAAAACTTCATTCCAAGGTCTGCCCCAGAGACCAGCCTAGCACAACCACCGAAACATTTTGGGAATCTCCTATGTGTTAAAAAATTGAATATGTATGGTGTTTTCTATTGCAATTTCTGAAAGAGAAACATATTTCATAAAAAGAAAATTGGAACCAACAGAATCCCCGAGGCTTATCTGTACTTCTGCCAAACACTTAAAATGACTCTAAAAGGATTTTCCCAACACAGTAGCATCTAGGGTGGGGCTCAGTAACTTCTGGCTGGGGAGTCAAAGATAGTATTTCAACATTTCTGTATAACGTGGGAAACCCTTTTGAATAAAAACTTTTTTTTAACAGTGCCAGATATTTTTGAGAATCGGATTAATGCTATAGACTTTCTCCCCTGAAAACGCTCTGCTTAGGATAAAGAAAGGAGGAATTCTGATTCCTCCTGCTTTCATCTCCTCACTGCCCACGTGGCAGGGGCGGTTCCCGCCCCCATGGCCACCTCCACCACTGCCATAGATAGACCCCCAGACCTTGTGGGATGGAGTAGAAGCCTCCCCATTCGGGAATCCTAAGAGCTGGTACATACAGATTGTTCACCACCAGGAGCCCAATTTGTGAGAAAGGTTGAAATGGACTCCAGGAGCTGATGTCTGCTCCCTGGGGACATAAGGGGGCTTCGAGGAGACACCCTCTCCATCCTTCAGGGCAGGAGTCTTCAATAGTTTTTTCTGAATCCAGAGGCCTTTGAGCAGACATCAGATGAGAAGCTACCAGCCCTCAGAAAAATGCATGGGCAGCCCATACTTATAGTTATGGGCAGGGAGTTCACAGCACAGATTAGAGGGTGGAGAATAATTTGGGGTTTTAGGGAATTTTCTCTGCAATCACCCTTGATGTAGAAATTGATAGGCTGAGCACCCCCGAACGATAAGTGGTTTGCCAAAGCAACAGAGTAAGGCCAATACTTTCCACTTTTCTGCATGATGTGAGTTCAAAGTACAGGCTCCTATATGTGATGGCCAGGGTTCAAATCCAACCTCCACCCCTAACTTGTCCTGGGACCAGGACTGCTGCACTAACCTCCAAGGTTGTGTTGACAGCAATGGAATAGCACCGGTGGGACAGTGTTAAGAACAGAACTGGGCCCATAACAGTTGCTAAGTAAATTCTATTTTGCAATGAGGAAAAGTAGGCTCCAAGAAGTGAAGTTATCTTGATGAGGACACAGGAAAGGCATGATTAGAATGAGGGCCTGTCCATCTCCAAAGCCAGTGAGTGCCGTCTCCCCTAGACTAGTGTTTTTCAAACTGCAAGGAGTGCCCCATTAGCAGGTCTGAAAATCAGTTTAGCGGGGACTCAAACGACACTGAAAAAAATTAAATATCAGAGTGCATCACACATAAAGGTAAACAGTATTTTGTGACACTTGTTTCATTGTACTGTAAGGACACACATGTACTTAAAAGACTTTGAAAACCAGTACCTTTGACCACTAGTGTCCCAAGGAGTTTATACACAAGGGCATGGGAGAATTTAGTGAGATAATCCATCCTGTGCCCTAGGAGGGGCAGGAATTTGAGTCAGCCGTGAAGACCTGGATGTAGGGGAATGGGCTGTGAGCTGTTCAACACAGTGGAGGAAAGAAAGGCCACAGTAACCTTGAGTCTTGATTAGAGTGGAGGGGTTAATTCTTGAAACAGATATTCCCCAAGGGCCTGCTCTGTGCCAGGGCTTTGCTGGGCAGTGTTAGGTATGTCCCATCTCTCAAAAGTGATGACTGAGGCAGTCCTGGTCTTTTTCCTCTCGGGGCTCTCTGTGCAGTTAATGAGACAGACCCGTTACCAGACAGTAGGACTCTAAAATGGTCAGGACTGAGGTGCAAGTGGCATTGGTTAGAGTTAACAACACAGTGATGGGGCAAGACCACGAATTAGGAATAGGAATACAGAGCAGTGAGTTCCAAGCCGGAAACCTATTAGCTAAGGGCTAGTTCCAGCATTAGGTTTACCTATGTGGAAACTAAGGCCCATCCCTGAGCAGGACTTGCTGGAGACACTCTCACAGACCGAGGTGGACCTAGGATTCCTCAACCCCCAGCCAGGCCTTCTACAAGAGGTATGCATTAACCAATGCATACTTGCTAAGCTGTGTGGCATACCGGAACCCAAACTCATAAGCTAACAAGCCCCACCCAACCAATTTGACGGAACAGACTGGGAGCCAGATGTCTCACAGCTGTCTAGTACAGCAGCTAATAGATGGGCCAGGATGTGTGCACAACTCTTTTCTTGCGGGGTCATTTTAAGGACTTTCCGGGCCCAAGTTACCTTATAAAAAAGTTATATCCCATATGTAATTGCTTATGTAGAATGAGCAGATAAGACTATTGTGGTCGTAGAATGTCTAATTGATATAATATTGATAATTATCTAATTGATAATTCGGTTTACATAAAGTAGTCCAATAGCCCGGTAATACAAGTATGACTGTTTCCACTTAGTAGATGATACTGAAGCACACAAAAAAACGGTCGAGCCTCTGGCCAGTCATTAGCAAGGAAATGCAAAGCTGGTTTTGTGTGGTTTCAGAGCCTGAGCTCAACCATGAGGGACATACTAAATGACAACTCCTCCTCACCTCCGCTCCAGGGCTCTTTAAGAGACTCGGAACCGGGTAGAACAGCGAGAGCCAACCTAAACGAGATCAAAGCGTATGTAAATAAGGACTATGGGCTGCTGGGAAATCGCACCGCGGCTAGCCTCTAGGGAAAGCGGGCGTCAGTCAGTCCTACCGCGCCTGCGCACTCCTATCTCTTCTTTCCGTCCGGCGCCTCCGCGAGGCACATCCCTAACCCACATCGGCCCAAACTTGCCTGCTGTGCGCAGGCGCCCTGCTCTGAGTCCGCCGCCTCCCTTGCCCTGCGCTTGCGCTCTAGCGCTCTCAGCGTCCAGCTCTTGCTCGTTTACGTCAGTTCCTGTTTGTGGCGGGCGAAGGCGGTATTTCCGGCCAGAGGGTGGGAGGGGGCGGTAAGCGGGGGCTGGGGGGAGGGGGCGGGGGGGCCGCGCCGCGCGAGCCGTTGGGCCTGGCTCCGAGAAGGCGTAGCCGCTGCCGCCGCCGCCACCGCAGCCAGGAAACACAAGAGCGGGACCAAGCGCAGCGTGGCGATGGGTGGGAGTAGAGCCCCGCCGGAGAGGCTGGGCGGCCGCCGGTGACAGGTGAGTGCGCCAGCGCGTGTCCCAGAGCGCCCCCTGCCCCTCAGTGGCCGCGTCCGGACCCCCCGCAGTGCCGCGTTGGGCCGTACCACCAGTGCCCGCCGGACGGGGACCGCGGTCCTCGAGCCCCCCCCCTTCCGGGACCGAGTGGGGGTGGCTGCGCGGGGGTGGTAGTTCTAGTCCGGAGGGGCTGGGGGCGGGCCGTACCACTGAAGCGGCGGGGGGGGGGCTACCAAAGTGCGAGGACCTAACCACTGAAGGGCTGGGGGTGCGGACCCCAGCATGCGCAGGCGGGGGGCTGAACCCGTGGGTGTGAAGGGAGAGCGCGCTTGGTGGGCGAGCGCTAAGCCATTGAGGTGGCGCGCCTTACCAAGTGTAGGGGGCTGTACCTATTCGGGGCCGAGAGAGCAGTTCCTATAACGCGCTGCGAGGTGTGGGGGGGTGCGTTTCTGGGGAGGGAGCCGTACCAAGTGCGGCCGGGGTAGCGCTGTCTGGGTTATACCACTGAGGTGCTGGGGGGGGAGCCATCCTTCGTAGAGAGCGCTACATCAAAGGAGGACTGTGAAGTTTATCATCTTTGAGGGATGGGACAGGCCAATGTGGGTGTTTAGGGGGAGTATTTTGGGAGGGCTGTAATGCGAGTGATGAGGAGGGGCTTCTGCCTCCTGTGTTTGTTGGGTGGGGCTTGGGATTTACACTGAGCTGGAGGATCACGCTTTATTGAATTTAATGACTTTGGGGAAACTGGATGGACACTGGACTGCTGTCTATCTCAGAACCCTTTCATATTAGGGTGTGTGGACACTTCTGTGGCAAGTTCTTTCCTTGGGGAGGGGGAGATCCCTTAGAAGCCACTGTTAGAAGTTTTTTGAGCTTTCTGTTCCATTTAGGGTAAAGGGTAGTGAGCTTGGGTTTAAGGAACTGTGCCCTTGGTCCTACTTAAGATGTGGGAGGAAGGAGTGTTTGGAGGGACACTTCTCTCCCAGAGCAAGGTTGCCGGGACAGCTTGATCCTTGGGATTCTGAAGACCCCTTTCCTCTGATTTGGAGGCCTCTTGGGCTCAGCAAGAGGCTTGGACTGGAGTAATTAGGTCCTCCATGGGCTGCCATTCAACCTTGTCCCCTGTTCCCCTCCCAGAGAAGCCCAGGGAGTTCGGTCCCAACTTAATGGGACCTAACCTTGATTGCTGGTGGGTGTGAAGAGGCCAGCCACCACCCACCGCAGGCCCCTCCGTTCTTGAGGCTGTTTGTGTCTCCCTGGATAGCAGTCCAGCTGCCCATCATGTTTATGCTCCGCACCAGGTGATAACAGTTGGCCTTACCATTGGGCGGCAGAGAGGCTGATCGCTGTTTTCCCAGCTGTTCCTCTTTGCATAGGCCAAGAGGACTTGGTTGGGAGGTGCCCCTGGCCCAGCCTGACGCAGGGAGGAAGACTGCTCTGAAGGATTTGGGACTACCAGATTCCCACAGATCTGGTTTCTCACTGTGGCCTCTGGGTGGGTGCTTGGAGCAGCCAGCCCCCAGACTTGAGGCCACTGCCCCTACACTCCAGGCCAGCTTGTGACCTTGGCTTGCCCAGTAACCTTTGCCTTGGGTCTGGAGTTCCTGGAGGGCTGGCTGCAGTCCATGACTGACCCAGCTAACGTGGGCTGGTGATGTGATCAGAAGGGGACAGATGGTCACTTCTGGTCTACAGCATTAGCTTCCAAGCTGACTGGCTTCTATGGGTTGCGCTTCCTGGAAATAAAGATCCCTGAGTCTCTGTAAGGCCCTGGTGGCTCTGTAGAATTTTTCTCCACTAGGAGTTTGTTCCTCTGATCTCCTTCTGCCAGTTTTAGAGGGTTTGCCTGATGGGGTTAACAGCAGCAATAAAAACAGTAATCATGAGATTGATGGCTGGCATTTACTGAGTGCATTCTTTGTGCCACACACTGTTCAGAATGATTCTCATAGTTTAACTTGCTGAATGCTTACATCCCAGAACTGTAGGTATTGTTGTCATGATCTGTTTTAGAAGGGGAAACTGAGGCAGAGAGGCAAATCATTTCCAGAGTTAGTGAATAGCCAGTGTTTATTGGACGGTTACCATATATCAGGCATGTGACAGGCATTTTACACACATGACCTTATTTAAATCTCAGAACATCTCTATGGGGTAGGTATGATCGTGCTCATTTTGTAGGCCTCTTCGAGGCAAAGAGAAATGTGCTACCAGTTTTACAGATGCGGAAACAGACATATGCCGTGATGTGGAGTGATTTGCCCCAGGTCTCACAGCCAGAGAGGTGTCGGAGCTGAGATGTGAACCCCTGGCCCTGTTTGTCCTCAGAGTGAACATCTTTTCAGTGAGAAAGTGGTTTATTTCGTGCCCGGGAGTGGTGTTTCTATCCATTTTGCAGTCAGAAATTGGGTCTCAGAGGAGGAATTGCCTTGCCCTAGGTCTATGAGACCTAGATGGTCAGACTGGGGTTTGAATGCATGTCAGCTTGTCCCTGGTGTCATGTGCTCCTGGCTCACCGAGTCCCAAGCTGGAGTAGGTTTCTGGCACTTTGAAGCCCCTGCCCTGGACCCTGCCAGCTGCACCCGTGGGCCTTTCCTTTCCCTCATCTCCAGAGCCTAGGGCTGCTGTGAGCACATCTGCCCGTAGCCCGTCCAGTAGTTCTGGGCTTGCTGATGAAACTTGGTCCATCCTCAGAGTCGAGCCAGGGCATCTGTGAACCTGGGGTGGAGTGTGTGCTGGGAACCAGGAGAAGACAGTAAGAGCAGTATGGCAGGTGGTGACATGGCTACCAGGGGAGCGATGTTAGAGGTCCCTGCGTGAAGATGGGGTAGCGGACATGCATGCACGTTCTGACACTTTCACACCTGGCTGTGTGATCTTGGGCCACAGTGTTCATCTCTGTAATGGGCTCGGAATGCACCCACTTTGGGCTTTTGTGGGGATAGATTGGGTTAATTTATGAGAAGCTTCTCGAATGGTGCCTGGCACTTTGTAAATGCTCGGTCAGCAGTCCCAAGGGCATCCACCCCCCCACCCCCAGTCCTCTTGGGTGTCCTGCTTTCCAGCTGCCCTGCCCGGCCCAGCCAGGATTCAGGAATCTGATGTCCTTGTGTCTAACCTCTGAAAAGAGCTGCGTTGAAGTGATTCAGAGGACAGGGTTCAAATCCAGCCCTTCCACTTGCAGGCTGTGTGACCTTGAGCAGGTTTCTCAACCCTTCTGAGCCCAGTTCGTCATCTGTGTCATGGTCTGACGATAATTCTCCCTGATAGGTTGTTGTAAGTGTTAAATGGGTTAATTTGTGGAAGCATTTCTAACTGGGCAGGCGTAACAGTGAGCCTACAGTAAACATTGCCTGCTTTTCCCTGTATTTAAGAAGAGTACTTGACACACGGTGAGCCGTAGGATATCTTAGCAATTATAATTCTTACTATTTCTGCTAGAATTTTGAAGGCCTTTTCCAGGTTACAGATTCTTGTCAGCTAATGCCAGAAGGGTGCAGGGCCGAAATTAGCATCTCCATTTTCTAAGTGAGGGTTAAGAGTGAGAGGGACATAAAATCAAATAAAAACTGGCAAATGCAGCACCCAGGTCCCCTCCCTCTCCCACACAGTGTTGCCTCGAGCCCCTCTGAGGTAAAAATTCCAGCTCCTTTCCAGATTTCACCTTCTGCTAACCCCTCCTCCTATATGTGTTTTTATTGAATTTCCACCGCAGCCCCTAGGAGTGGTGGGAATGGCCTTGATCCAGGTGAGGGACAGAGCTTTTGAAGGCAGCGAGGCGGAAGGATGGGAAGAGAGAGTTGGAGAAGTGCTCATGGAGTCAAGGCCAGGCTGCGTGGGGCCTGGTCGGGAAGCTTGGATTTGATCCTGAAGGCGTTTCAGGGCTGAGAAAAGGTTTTTGTTCATCCACCGCCATTTACTGAGCACCTACCATGTACCTGGCATTGCTGCGGCTGCTGGGGAAACTGGGGTGCATTTGACAAGGGCCCTACCCCTGTGGGGCTGAGGGAGACAAGCCCTAAACTGGGTGAATTAATGAGGGGCAGGTTAAAGAGAGGGCCGAGGCAGTGAATTAAAATCAGGTGTGACTGGTGCTTTTTTAATTTTATAATTTTTAATTTATATTTTGGGGGAAAGTGGTGCTTATTTTAGCTGGGTGGTCAAGAAGGTCTCTGAGCTGATCACTGTTTGACAAGGAGATATAAGAAGAAACAGCCTTGAGGTGTGGGGGGACCACAGTACAAAGGTCGCAGGGAGGATGGAGCTTGGTGAGGTGCAGGGGCAGGGTGAAAGGGCGTCGAGGGGAGTCCAGGCCTGGACCGCTCAGAGCCGTGCAGCCTGCCCTGAGGAGCGGCTCGGTCAGACGTAGGGTTTTAGCGGGTGCCTTTTTGCCATAAGAAAGGTTCTCAGGCTTCTGCCTGGGGCAGGGGTAAATTTTAGAGCTGGTCAGGGAGTTTCGCCTGCCTCCCACTTCCCTCTTGTGTAGAATCACTGCCTTAGAAACGGCGAAAGCCTGATGGCCGCCTCCCTCCTCTGTGGTTTTCACACTGTGTTCCCCAGGTCCCATGGCTGTTCCCTTTAGGGACAGATGGGGCGAGGCTCAGTGGGCTGATTTGCTGCCCACTCCTCCCCAACCCACATAGCTGAGCTAATATCAGGTTAACAGCAACAGTAATTACAGGTAAAAACCCTACTTGATGATTCTACTCTTCCCTTAACTCGTGTGTCCGAGGACCTGTGCCATTCCTGGCGCTGCTCTAGAACTTGAAAGATTGGACGTTGAGGGGCCTACCTCTTAATGGAGACGGGTGCCCAACAAACAAGTTCATGATAGGACATCAAGTCGTGATCTATGTTAGGAAAGCAGAGAGAACAGGGGTCAGGGGAAAGTGTAGGGATAATTAGTATGTTTTAGTTGGGATGATCAGGGAGGGCCTCCTGGAGGAGGTGATGTGTAGTTAGGGACTTCAGTGTGGTGAAGGCGCCATGCGAGGACTTGAGTGAAGACCCCTCAGACCGAAGAGGAATCACCTTTGACTCCCACCTCGCAGTGGTGACAACTCAGGTCTGGAGAACCTCAGTAATCTCTGCTGGGTCCCCCAACCTGGCAGTGTTGGGGCTAGGCTCGGAATTGGGGCAATGTGGCTCCAGAGTCCCCCAGCCCAGGAGGGCACTTGGTAGTTGTACGTGAGGGTGGCTTCTGATCCTGCGCAGTGGGCGGGAGTCCGGCTCATTTTCCCAGGCCCGTTCTGGAGTGTCTTCCCCGAGAAGTAGAGCCCCTCACAGCAAATCTCCTGGGGTCTCCAGAATTCCCTTGGATTCGGAGAGCGGAAAGGACCATCCTTTGCAGTTGATCTCCAGATCTCTGGGGGACCCGGGGACACCCCTCCTGGGCCTCTTTTCAACTTTCAAGAGCTCTCAGCCACCAGGCCTCTGGGCTGCACGGCGGGGTGGTTCCGTGGCAGCTTCTTCTGGACAACCAGCCAAGCAGCGAGAGGCCCAGCTGGGGGAGCCGGCCCTGGGAGCAGGACCAGGAGGGAGGGAGCGGGTGTGGGAGGGGCGGCAGGGTGGGATCTCAGCCTGGCCCCCTTGGGGGCAGGACCCATTGCCAACTCAGCACCCACAACTGGGCCCAGCTTTGCTGGGATAGTGGAACAGGGCGGCAAGCCGGAGCCGGCTGAGGGGAGACTACATGTCAGAAGTCCCCGCAGGAAGTTCCTTGAGTCTAGCTCTTCTGCCCAGGAAGTTCGTCTACAGATGTCGTTTCTAAGGGTGAGGCCAGAAATTCAAGCCTGTCTTGGTTTGCCACCTCGTGGGCCCTTTCCGAGCTGCCTGGGGTGGCTGCCACTCCCTTGACCCCCTCCCCAGCCCTTCTCATCCTTTTCAGGTTGTCTTCAGCTGGTGGGTCATTTTGAAGTGGTCCAGGCTGGGGGCAGCTGGCCTGGATGTGAACCCTGCTTCTGGCTCCTCCCATGATTGCCTTATTTCATCTCTCCGAGGTGTATTTTGCTCAGCTGAAATGGGAACGTCTCTACAGAGTGGGGCTGTGGGAGAGAATCGGGGAGCTGCCGTGTAGAGAGTGCTTGGCCCAGAGCCTCCTGAGGTGCTCGAGGGGTCTGAGCTGTTGCCACCACCGCTGCTGCTGCTGGGAGTGTCAGGCTGAGCACCTGAGAGCAACGAGGGGCCCCCGGATGCAGCCAGCCTGGGCTTGCTGGTTGGCAGAGTGGATTTGGAGCCTCGGGAGGGGGTGGCAGGCCAGTTAGCTGAGGCTCCCACTGGGGAGGGTTCTGGTCTGAAAAATTAATCACACCCGTTGCTGAGCCCCTGCTTGGCCAGGCACGTCTCTGAGCGCTTCTGTGCATCTCAGCTTAGATGCACGGAAGCCTGCAAGGTGGGTAGTAGTCACCCCCATTTTGTGGATAGGAAACTGAGGTGCAGAAAGCTATGCAGGATGCCCGGGTCGTTATTGACAGCCAGCAGGGCGGCCCGTCTGTACCCAGAGCAGCTCTAGGGTTTTACGTGGGGCTCTCGCCAGTCCTCGCCACGGCCCTGGAGCTCGGCACAGCTACTTTCCCCATTTCACGGATGAGGACAGGGAGGCCCACTTGCTCTAAGTGTTAGTAGGTGACAGACATGAAATTTGAACCCAGTTCTCCCTGGAGTTGAGTCTGCTTTTTTAACATTGGCTCTTCTGCCTCTGACCAACGTCAGAGCCACTGGTTCTCATTACTGTTCTGATGATCGTTTTGCTTTCTGTTCTGGACAGAGCCGGCACCGAGTAGGCCTCAGTTGTCCCAGAAATGGCGGGATTAGCTGCATTCGATGCCTGCTTGGGAGATGGAGTATGGCTGCCTCTCTCCACCCCTAATGCCCGTGGCGCTCCAGCTTTGGCCAGCCCCTCTCTTTCCCAGTGGCAGGGGGAAAGGAAGAGGGTGGGAGGCATACCCCTACCCTGTGCCTTGGGGTCCTGGTTCCTGAATGGCCTCTGCTGTTAACCTTGGCTGTTTTTTATCATTTGTGTATTCCACTCTTTCACCAAAATAATTTATTGAGTACCTGCTACGTGCCGTATATAGTTCTGGAAGCCAGGGAGCGGCATGCAGTCCAGTGGGGAAGGCAGAGAAACAGGAGGTGCCCTACTGAATGCTCAGTGTGGCTGAAGAAAAGAACAGCGAGCTAGCGGCCTGGGGGGAGGGGGCTTGGGGAAGGCTCCTGAGGTGAGAAGTGAGGCCTGAGGCCGTGAATTTGAAAGCCCAGAGCAGTGGGTCAGGCGAGGGTATAACACAGGAAAGGCCCTGAAGTGGGAGGTACCTTGATGTGGTGACACTGTGGCCGAAGGGGGGTGGCGAAAGGAGTGTGGCAGGGCCCAGGTCTGGCAGGTATGTGTGGGGTCCCCTAGGGCTGCGCTTCTCAAAACTGGTGTCCAAAGACCTGGGGAGTGGTGGTGGCGGGTGCTGAGCATGTGTTTTGGGGTAGTGTCTGCAAGTTGTCTACTTTTCTTAGCTGTGTGTTTTCATTTAGATGATATTTTCAGAAAGTTAATATAGGCATGTCATGAGTCATCGGGATGATTCTTATAACCGACTGGTGACAGTGTTCATGTAGCTGTCAGTTCCATAGCTCTGACTGAGCAGCTCAGATGGACCCTTGACTTTGGAGTTGGGCTTTGTGTAGGTGCTGCCTGCCTTCGAGGGTGCTCGCCTCATCCCCAGCTGTGCGTGAAGCACGTCTCACTGGGTCCCCCTGATGACGCTGGGTCGGTAGGGAAAAGCGTCGTTTGAAATAACATAAACATATGCTTAGGTTGGTATAAAGATCCCATTTCATAGACGAGGATGCTGAGATTCAGAGAAGCGACCTGTGCAGTTTGGAAGTGGCCGTCAGGATGTAAGTTGGCCAGGACCCTGGGTATGCATTCATGCCTCTGAGTGCTGTTCCAGCCCTCTGGGCTGAGCGGGTCAGGGCTCGGGGGCTGCGGCATCGTGCGGGAGCCCCTTGGGCCTGTGAGCGTCATGGCACTTACCTCGCTCCCACCCCTCCTCCTGTCCTCCGGCTCTTGCTGCTTCCTTAGCAGAGGTTCTGGGGAGCTATACTTCCAGTCTGCTAGCCTCTAGCCATGTGTGGCCATCTGAATTTTAAATAATTAAAATCAGACAAAACTAAAAATTCAGTTCTTTAGTTGTACTAGGCACAGTAGGCACGTTTCCATCATTACAGAAAGTTCTGTTGGCTAGATCAGCCGTCTCCTGTACTCGCCCATCATCTTGGGCACATGATTTGTTCTCTCTCGGTCTCAGTTTCCTCTTCTGAAGTATGGGGACGGTAACAGCATCTGCCTTGCAGGGTTGCTGTGAGGGTTGGTATTAACCCACACCAGGTACGTTGTGAGCACTCAGGAAATGCTAGCCGTGGGTAGGACCCTGCCTGTTTGCTCCCAGGTGTCCTAGGGATAAAATGGGATGGGACTCAGGCCATCAGGTCGTGCTTCAGAGCTCCCGGCCGGGAAGGCAGCGGCGAGGATGTGGAGCAGTGCCTGGGAGGGAGGGACCCCTCAGTGCGACTGGAGGGGCCCTGTGTGTGTGCGCACATGCTTGTGTATGTTGGGGGCAGCCCAGGTCTGGGAGGGCGAGGGCGGGCTGGCCAGGGTGGAGGTCAGAGGGGGCCCGGTCTCTTAGAAAAAGGGCAGAGGGAGGTAGAAGAGGCTCAGGGACAGGACAGCATGATCCAGTCTTCTCATTGCTGTCCTAGCTGCCTCACCCTGAATGCTCACTGAATCCTTTCCAGTCTCAGTTTCCCCATCTGTGAAGTGTGGGTCTTCATAGTCCCCAAGTGAGCCAGGTGGTGGGAGTGTCAGACTAATGCACAGGGCTTCTTCCGGAGACAACTCCTAGAGAAGAAGCCTGTGGTACAGCCCCCGCTTCCCTGGGGCCAGGGGATTCTGTATGCTGCCTCTGCCTCAAACCGACAGTTCTCCATCTCTCTACAAGCAACAGCCACAGCTTTACAGTGGCCTCGCAGGCCCTGCCCAGCCTGGTTTCCAGCTTCCTCTGTAGTCGCTCCCCCCACCGCCTCCTGACTGACTGTGTCTCACGCAGGCCACACCTTGGCACTGCCCTCCTCCAGGTCTCCACATGGCTGCCTAGTCTTTTCAGGTTTCTGTGCAGATTTCGCCTTCTCAGTGAGCCCTTTTCACCCTGTACAAAATCAGAAACCCTCCTCCCCTTCCCAACGCCCAGTCCTCCATAGCATTTGTTAACTCCTGATGTCCTGTATAATTTGCCTATTTATTTAACTTATTTATTTTAATGTCTGATCTCCCCCCGCCCCCACGCACACCTTTTCATAAGCTCCCCCAGGGCAGGGAGTTTGTTTTGGTCACTGCCGCCTCCCTGGTGACCGGAGCGTGGGTGCCATATCTGTGGAATGAATGAATGCAGGGTTTGTTGTTTCACCTTCACTTGGTAGAACTCTGAGCTCAAAAGCTGTGGTTTGCCACCCTCACCTTGCATTAATGAAAGCTCTGGGCCTGGCCCAGTGCTGGGTGGGGCTGAGGTACAGTGGGGATCAGGACAGACCCTGTCCCAGCCTGTGGAGCTCCCAGGCCAGCGAGGGAGACACCCAGATGATTGAGCCCGCTAGAGCTAAGCGCTGCGAGGGCTCAGGAAGGCTGAGATTGGCCGTCAGGGCAGGCTTCCCTGAGGGTTTAGTGGGTGAAGGTGAGTGAGCAGTACGCCACGTTGGGGGACTAGCACGTGCAAAGGCCCTGGGGTGAGAGAGAGAGCAAGGAGTGTTCAGGAGACCGAGAGAAGGAGAAAATGTGTTCAGGGCAAGGTCAGGGCAAGCATGCTGACCTGTGGGGCCGGAGAACAGGCAGAGGCCCCCTCAAATGGGCCCACGTAGCCTCCATCAGGGCCTCCTTGGACCTGATCCCTGAGCAGGGGAAGGACAGGGTCAGAGCTGTGTTTGGAGGGTCCCTCTGGCCTTGGCATGGTGCTTTCAGTGTGTGCAGCGCCCACAGCCAGGCAGCCTCAGATGTTGGACATGAGTTCTGTGGGTGCTGTAAGGCCCCGGGTGGCTGGGTGAGGGGGAATGTGTTGGGGGGCGGCAGGGAAGACGAGGAAATTTGCTGTGGTGCGTATTCCTGTCTCAGTAGCTTTGGCGGCCCGCCCACACCTTCAGCCTGCTTCCAGTCCTGCCTGCTCCAAGTAGACAGATGGGGCACTTGGGAGGACTGTGGCGTTTAAGAGAAAAAACGTGTCTTTAATGCCACCTTTTTACTAAGGCGGCTGGATGGGTAAAAATTCACGTGTTACAGAGGGCGTGATGTAGGAAGTAAAGGTCCCCATGTCCCCATCCACCACAGTGGTACCTGACAGGTGTTGAGAAGCTGCCATATCAGGCTCTGTCTGAAGGACTTTACGTGGATCGACTTATTTAATCCTCACAACAGCGTTGGCGCTGTGTAGCACGTATTATCTCTAACATCTGGATGAAGAAACAGGTGAAGAAAGGGGAAGTGATTTGCTCAAGGTCACACAGCAAGCAGCGGAGCCGAGGTTGAAACGCATCTGGTTTCTCAGGCCACCTTGGCTCCCGTACCTGTGCCTCTGCCTCTGTTTGCTCTTTAGCACAGTTCCTTTTGTGCAGATGACGGTTGAACTTAGATCTCCTTGTATCTTCCAGCCTGTGATACATACTATGCTCTGTAAGACCCATTGTTGATCGTACAACTGCTTTTCTGGAAAGGATGCTTTTGATGGAATTTGTACGTGGATAGTGAGATGGATGTCAATCTCAGAAATGTCCGCATGTAAAAAAACAAGCATATCAGAATTGAAGTGACATGGTGTATACATGTTTGTTTCAGAAAAGGGATCAGGCTGGATGTCCGTGAGCACTGGGCACTGACGGTCAGCGTCGGCGCTTCGAGGCTGGTTCTCGTGCATAGTGTGCAGCTGGGTGGGCCTGCATCGGAGGCCAGGTGTGTGCTAAGCCCTGCCCATCCATAAGCCCGCGATAGAGGCACTGCCGTCAGCCCCATTGCACAGAGGAGGAAACAGACTTGGGGAGGCTGCGAAGTCGGGCACCGGGGACCTGAATCCGGGTCTGTCTAACTCCAAGGCTGTGTGGTGCAGGGTGCTGGGGGAGCCAGGCTGCCTGGGGTCCCATCCCAGCTCTGTTCTTCCTGGTGGGTGGAGGGGGCAAGCCGTTTCACTTCTGTCACTTAGTTTCTACATTAAAATGGAGGTAATGTAGTGAATAGTCCAAGGGCCTGGCACATAGGGTTTCTGTGAGGGTGGAATTCGCATGCACAGAGCACTTGGGCGCGCCTGGCCTGTGGGAGGTGCTGTGCAGGCATTCCCGCTGTTTAGTGCCATCATGGTATTGACCATTATTATGATGTCGGATCCTGTTGTGGGTGTTAGGTCGCTTCCAGGGTTCCCCTGTGCCAGCAAGAATATCCTCATCACAGCAGTTCTCAACCATGGGTGGCTTGCCCCAAGAGACATTTGGTGATGTCCGAAGGTCCCACCCTGGGGGAGGGTGCGCTTTTGGCTTTAGCGAGTGGGCGGGGTGGGGGAGGGGCGCTGCTCACCGTCTTGCCTGCACGAAGCAGCTCCCACGAGCGGAGAAACCCCTCTGTGCACTGACACAGGCATTTTCTGCAGAAGTTCCTCCAAGGACAGTGTGTTTTTCACATTTTTGGTGTTGCTAAAGTGCCATCACAGAAGTCACAGACCAAGGGAGTCCTTCGCAGAGCCGCGGGTGGTGAATGGGGGTCGCTTCCCTCTGTCCGCCCCACGCCCCTTTCCTCCCAGATTCACGGACAGAGGCTGCCTGTTGAACGACAGGTTCCTGTGGTCTTTGAACTGATCTCCCAAGCCAGTCCTTCTCTGGGCGCTATAGGCAGGCACAGATTAGGGGGCAGGTGACCGAGGCTCCTGGGGGGTCACAGTGCTGGGACAGGCCCCCACCCCACTGTCTCCAGCTCCAGGAGACGCAGAGCCTCTGCGTCCCCTCCCGCCACCTTCGTTCATCTGTGCCGTCTGGCGTGGAAACCAGGTCAGGGAGGGGGGATGAAAGAAAAGGGACCCGGCAAATGGCAACGAAAGGGATGTAGCTTATTTTGAGCCTTTTCCCGGCACAGGGCTTCACTTGGTACACATTCATTTCACAAATACTTAAGTGCCCGCTGTGTGCCTGGCACCCAAGAGAGGCCAGAGCCCCTGCCCTTACCATGCTGACATCACAGTGGGCAAGGGCGGCAGTAAACCGATAAGCAGGTAGATATGAACAGTCACGTCAGTGGTACGTGCTTGTGGAGAAAAATAAAGGGTAAGTGGGGGTAGGGTGGGTGCACTTTTGCCTAGGGAGGTTAAAAAGGTTTCTCGAAGAAAGTGACACGTGAGCAGAGACGGAAGAAAGTGGGGAGGGCCTGGATGCCTGGAGCAGAGCCCCACCTGAGGGGCAGCATGTGCCCGGCCCTGGGTCAGGGTGTGCTGGCGTGTCGGGGTAGCCGCAGCAACAGGCACCACCCACGTGGAGTGTGCGTGGACACGTAACGGGGCGATGGCGCAGACCTCGCAGGGCCCTGGGGCTCCCATGAAGGACCTCGGCTTTCATTCTGGGTTGTTGGATGGTTGTTAGCTGAAGGGTGTGAGCAGAGGAGGGATGGGCTCTGGCTCAGGTGGTCACAGGGTCCCAGACCATAGAAGGGGTGAGGACAGAAGCACTAGAGCTCAGCTAGGTCCCACAGCCCTCCTGAGTGGCAGGAAGCACGTGACTAGTTTTGCAGATGAGACAGGTTTGGAAGGGCCCTTCCCGAGGCTGCCAGCTGGGGCACGGCCGTCCTCCTGTGTCGTCCCGTACGTTGCCTCTCATGGGTCTCGCTCCAGCACTGTGAGATGCAGCCTCTGAAGGAGCTCGTTTGGAAACCATTGAGAAATAGATGGAAATAAAAATGTCTTAAAGAAATTTTAAAATAATTTATTATAGAGTGTTTGATCCTTAACAATAGAGTAAGTCAGCGATACCCTCATACTCAATGATACTCTAAAAAATAAACCCTCACCGGTGCAGGCAGAGTCCCCTTTGGGACCCTGTCCAGTCACCCCCTCCTGCGCAGAGCTGACCCTTGCGCTGGTGGAATTCAGCCCCATGCAGCTCTCTGTGCGGAGTTAACTGTGCCCCCCACACTGACGGGGCTGCAGGTGTGCCACCTGCTCTCCTGGGGTGCGTGTCCCTTCTCCAGCAGGACCGTTGTACAGGTGGGAACATTGTGGTGCACAGAGGATGTCACCTGCCCGTGGCCACACAGCCAAAAGGCAACAGAGCCCGGGTTGAAATTCGGACTCCCTGGACCTTGGACTCCTCTTCGTCACTCACTGTGACCTGGCCTCCTGAGGGGGAGGGCCCAGGCAGCCAGCCTTGCGGGGGCAGGAGGCCCGATTTTGGCTCCCCTGTATCTTCCGGGCTCCCAACCCGGGTTCTTTTTTATGGTTTTTTTTTTTGTCATAAAATACAGAAAAATGTGTTATATTTGTTATAAAATAAAGAATAACATAACTGTAAAGCAAAGCCTGGTGCGATCACCACGGAACATTGTCAGCTCCCAGAAACACTGCGCGCCCACCCCCCACTCCATTATCCCAAATCTAACCACTCTCGTAACATTTGGATATTTGTTGTCTTGATTTTCTGCACAGTTTACAAAGGAGAAAGGCAGCCCTAAACAAACACGTTGCCTGTTTGTTAAGGAGCTTGCTATGACTGGACCCTTGCTGGGTGT
>NW_011888984.1:472331-482357 GCF_000151845.1 Pteropus vampyrus
CCTTCGCAGAGCCGCGGGTGGTGAATGGGGGTCGCTTCCCTCTGTCCGCCCCACGCCCCTTTCCTCCCAGATTCACGGACAGAGGCTGCCTGTTGAACGACAGGTTCCTGTGGTCTTTGAACTGATCTCCCAAGCCAGTCCTTCTCTGGGCGCTATAGGCAGGCACAGATTAGGGGGCAGGTGACCGAGGCTCCTGGGGGGTCACAGTGCTGGGACAGGCCCCCACCCCACTGTCTCCAGCTCCAGGAGATGCAGAGCCTCTGCGTCCCCTCCCGCCACCTTCGTTCATCTGTGCCGTCTGGCGTGGAAACCAGGTCAGGGAGGGGGGATGAAAGAAAAGGGACCCGGCAAATGGCAACGAAAGGGATGTAGCTTATTTTGAGCCTTTTCCCGGCACCGGGCTTCACTTGGTACACATTCATTTCACAAATACTTAAGTGCCCGCTGTGTGCCTGGCACCCAAGAGAGGCCAGAGCCCCTGCCCTTACCATGCTGACATCACAGTGGGCAAGGGCGGCAGTAAACCGATAAGCAGGTAGATATGAACAGTCACGTCAGTGGTACGTGCTTGTGGAGAAAAATAAAGGGTAAGTGGGGGTAGGGTGGGTGCACTTTTGCCTAGGGAGGTTAAAAAGGTTTCTCGAAGAAAGTGACACGTGAGCAGAGACGGAAGAAAGTGGGGAGGGCCTGGATGCCTGGAGCAGAGCCCCACCTGAGGGGCAGCATGTGCCCGGCCCTGGGTCAGGGTGTGCTGGCGTGTCGGGGTAGCCGCAGCAACAGGCACCACCCACGTGGAGTGTGCGTGGACACGTAACGGGGCGATGGCGCAGACCTCGCAGGGCCCTGGGGCTCCCATGAAGGACCTCGGCTTTCATTCTGGGTTGTTGGATGGTTGTTAGCTGAAGGGTGTGAGCAGAGGAGGGATGGGCTCTGGCTCAGGTGGTCACAGGGTCCCAGACCATAGAAGGGGTGAGGACAGAAGCACTAGAGCTCAGCTAGGTCCCACAGCCCTCCTGAGTGGCAGGAAGCACGTGACTAGTTTTGCAGATGAGACAGGTTTGGAAGGGCCCTTCCCGAGGCTGCCAGCTGGGGCACGGCCGTCCTCCTGTGTCGTCCCGTACGTTGCCTCTCATGGGTCTCGCTCCAGCACTGTGAGATGCAGCCTCTGAAGGAGCTCGTTTGGAAACCATTGAGAAATAGATGGAAATAAAAATGTCTTAAAGAAATTTTAAAATAATTTATTATAGAGTGTTTGATCCTTAACAATAGAGTAAGTCAGCGATACCCTCATACTCAATGATACTCTAAAAAATAAACCCTCACCGGTGCAGGCAGAGTCCCCTTTGGGACCCTGTCCAGTCACCCCCTCCTGCGCAGAGCTGACCCTTGCGCTGGTGGAATTCAGCCCCATGCAGCTCTCTGTGCGGAGTTAACTGTGCCCCCCACACTGACGGGGCTGCAGGTGTGCCACCTGCTCTCCTGGGGTGCGTGTCCCTTCTCCAGCAGGACCGTTGTACAGGTGGGAACATTGTGGTGCACAGAGGATGTCACCTGCCCGTGGCCACACAGCCAAAAGGCAACAGAGCCCGGGTTGAAATTCGGACTCCCTGGACCTTGGACTCCTCTTCGTCACTCACTGTGACCTGGCCTCCTGAGGGGGAGGGCCCAGGCAGCCAGCCTTGCGGGGGCAGGAGGCCCGATTTTGGCTCCCCTGTATCTTCCGGGCTCCCAACCCGGGTTCTTTTTTATGGTTTTTTTTTTTGTCATAAAATACAGAAAAATGTGTTATATTTGTTATAAAATAAAGAATAACATAACTGTAAAGCAAAGCCTGGTGCGATCACCACGGAACATTGTCAGCTCCCAGAAACACTGCGCGCCCACCCCCCACTCCATTATCCCAAATCTAACCACTCTCGTAACATTTGGATATTTGTTGTCTTGATTTTCTGCACAGTTTACAAAGGAGAAAGGCAGCCCTAAACAAACACGTTGCCTGTTTGTTAAGGAGCTTGCTATGACTGGACCCTTGCTGGGTGTATTTTGTGTCTGGCTCTGTCACTCAGCGTCACGTTCTTTACTTCATCCCTGCTGCTTGCGTCAGAAGGCCGTTGGTCCTTTCCAGTGCCGAGCAGTGTTCTGCTGTGTGAATTTATCTGTTTGTTTAGCCATCCTCCAGTGGGTGGACACCTGGTCTGTTTCCAGTTTGCGAATCAGTGTGATTATTGCTGCTGTGAACATTCTAGTACATGTCTCAGTAAGCAAATACACTTGTTTCTGTTGAGGCCGAGGACTTACTGGGCCATGGCGTAGGCATATATTGAGTTTTAATTCTTACTGCCAAACAGTTTTTCATGGTGGTTGAGCATTTGATTCTCCCACCAGTAGTGATTCCTTTACATCCTTGTCAACACTTGGCATTGTCAGTTTTAAAAATTTTAGCCATGTTGGTGAGTGGTTTTAATTTGCATTTCCCGGGCAGCTGGTCAGCTTAGTTTGTTAGAGCATGGTGCTAATTTGCCCGTAACCAGTGGGATTGCATGTGTTCCTTGGTTGTGTGGAGGTCTTCTTCTGTGAGGTGCCTTTGCTCTTTTTACCTGCTTCCCACGTGGCTCACCTTTAGTTGACAGCTGCATCTCTAGCCCAGGTCCTCAGCAGACTCAGGCCTGGGGCTCCCTAGGAAGCAGCGAGTGGGGATGGGGTCACGCCAGGCACTCCCTGCCATGGAGCGTGCTGCCTGCAGCCTAGTGGCTGGAGCAGACCCCTGCATCCAGACACTGGCCTCCTGAGGCTGGTCTCTGTCACCTTGCCTGGGCCGCCTCCATTGGCATCTCCCCAGGGAGCAGGCCATCCTCTTGGCTGGGGTGCCTGACATTTCATCACTGCAGGACTGCGTCACAAACACCTCAGCTGAGGCACCACCCTCAGTGGGAGGACGGGGCAGGATCCAGGCGGGACACAGGGGATCTTTCAGTTCCTCCCTCTGCCCTTGCCCAAGCTGCTGCTGGCTTCTTAGTCGCTGAAGTGAGAATATAAAAAGTGGCCGTAGGGTGCAGAGCAGCGGCCAGGGCTTCCACCACTGTCTGGCCTGGAGACCCAAGGTAAACGCTTCCCTTCTCCGAGCCTCTGCCCTACCCTGGGCATGGTCTCTGCCCCTCTGGTGGGGAGGTCGGGAGCATTCAGAGAGACTGCAGGGGAGCAGCAGCACCCTGCTCAAGGCCACCCACTGGCAGTGGCTCTTGGACCCTGCAACCCTGACCACTGTCGGCCACACCTGGCTGCCTTCACCTCATTCTGATCATTGCAGCCATGTGTTCCGGTGTTCGCTGGGGGCCAGGCAGCAGGCTGATCCTCTGCACACAGTGGGTGCTTTAGTGCTGCTGAATCATGGAGGCTCCTCAAGGTGAACTCGCCAGGCTGGGAGGGGAGGGGAGGGAAGAGCTGAGATCAGACACCAGGCCCTGTTTTTTACCTCCACGTCCACCCTGCCTTTGGACTCTGGGTCCATCCCAGACCTTTGGGAACTATTCCAAACAGCTCGTACCAGGGAAAGTGTGGCGTTGGCCCACGTTGGGGAGGGATTCCCTACGTCTCCACAGCAGCTGCCAGTCCCTACGTGTTCTCCCACCCACCTGACCTGGCTCCTGACCCTGTAGCCACAGCCACGTGGGCCCCTTGGCAGTTCTCTACACTCTCCAAGCTCCTTTTTGCCTCAGGCGCTTTGCACTTGCTATTCCCCTGCCTGGAATTCTTTTCCCTGCATGTCGGCGGGGCTCACTCCCTGCTCACATGTCCCCCATACGCATGGCTAACATGGCTCCGTTTCCTGTCTCCATTTCCTCTGCTTTATTTTTCTTCTTGGCGCCTCTCCGCCACCCAGCATTGTTACTGTGTGTATTGGTGCCTTGTTTGCCTCCCCCGCTGGAATGTGAGCATCCTACAGGCAGGGGCTATGTCTTAGTGACACCCTGTCTCTGGCACCCAGGGTAGTGTCTGGAGCTTAGGACATACTCAAAAAATTGGTTACGTGACTAGATCCTAGAAACATTTCGATGGCTGTGTCTGGTTCTGGGCTTCGGGGTCTATTGAGGAAATTTGGATTCATTCATTGTGTACCCAGCAGATACCCAGACGTTGTGTTGGTCCACTGTGTTAGCATTGATAGGCGTGGGGAGACTGGCTGAGGAAGTGCACAGAGAGCCCCCAGTGAAGCCTCTGAGGTCAGCAAGGCTTCCTTTCCTGGAGGAGGCATTGGTTCAGCTGCGACCTCAAGGAGCGAGAAGTCACAAAGGTATGGGGGATGGAGATCAGGGGTAAGGGCCTAAGTCACAGAAGTGGGGCAGAAAGTGGGGATTGACGGAGGAGGGACTAGACGGGTGGGTAGTGCCAGGTGTAATTATTGTCACGGTCATTAGCCTTTACTGAGGGCTTTTTAGATGCCTCGCGGTTCCTAGAAAGGGAGGGACGGGGCCAGATTTAGACAGAGTATAGGGACTGAGAGCAGAGGCTGGGAGCCCAGGGAGCAGCGGGGTGGGCGGGGTGGAGGGGGAGGCGGAGGGCGTGGGAGAGGTGGTCAGAAAGCTGGGTGGCTGGGCACCGCGGACCGCCCAGGCCAGCAGGGGTGGGAGGCTGTGGCTACGGCCAGCGAAGCCAGGTCCTGCAAGTCCTTGAATCCCAAGCTGAGGAGCTTGGCTCTTGTCCGAGGCCAGTGGGAAGCCGCGGAAGGGTTTTGAGTAGGGGAAGGACGGGATCAGGTTTGAAGATCCCTCTGGCTGCTGAATGGGGGGAGGTTGAAGGGGGTCGTCCAGGGAGGAGGTGAGGGGGTCGTCCAGGGAGGAGGTGGGGGGGTCTCATCCTGCCGGATGAGAACAGGGCTGAATCTGAGCCAGGCCCACGGAGGGCGGGATGGAGTGGCTGGTCACATTAGTGCTTGAAGTGCAGACTGGTGGGAGAGTCAGGGTTGAGGAGCTGGCAGTCGTGAGTATTTGGGGCGGTGGGGGTGCAAGCCCCTTGGGGCGCTGGTCATGCCTGCTGGCGGGGAGCCCCTCTTGCTGTTTCTGGCTCCGCCTTTGCAGCTTGGAGTTCGGAACGTGGTTTCTGAGCCGCTCTTTACTTCCTTGTCCCTGTCCATCTTGTCTTTCCCCCGCTTCCTCCCACTTACCTCCTTCCCTCTGCCCAGTCGGGCAGCCTGCCACTGTCACATGCCAGGCAGTAGTGTGTCCGGCCCACCAGCTCCCCTGGGGCACGAGAGAAAGCTGATGCCCATGGTGTCCCCGGAGCCAGCTGCCATTTCTCTGGGGGCCACCGTAGCTCCTGACCTGCTGTCCGCAAATAACCCCCGGCCAGGAAAGGCGAAAGGCGCCTTGCGCTCCATGGCCCCTGTCCAGGCCTGCGGCTCCAGGTAGGGGCCCAGCTGGCAGCTGCCTCCCGCCCTTCTCCCTGGGAACCTGAGACAGAAGCAGCGGCCTCGGCGTCTGTCAGTCTATCAGCTGCTGGTCCCTGAGGACAGAAGTGGAGGTCTGGGGAAAGGGACCAGGGCCTTGGTCGAGCCCTCAGGACTGGCTTCTAGGCCTCAGACAAGTGCATACGCAGTAGGTTGCTTTCTTGTTCGAGATCCTGGGTACTTGAGTTCTGACTTTCCTTGGTTATTTGGCAGGGGCAAGGAGGGACCTGAGGCTGAAGGAGTGACATGGGGTGGCCCGGTGCAGCGGGATGGGGGTACTTGGCTTGCTAAAGGTGGCAGATTGGTGGTTCCCTGGTTTGGAAAGGAGAGTGAGAGTATGAGAGAGAGAGAGAGAGAGAGAGAGAGAGAGAGAGAGAGAGTGTGAGAGTGTGAGTATGTGTGTTGGGGGGTGGCAGGCAGATGCTGGTGGCTTTGAGCACTCCCTCAGGTGCCCAGGGCTGTGTGATTCATCCCAGGTTACCTCAGCGTTGGGGCATGGGAGTGACGGCCACATGAAGGTGGGGCCACGGCTCCCTTGCCACCTTCCCAGCCTGAAGTGAGTGCGTGGAGGGCTGCCTCTGCTCTGTGAGGTTGTCCTGAGCACGGCCTGGCCTGCTCATAGGCCAGGGAGCTCTGCTCCCTCCTGAGTCAGGCTCTGAGGGCAGGGTCGTGTCCCTTCCCAGCAGGTTGGAGTCCCTGGGGAAACGGCCACATCCCCCCTCACAGTGGGCCCCGGGGGCAGGGCTCTCCCACCTTCATGGGCTTCGCCCTGTACAGGGCAAGCAGAGCGGCCAGAGGGGTCTTAGAGCCTGGCGTCCTGCGGGAAGGGACTGGGGCTGAGTCCCCCTCCCACTCTCACGGGCTCCTCTCTTGTCTTGCAGACTGTGCTCTGTCCACCGTGCCTCCTGCATGTCCTGCTGCCCTGAGTTGTCCCGAGCTAGGTGACAGCGTGTCACGCTGCCACCATGAACGAGGTGTCTGTCATCAAAGAAGGCTGGCTTCACAAGCGTGGTAAGGGGTTGCTTTTGCCTGCAGGATTGTGCATCTCTCCCGTGTGCGCGCGCGTACACACGTACACACACACACACACACACACACACACGCACACACTCGACAGCTGCTGTCCTGAGAGGCAGAGGTGCAAGATCTTCACAGCCCCGGGGCCAGCATCTGAGCCTCGCCTGCCTGGCCCAGGCCATAGTTACTTACAGGCCCGCTTCATGGAACCCGCCAGCAGTAATCTGGGCGGGGGAGCTGCGGCTCCGCCCGTGGCTGAGTCCTCAGGCCTGCCTGGACACTCTGCGTGAGCCCACAAGCCAGGCCTCGAGTTCTGCGTCTGCATGCGTGATCTCATTGGGCCACAGTTTATAGATGAAGAAATTGAGGCTCAGAGAGGGAAGGTCATTTAACTGAAGTAGCACACTGAGGTGATAGTCAACATTCATTTATTCAGCGAATACTCAATGAGTGTGTGTGGTGTGTCAGGCTATTCTGGACTCGGGACAACGAGGTGCCCTTATGGATTTTACGTTCCATCGGAAGGTGGGGACAAACAGTAAACAAATAAGTAGATAAGTGCTGTTGTGAAAAGTAGGAACTCGGGGATGGCTGGAGAGGGGGTGTCAGGGGAAGCCACTCTGAGGAAGTGCCAGTGAACAGAGCCCTGGAGGAAGCAAGACATAGGTGGGTAAGGGCGACAGCAAGGCGAAGGGGGCAGCGTGGCTGGAGCAGAGCGAGGGTGAGCAGGGAGGAGACGCGGCAGAGCAGTGATGCCGCATCAAACCACAGACGGGGCCTGGCCTTCCACTCGCCAGGTGACCGGAAGCCCAGGAGAGTGTGAGCCGGGGTGTGACCTGGTCTGGTCGTGCTGGTGGGCAGCCGAGCCAGAGAAATGGCGTTATTTACAGGGCGGAGACTACGAGACTAGACCCCTAGACTCCAGGCTGCCTTCCCCAGGACCGTGGCACTTCCTAGCTCCGCCGTGTCCAGGGGCAGCTGGGGAGAAGCGTGAGGAGGAAGGAGATGCTGTCCTGGCTTGTGCGCACCTTCCCCGATGGAGGGAGGGTGCCGGGCCTGCGCTCCGTGCGCTTCCATTTAGTCAGCAGCATTTACTGAGCAGCTCCTGTGCTCTAGGCACTGATCGAGGCGCTGGGGCAGATCCAGGACTCAGGCAAAATCCCTGTCCTCGTGTTGATGTCTTACATTTAGTGAGGGGGCGGGTGGCACCTGAGTAGGCCCACGTGTCCAGTGGCGCTAAGTGCCATGGATGAAAACCAAACAACTTGAGGAGGGGCCGTGAGGTGGGCAGGGGCCTTTCATAAACAGAGCGGCCAGGGAGGGTCTCACCGGCAAGGGGCTGTTGGAGTAACGATCTGCGGGAGGCAAGGTAGCGATTCCCATGACCGATGGGCAGGAGCCGTGAATGTGGCGAGGGGAGTGGACGGGCATGTCCGAGGAGGGCAGGAAGGCCGATGGGGCCAGCCCTGTGGGAACTACTTGCAGACAGAGCAGTGATGAGGGACAGAGGCGACTTCTCGGGGCCAGGCCTCCTCTGTCAGACTGAGTTGGGAGACCTGTTCTCAGTGCCCTTAAAGGCAGGGATGACATTCAGGGCAGCTCAGCCTGCCCCCCAGGCTGCGCCCTGAGTTTGGGGCTGTCGACAGAGTGTTCTGAACCTTGGCAGATGGCAAAGTTCTCACCCTGGCTCTGCCACTTCCTCTTGTGACTGAGCACACCGTTACCTCTCTGAGCCTTGGTTTCACATCTGTAACATGGGTTAACAGCCCAAGCCTCTGCCGTTGTCAGCTCCCTGAGGGCAGGGATTCGATCCGGCCTGCTCCCTGCAGTGTCCCCAATGCTTAGAAGAGTGCTTGGCACATGGTGGGCGCTCGGTACCCGATTGTGGAATGAGCGGTTGGGATCGTATGCGTGGGTGGTGTGAGTGTGGACTGGCGAGCCGGTGTCTCAGCTCCTGAGTTTCCTGAGGGCCATCGCTCCCTGGGCAGAGGCCTAGCAATCCGGAGGTGGCCGGACGGTGGCGGGGGTGCAGCTACGTCTCTGGTCCGGGGCCGTCGATGGTATTCCATGCATCTCAGCCCCTCTCGGGCTTCCAGTGTCTCTGCTTGTGCTGTCGGGGGGCCGTGTGCGCTCCGAGAAGACTAGCTGGGATGCGCCTGCCTTGGGTCCGCTCTGCACACACGTTTGCGTGTCGCTCCTGGGCCTCCCAGTGCCGGCCACTCTGAGCAGCAGCTGGCCAGGTGGGCCCTGCTCACTGCAGCTCTTTTGGTACCTGTGCCATCCCACCCCACCCAGCCTGGCCCTAGTTTACTGTGTGCCCGCTCTGTGCCAGGCACAGCTGTGCCGCGGTGAGCCTGATTTTGGTGTACTTCACAGCTGGCCTGTGAGGCGGGCATCCTACAGACCAGGGCGCTGCAGCCTGTCAACCGCACCGAGGTTTGGACTCGTCTCCCAGCTCCTCAACCCATGCTCTCGAGGCCTGGCCCGTGTGCCGCCTCGTCCAGCTGGGTCAGTTCAAGGAACTGGCAGAGTGAGAACACTGTTGTTTGGCTCATGCCTTGTGCTGGGCCCCGTTCTGACAAAGCCACAGCACACCCTGCCAGGCCCTGCCAGGCCTGGCCCTGCCTGCCAGTCTAGAGGCAGACATCGTAGTGGTCAGGAGCGTAGACGGAGCAAGCCTGGGTTCCATCCTGGCTCACCGAGTCATCGGTTGTGAGCCTTAAGCAAGTAATGGAAGCTTGCTATGCCTCAGTTTGCTCATCTGTAAAATGGGATTATTGTGGGGATGTCTGTCCTTTCCTTCCTTTCCTTTTTATTAGCTTGTTACTGATGCATAAAACAGCACAGGTAAGGGCCCAGCTCGTAAGCTCAACCCCAAACCAGTGTCCAGATCAAGAAACAGAATGAGGGAGTCCCTAGAAGCCCCGCCACACGCCCCCAGGCAGTAACACGCTCCTCACTGCTAGTATAGGCGAGGTTTTCTTGCTTTGTTTTGTTTTTTTTGAAATTGAGGTGAAATTTACTTAAAATTAACTGTTTTAAACTGTGTAATTCAGTGGTCTTTAGTACATTCACAGTGTTGTGTGAGCACTTTCTAGTTCCAAAACATTTTCCTCACCCTAAAGGAATCCCCTATCCTCATTAAATGGTCAGCCCCCATCTCCCCCTTCTAGCCCTGGCAGCCACCAGTTTGTTTTGACTGTATGGATTAACTTATTTTGGACATTTCATGTAAATGAATCATATAATATGTGGCCTTTTGTGACTGAGTTCTTTCACTTAGCGTAATGTTTTTGAGGTTCGTCTGTGTTGTAGCACGAATCAGTACTTCATTACTTTTTATGGCCGAATAATATTCCATTGCATGAACATACCACAGTTTGTTTATCCACATATTCATTAATGGACATTTGAATTATTTCTAACTTTTGGCTTTTGTGAATAGTGCAGCTATGAACGATTGTGTACAAGTATTTGAGTATTTGTTTTCAGTTTTTTTGGATATACACCTAGGAATGGAATTGCCGAGTCATATATTCTGTGTTTATGATGTAATGTATTCCCTA
>NW_011888984.1:483471-489965 GCF_000151845.1 Pteropus vampyrus
ATGTCTTTGCATTATTTAGGTCTTTAATTTCTTTCAGCAATATTTTGTAGTTTTTAATGTATGAACTTTTCACCTCATATTATTATAAATGGAATTGTTAATTTCTTTTTTGGATTGTTCACTGCTGGTATATAGAAAGATAGCTCATTTTTGTGTGTTTTATTTTGCTGAATTTGTTTATTCTAGTAATTATTTTGTGGATTCTTTGCGATTTTCTGTATTTATAGGATCATGTTATTTGCAAAGAAAGATAATTATACTTTTTCCTTCACATTGGATGCCTTTCATCTCTTTTCTTTTCCTCTGACTGGAACATCCAGCACAGTGTTTAAGAGCAGTGGGGAAAGTGGACGTCATTGTCTTGCTCCTAGTCCTAGGGGAGAGCTTTCAGTCTTTCATTGAATATCGATGTTAGCGCTAGGTTTTTCATAGATGCCCTTTCTCGTGGGGAGGAAATTCCCTTCTATTCCGAGTTTGCTAAGTTGTGTTTTTGTTTTTGTTTTTTTTTATCATGGAAGAGCGTTGGATTTTTATCAAATGCTATTTCTGCCTCAATTGAAATGATCATGTGTTTTTTTTCTTTCATTCTATTTTGTATTACATTAATTGATTTTCATATATTGAACCACCCTTTCATTCCTGAGATAAAACCTACTTGGTTCTTTAAATCTGCTATTGAATTTGGGGTTTTGCTAGGTTTTGAAATTTATATAGATGGAATCATTTACTATCTACATTTGGAAAAAATTTAGTAAGTTAAAACCTATCAGATACTTAGCGTAGTGCCTGGCCCAAAGTACCACTGTAGTGTTATCTAATCATCGTCATGGTCATTATCATCTTCATCATAAGCAGTTAATGGATATCTTTATAATAGGAAACAAAGACTCCGAGAAGTGAAGTTGTGCGTCTTGTCACCACAGTCAATTTTAGCGCATTTCACTGCTGCTCTCCTGCCCGCCCTCTCCTCCACCCTCCTTCTACCCAGGTGCCCCTTGCGAGGCACTCTCACACCTGGCTGCCTGCCCTCACTTCTTTCCCTCCCCACCCTCCCCCAGGCGAATGCTAATCTACTGTTCATGTCTGCAGATTTGCCTAGTCTGGACATTTTATATGAATGGACTCATCTAATTTGTGGTCCTTTGCAACAAACTGTTTTAACTTACATGAATTATGGTTCATCCATGCTATAGCATCCATGCTTTGTTTCTTTTCATGATCGAATAATATTCTGTTGTATGGATATACCACAGTTTGTTTACTCACTCATTAGTCGATGGACTTTTGGGCTGTTTTCACTTTTTACTTTTATGACTAATGCTGCCATGGACATTTACGTACAAGTTTTTATTTCACCATCTCTTTTTTTGAGAACTTAAATAGCATTTTATTTTATTGATTTTCTAAAAATTTTATTTATTCATTTTATCGACATGTCATTGACGTATAGTATCCTGTTAGTTTCAGGTGTACGTCATAGCGATTTGATAATTATGAAATGTTCCCCATGATAAGTCTAGTTACATGTGTCACCATACAGAGTTATTACAATGTCATTGACTAATAATCCCCTATGCTGTACTTCACATCCCTGTGACTTACTTATTTTGTCACTAGAAGTTTGTACCTTTAATTCCCTTCACCTGTTTTGCACTCCACCTCATTTTAATTCTTAGCAGCTCTCTGAGGAGTGGGTTCTTGTAACTGTGTGTGTGTGCGTGTGTGCGTGTGTGTGTGTGCATGTGTGTTAAGTACACAGGGTGCTTGGATATTCATGGTTAGAACAAATGGAAGGGGTCAAGGGACACTTGAAGGTCAGAGCAACAGTTATACCCGGCCTGGCACAGTGTTTTGACATTTGATCTACCTGCACGGCTGCACTGGTGAATACTAGCCCATGGGATTTGGCCTTACAGGGCCACAGGGCATGTATGTTTGAAAGCCTGGGCCTCTCCTGGGACTGGGCCATGTGCTGGCAAGGATGGCTTGCTGCTGGCCACACGCTGAGGCAACTGGTGCCCTGGGGCACTTCAGTAGGCACCTGACTGCCAGGCATGACCTCTGAATCACTGGGCCCAGCCGGGCGCCTCGCCTGCGTCAGCAGGGGCCGCCTGAGGGTTTCTCTGGGAGAGGCACTTCCTGCCCATCCTCTCATCCACCCTTCTCCTGCCCCGTGCCCCCTGTGCAGCACTGTCACGCTGAGCTGCCTGTCCTGCCCTTTGTCCCCACCCCCTTCTTGGTTCAGGTGAATACATCAAGACCTGGAGGCCGCGGTATTTCCTGCTGAAGAGTGATGGCTCCTTCATTGGCTATAAGGAACGACCCGAAGCCCCCGACCAGACACTGCCCCCGCTAAACAACTTCTCCGTTGCAGGTGCGTCTTGAAGTGGGCGGGTGTTCAGAGGACGGTGGCAAGTCTTGGGGGCACATGGGGTCAGCTGTTCTTGGGTTGTGGGCCTGACCAGGGCCTGTGTGCCCTGTTCCCCGTCCTTCTGCTGCTCTACCCGTGTGTTAGGTGGGCCCCGGGGCTGTGCCGGTGGATGAGGGATCGTGGGAAGCAGGGAGAAGCCAGGTGTTCCCCAGCCCTCCTCCCGTCCCCAGGCAGCACTGCCTCTGTGGTTCTAGCTGCTGTTGCTGGTCGGGCCCTGGGGTTCTGGCTGGTGTCAGATGCCTCTGCGCTCTGCTAATAGCCCGTTTCTCCCCCTCTCTAACCTGGAGGCAGCCGTGGCCTCCCTCCAGCTGACGGCAGGGCTGACCTCATGTCCTCCGTCTCTCCGGTATCCGAGTAGTGCCTTCCAGCTGGACCCTGGCCAGTGAAAGCTTGGCAGGCCCAAAGCCGTTGCCTGGGCCTTGCGGAACCACAGTCCTGCCTCTGACCCCCTGCTTCCTTCCTTCCTTCCTTGCTGACCTGGTTGGTCACCACATCACCGTATCCTCGGTATCCCATCTCTTAAGAACATGACCGAGACGCTCGCGTCTCCACTGCCACTCCTCAGCCGACCGCTGTCCTCTCCCACAAGCTCCCTGCTCCGGAGTCTTGCCCAGTCTGCTCCCACCTATTCTCGCTGGGATCCAGCCCCAGTCCCCTCTTAAAGCCTGGTCCTGGTTGCTTTCCCCTTGTGCTGGGGACTCCGACATGGCTGCTCCCAGCCCTGGCTTCTCACCTGAACGGCCAGCCTGCCCTGGGCAGCTCTCTGCACGTTGCTCTCTGGGTGTCCTCTAGGTTCCTTACACCCACCATGTTCCAAACGGGCCTTATAGTCTCCCCCCTCTCCCCAACCTTCTCCTACTCCCTGTCTCCATCTGGGGGAGGGTCTTATAGCCCCCTGGTCCACAGGCTTTAGCCTCATCCTAGGTGCCTCTCTCTGCCTCCCCTCTGGCATGTCTGTCTGCCCTCGCCTACCCTCCCCGCGGCTCTACTCTTGGTGGATCCCTGGGCTCCTCCCTGGGCTCCTCCCTGGGCTCCTCCCTGGGCTCCTCCCTGGGCTCCTCCCTGGGCTCCCAGCCTCTCTTCTCTCTCACTCTGCATGGCAGCCAGAGGACTGTCTGCATCTGTTCACGTCCCTTCCCTATTTAAGCCTTCCGTAGCTCCCTCTTGCTTTCAGACAAAGTCTAGATCCTTCCCCATGCTCCCGAGCCGTGCAGGGCGGTCCCTGCCTGCCTCTCCAGCCTGTCTCTTCTCACACCTAGAGCAAAACTTGACATTTCCTGAGTGTGCGGGGCGTCTCTGGCACTTCTAGGCTCTGGACAAGGTGCACCTTTCTGCCTGACTGGCCACATTCTCTCTTCTGTCAGGGCTCAGGGCACAGATGCCTCTTTCTCTGAGAGGTCCGCCTGGGCTTCCCCCCATCACTGCCCTGATGCTAAGCTGTCTAGTGGTCCGTTCCCCATCCACACACACACACTGCATCTCTAGCCTTACGGGGGCAAGTCCAGGGCTGTCTCAGTCACTCACGTGTCCCCAACACCATCTGATGTGGGGCTGGCACATAGGAGGTGGCTCGGGGAATGTGAGCTGCAGGTAGAAGGGCTGTCCCCTCAACCCTCCCTCTGTCCTTTTGCTTGCAGAATGTCAGCTGATGAAGACGGAAAGACCACGGCCCAACACCTTTGTCATACGCTGCCTGCAGTGGACCACAGTCATCGAGAGGACCTTCCACGTGGACTCTCCAGATGAGAGGCGAGTCTGCACTCTGCGTGGCTGCACTGTGAGGGTGGCCAGGCCCAGTGAGGGCAAGGGGTGCACATGCGCAGACTCCCCTGGGCCCTGCCTGGCAGCTTCCTGTCTCAGCCCTCTGGTGTGGGGTCTCCCCAGCTGGAGCTGGGAGGAGCCGGGGTTCTCAGTGTGCAGACCCCACTACGGTTTGAGGACTGGAGGGTGCCTTGGAATCTCAGGCGGAGCTTGGTAGCAGCTCAGAGCAACTTCATGGATCGGTGGAGGGTCCGAGAGCTGTATTTGTAATGAGCATCTCTGTTGATTGTGAGGCAGATGGCCTAGGATTCACTGTCATAATCAGAAGGGCTGATACAGATTCTCCTAGTTCAAAACCTGAACAGTGTAAGCAGGCGTCTGGTGGGTGCTTCACTCGGGCTTTGCCCCACCTTCCACCCCCGAGGTGACCACTCCTCTCATGTGCCCTGCAAGGGCTGCTTTCTGTAGGGAAAGGCTTGTTCAAATCCAGACTTCTGCGCCCTACTCCCCTTGTGAGTTTTTTGTTTGTTTGTTTGTTTTTTTACACAAAAGATGTAGCATTGCACACAAACTATTTCGAACTTGCTTTCTTACTGTATGTATCTTGGGGAATCTTCCTGCTCTGATATGTAGAGTGCTGCTGCTGGTTTTTTTAAAACAGCCGCACATGAATATTCCCAGGTTTGTAGAGTGGTTCTTTGTGGCTGGTGACTGTGATCGTTTCCAGCATTTGGCTCGTTACGAACAGTGCTGCAGTGCTGGACCTGTGTTTGCCTCATTGACATAGATGCTGGTAAATCCGTAAGATGAATTCGTAGATGGAGGATTGCTGGGTTGGTTTCAGGGAATATGCATTTGTAATGTGGAGAAATGTTTTCTAGGCCATGTCTGAGTGTCCACACAGCTTTGTGCTTTCAAACATGTAGATTTTTACCAATCTGATCAGTGGGAAATGGCACCTCAGAGTGGCTTTTAATTGGCCTTTTATTTCCGGGTGAGTTCGAGAATCCTTTTATATGTTCAAAGGCCATGCTGGTTTCTGCTTCTGAACTATCTGTTCAGATCCTTTGTCTCTTTTTCTATTAGGTAGTCTTTTTCTTATTTATTTCTGAAAACTATAGATTAGGGAGCTTAGTCCTTTGGATGAGTGTCAAATATTTTCCCCCCACTTTGTCCCTTTGGGCCTCTCTTTGAGAAACATTCCTTTAGCTTATCTGTGGGGCAAGGATTCCGCTGACCACCTGGAGAACCCTAAAACGGTGCCGTGACAGGAATGTTCTATACTCGTAGTACCCGAGAGGGTGGCCATTAGTCACATGCACCTGCCGAGCGTTTGCACTGTTGTTAGTGCAGCTGAGGTATGGAATTCTTTTATTTTATTTAATGAAATTTAAACAGCTACATATGGCTAGTGGCTGCCGTGTTGGACAGTGCATTTCTAGAGCACATGCAAAACAGTGTCATAGGACGTGTTAGCACAGTCCGTACTGTAATTATTGTTGCATGCCTTCCCGGGGTTCAACATATGCTCGCCCCACCGAGGGGAACAGAATTGCTATCTTAGGCCAGCTGAAATGTTTGGTGCTCAGTTGAAAACTGGAGACCAAAACATAGACCGCCAGTCAGAGCGGATTTAGACCAGTAGGTGCATAGGATCGGGTATTGGATTGAGTTCTGATGTATAGGTAGGAGTTGGCCACAGAAGTAGGAAGGAGAAGGTGACTCCAGGAAAAGGGGACAGCATATAAGAGGCCCAAGGATGAGGCAGTCGTTATTCCAGGGACCACACAGGGTTTTGTGTCATCAAAGAATCAATGGCCAGGGGTTTTAGAACCGGGGCAGGGGTTTGCGTGTGGAGAACCTTGATGCTGGCGAGCTCAGCCGGGGCCTGGACTCCAGATGGAGATCCCCACGGGGCTTGGCAGACAGTGAATCAGTTCGGGTTTGTCACAGGGTTGCTAAAGATTCAGGGGGATGACAAACAGGAAGCCCTTGATTCACCAGTACCTGGCACACAGTGTGTAAGCCTGGAAGAGGAGTAGTGGGAGCCGGCAGAGGGTTTTAGTAGGCCAGAGGCCCACATTGGTTTCCATTTTAGTGAGATACCGTGCCCTTCAGTGTGGGGAAGAGTCCCTTTCCTAAACTGGAGGGGCTGGAGAGCCCCACCTTCCACCTTTTCTGGGTGCCTGCTGCTGCCGCTGGAGAGAAGTCTGCTGGGACTGCTCTGAGACCGACCCCAGGGCGGCGTGGGCCAGAGACCCAGCTCTGGGCTGTCTTCACTGCCCCTCACTGCCCTGGGCCA
>NW_011888984.1:490015-500516 GCF_000151845.1 Pteropus vampyrus
TTGCGTGTGGAGAACCTTGATGCTGGCGAGCTCAGCCGGGGCCTGGACTCCAGATGGAGATCCCCACGGGGCTTGGCAGACAGTGAATCAGTTCGGGTTTGTCACAGGGTTGCTAAAGATTCAGGGGGATGACAAACAGGAAGCCCTTGATTCACCAGTACCTGGCACACAGTGTGTAAGCCTGGAAGAGGAGTAGTGGGAGCCGGCAGAGGGTTTTAGTAGGCCAGAGGCCCACATTGGTTTCCATTTTAGTGAGATACCGTGCCCTTCAGTGTGGGGAAGAGTCCCTTTCCTAAACTGGAGGGGCTGGAGAGCCCCACCTTCCACCTTTTCTGGGTGCCTGCTGCTGCCGCTGGAGAGAAGTCTGCTGGGACTGCTCTGAGACCGACCCCAGGGCGGCGTGGGCCAGAGACCCAGCTCTGGGCTGTCTTCACTGCCCCTCACTGCCCTGGGCCATGGAGGCTCTCAAGCCCAGGGAAGGCGGGGTTGGGGTGGGAGGTTGGGGGCCAAGGGCGGATAGACCACACTGGTAACCGGTTCTTGCCTAGGTGCTGTAGCAGCCCACTCACTGGGCTTCCGGTAGCCTCTCTTACCTAACCCAGTCGCCCTCCCGGACAGCAGGAGGATCCCTTGACCCTCCGCCCTGCCAGCCGGTTTCCGACGTGCATTTAGTGTAGTGAACGTCCAGGTTCCTGCACCTCCATTCAGCAGTTCAGCATTTCCTGCATTGTCCTCATCTGCTGTATTTTATGCTAGATCTTGAACTTCTGCTCATATTCGTGACACTTAACCTCTATAATGCGTCGGCAGGCATCTCCTAAGAATGAGGACTTCTTCCTACAGAAATGTGGTGGTGGTATCACTTGAGGTGATTCTTTATAAGGTGTATTTACTAACATTCTCCCCATAGCCACGCCATACTTGAATTTCCCCAGTTGTCCTCAAGGTGTTGTTTTGCACACCAGCATTTACTCAAGGTACGTGTTGTCTCTTTGGCTCATTTTAATCTCGTCAGTCCTTTGTCTCCCTGTCCCCCATAAAGCTGATTTTTTTGGATAAGCCAGGTTGTCTTGTAGAACATTCCACACTGTAGATGTGTCATGCTACTGCCTTTTGGCACAGTTTACTTTGTTCTTCTGTGCCTATATTTCCTGTAAATCTGAAATTAGGTCTGGAGCATGGTTTGCAAACTACTGTCCGGCTTCCTGTTTTGTAAATAAAGTTTTATTGAAACACAGCCACACCCATGGTTGCTTTTTCCCTATTATGGCAGAACTGAGTTGTTGTGACAGATACCTTATGACCTGCAAAATCTAAAATATTTACTGTTTGGCCCTTCACAGGAGAAGTTTGCAGACTTCTGGTTTTGGCAGATGTACTTAATAGCCCATTGTATTAGCACTTTTTAATGTAAACCTTATCACATAATTTCTCTACTTAGAACTCTGAGTGGCCTTTCAGTCCCACTTTGGAGTAAACTCCAAAATCTGCCATATTCCCCAAAGTCCCACGTGATCTGGCCTTCTCCTCAGAACCAGTTTGTACCACTAGTTCCCTTACTTGAGCCACACCAGTCGCTGTGCTGTTCCTTAAAACGTGCCAGATACACTTTCTACCTCAGGACCTTTGCACTCGCTATTCCCTTTGCTTAGAATCCTCTTCCCGCAGATGGCATTCCGGTTCTCTCCGTAACTTCACGAGGTCTCTGGTCAGATGCCACCTTGGAGTGTCCTGCTCCGCCCCCATGACTCTGTTTGTTACCCTCGCCTTGCTTTATTTTTCTTTATAACACCTATCTTTCAGGTGTCGCATTTCTGTTTATTTTAGGTGTTCAGTAAATGTTTGTTGAATGAGTAAAAGAATAATTAAAATGAATTCTCCCTGTTTTAAGATCTTTACATATTTTAACTCGTTTTACCCTCACAGCATTTCTCGGGGGTAGTTCCTCATCTGTCAAACAGGGATAGTGATAGTGAAACGAGGCACAGGGGGTCGTAGGATGAGAGAAAGACCTGAGGGGCTTGGGTTTTCCCCACCAGGCGGGGCTGGGCTTGGATCAGCCAGCAGCCCATCTGAGGGCGTCCGTGACCAGAGGGGGCCCTCAGATGCCCTCCTGCTGTAAATACTTTCTGGGTCAGAGGAGGGCCCTGGTTAGAGGGAAAGGTCCCTGCATCTGCCATCAGACTCGCAGTCAGCTGGTACCTGGCCTGTGTGCTGAGGGCGGCCCTGCCGCCTCTGGTTCACGGGCTTCCCTCTGGGTGTGTTCAGCCATGCTCGGTGGGTACCCCAGGGCTGGGGCCCAGGCTCCGGAGTCAGACTGGCTGCGCCTCTCCGCGGGGCTCAGCTCCCGGGCTGTGTGCGGAACGAAGGCGGAATGCGGGAGCGCGGGTCGCGGCCGCCCCGTGCGTCCTGCCTGTTGGCACCTTTCCTCCCCTTCATCTGCTCTGCCGCCAGCGCCTCCTGCCCTAGGACCGCACAGTCTCCTCACGCTTCCTCTCGCTTCCCCGTCCATACCCCACACAGCAGCTGCTGACTTCAATCAAATCGGACCCTGTCTCCCCTGCACAAACCCTGGGAGTGACTTCCCGTGATGTTAAGATGGAAATCCCTAACATAGTGGCACGTGGCATCGGGTGTGGTCTGTGCCTGGCCTTATCCACCCCCCCCCCCCCCGCCCCCGGCTCATCTCCTCTGTTCCCCTCTCTGCCGGATCCAGCCATGTTGTACCCCTGAGCCCTCTGCAGGCACCCCAGGCTCCCTCCTGTTTGGACCTGCGCTGTGCTGTTCAGCTGCCCGGTCCCTCTCCCTCCCGGCACTCTTCATGGCTGTCGCCTTCCCTCCATCTCATCTCACTGCCTGTTTCCGGCACTGGGGTGGTTTGTGTTCCAGGGGCATCTTTCAGGTCCTGGCTTACACTCCACTCCCTGGAGAGTCCTTCCCCACCACCCTCTGGGCAGGGGCTTCTCTGTCCAGTCGCTGCACTCGTCTTCTCTGTCAGGCCGGGTGCTCCATGGGGCTGTTTTCCTGCTGCAGCCTCGATGCGCAGAGCAGGGCAGGGCCGATGCCGTGCTCGGAAGGCACGCGGGGCGCGCTGCTGGCCGGGTGGCCGGGCGGCCGGGCGAATTCTCACAGCCTCCCTTGGAGATACTCGCCCTGTGCCAGGCACTGCCCCGAGTGCTCTGTGTCTGGTGTTGCGTTTCACCCCGACATCACCCCGTGGTCCCTGCTCCACGTGTCAGCCAGCTGTGGCACAGGAACGTTAAACCACCTCCCCAATGTTGCCTCCAGCAGGGGCAGAGTTAAGATTCACGCCAGGCCAGTCTGTGCTCTTGGCTACCCAGCGCACTGGGGCGCAGACGCTGGGGAAGTGCAGCTGCTCAGGGCCCCCGTGGCCAGTTTGCAGCAGAGCTGAGCTCCAGGCCCTGCCTCCCAGCTCCTGAGCCTGTGCTGTACTTGGCCTCGTGCTGCTTGCGGGGGCCTGGTACCCCCCAAATGTGTCTTCCCTGGTGCCAGAGCCCAAGTGAGGAATAGGAAGGCTCCTGCTGGGAGAAGTGCTTTGGGGACAGTAGGGACACCTGGGTCCCTAGGCCTCTGCTGGCTGTGTAACTGGGCAGACATCAGCCTCTCTTGTCTCAGTTTATAGGAGGAGGTGGCTGACAGTACCTACTTTGTAGAGTTGTCAGAGAACTTGAGGGGTTACCTCACGTGAAGCATCTGGCCATCTTACGTGAGGTAAATTGTCGTCTTAGAAATTTTAAAATGCCTTCGCAGGTAAGAGCAGGGGTTTAAAAAACAGAGTGCACCCTCGTGAGTGGAGGCATTTGTGTTGTGGTCTGTCGAGGGGAGTCCCTCTCGGACGGGGGCCCTGGACAGAACTCTCAAAGGGCGGCTTTTCCTTGCTCTGCTCCCGGCTCCGTGGCGTGCTGGTCCTCACTCCCTGCGCCTTCCTCGGAGAGCGCCTGCTTGATCCTCCTGGACCTCATGCTCAGGGACCGTGTGCGCTCCTCCGTGTGCCTCAGTTTCCACATTAGAGGCACACCCGCTCCCCATCCTGCACTCCTGAGGGAAATGGAGTGAGATGGTGTCTGGAGCTGGTGTTTTTCTCCTGTTTTTTTTGGAGGAAGAGGTTGGGTTCCCTGGGGGCTCTCCCTTGGGGGGCAGAAGGAATGTCCACTCTGGGCAGGGGCTCCCCTCTGCCCCACACACTATGTTGCAAACCCTCAAGGAGCATCCTGGACTGAGGCCCTTGCTTTTTCTCTGAATTCTGAGTGCTGCAACCTTGTAACCTTGGTCCAGTTGGAACAGGATGGGGGCTTGTGAGGCGTTGGGAGAGCCCCATTTACCCTCAACCAGACTTCTGCATCCCCTCAGACTCCGTGGCCCCCTGCGGGGCTGGGCACCTGAATCGGGGTGGGCGGGGTAAGCCCAGGCCCTGCTCGGTGTCTTTTCCAGCTTCTAAAAGTTGAGCGCTCTCTCTGCGTGTGGTGCTTTGCACACAGCAGCTCTCCAGTGTCTTAGTGTCCCCAGTCGACTGAAGAGTGGGATGGACTGGGAGGGGCGAGCTTGCCAAGGTGGTGGAGTTGCCACTTGGGCCCCAGCCAGTGTGGCACTGGAGCCTGTGTTCCTTTTCAGCAGCCCTGCGGCCTAGAGAGGCCACTCCAGGTCCTGTGGTGTGGGGCACCGTCATTTATTCAGGCCAGTGTTGATGCACTGTCTGTGTTCTCCCTTATAAACAAAGACAAGAGCATACTATGCATCTTGGTCTGCAACTTGATTTTTTCATGTGACAGTTCCTTTTTTTTTTTTTTTAATATATTCAGTGTGTCTCTTAGGAGATTGGTGATTTTTTAAAAGAAAATTCATGGTCTCACACCCAGTCAGCATTTTGATATTTCTAAGAGGACAGTTACGATCTAATAAAGCAAATCATGGGATGTGCCCCCACCCACATTTTTTGAAAAACAGGAATATTAATGTAGGCATAGGGATTTATATTGCAGTTGGTTCCAAAGAGGCACAGGGTAAAACAAGTTGAGAAATGGCCCGCCTGAGGCATTGGGTCAGGGAGGGAAGAGGCCAGTTCCACTCTGCCTGGTTGTGCACTGGGCCTCAAGTACACTGAGGCCATGTGGACTCCAGCTGCCTCCCCCTCCCCCAGATACCTCTCAAGTACCTGCCCGTGTGCTGGGCCCACTGTGTATGAACAGACAAAAATCCCTGTCCTCGTGGGCCTGACGTACATGGGTTACGGGTCCCCCAGACTCTGTTTGGCCTAGGGAGGGCCATTGTGCCAGCACTTGATGTTTGTGCTTGCAGTGTTCACGCGTCTGTCTGAGGAAGCACGCTCTTGTGCACGTGAGGCCACTTTGAGAGGTGGGGCTTCTGTGTGTGAACTGGGGCCTTGGAGCTTGGTTGCTGCCTGGCTCAGCAAACCTTGGAGCTAAGCAAGGATGGCCCTGCCCCCAGGCCCAGAATATCCAAGGCCCTGTGGTTCCAGATACCAGGCTTGGAGTAACCACCATGTTTCCTTGAATTTTTTTTTAATTAATTAATTAATTAATTTTAGGTGAGGCAATCTTTGGTTGACCTCACAGATTGCAAGGACTTTGTCCGCTTATTTTTTACGCCTACAGCACCTGATCTTTCTAGGTGGTCTCCCATCCAAGTACTAACCAGGCCCGACCCTGCTTAGCTTCAAGATCAGACAGGATCGGGCTTGTTCAGGGGAATTTTGTGTTTTAACCCGTGCCTCAGTTTCCCCATCTGTAATGCAGGGGAGGGATGAGTGCCCTGTGCGTGTTTGTTACCAGAGGATGGTGGAATGAGATTGCTCTTCGCCCCTGAGTCCAGTTCCCCTGTGTCAGGAGCATCCTTCCAGAGGCGCTCGTGCTTACATGAGCGCGTGCGCGTGCGCGTAGATTCCCTCTGTTCCTGACTTCGGTGGCATGACGACTGTGCTGTTCTGTACCTGCCCTTTCTCACTTCGTACACCTCAGATCATTCTGTGTCCACACATGGCTGCCTCATTCTTTCTCTCGGCAGCATAATGTCTCCTCTCCACCCCAGACTGCCCTTTGAGCTCAGTACTGTTGCTGTCGGTCTAGGATGCCGTCACCTGAAGACACACCACAGTCTTACATAACACCAAGAAAAAGCAGTATCCCATGCATCATGGGGCCGATGGATCACAGAAGCCGATGGATCACGGTTGACCCTTGAACAACACGGGTTTGAACTGCGCGAGTCCACTTACACCTGGATTTTTCTCAATACTGTAAATGTATTTTCCCTTCCTTAGGATTTTCTTAAAAACATTTTCTTTTCTTTGGTTTACTTTATTATAAGAATACAGTCGTCTATGATACGTATAGCATACAAAGTATGTATTAATCAGCAGTTTACGTTATCGGTAAGGCTTCCGATCATTAGGCAATTAGTAGTTAAGTTTTGGGGGAGTCTAAGTTATATGCAGATTGTCAGCTGTGGGGGCGGGGGAGTTGGCAGCCAGTGCTAGTGCTCTTTGGTACATGCAGAAGTGGAGACTCGAGGGCGGTCCAGCCTCAGCTTTGGCCTGGCCACTTGCTCCCTGCGTGATCCCAGTGCCTCAGGAGTGCAGAGCTGTAGCACCTGCTGCCCGGGGCCCGTGGCGATTCTGGAAGATGCAGCGCTCTCTGGAGCTTCTTTAAATCACTGTGATTTGGGAGGTGGCCTGCTGTGCTCTGAATTTTCTCACTCCTAGAGAATGTTTTATTTTTCCCACTGTTTATGTGGCTATTTTATAGACATAAGCAAAATCTCTAGAGGGTTCAACAGATATTGGGTTGAACCACTTAAAAAATTGTGTGGTGGGTCAGAAATGGGAGGTATGGACAATTTAATGTCATTCAGCCTTCTACATCTATATGTATTTTTGGTTTCTGGTCACTTTTACTTCTGTCTCTCTCCAAACAGAACAGCTTATAAGTATCGGAAGCAGCCTCTTCCCCATGAGTTCTAAATCATGGCTGTGACAGAACTAGCGTATTGTTCTTAAAGCAGGCTCCCTTCTCCTGGGACCTGTGTCCCTGTCCGCCACCTTTCCTTCGCTGGCCCTGTCCTACGAGAACCCCTGGTCCTGACCTCAGAGCCATGTTGGCAACTCTTGCCTTGTAAGATTTTCCGCTTCTCTGGCTAACGAATGCTTCCTTTTACTCTTGGTTTTGTTTTACGAAACATTGGGAGCTTGAGCTGGAGGAATTCAGAGCACTGTCTCTTTCTCACGCAAGGCTCAGGGTGGGGGCTCATTTTCGAGGGGCTGAGAACAAAGGTGGTCACCCCTCTCTGACCATTTAATTGCTGTCTGACTTCAAGTGGCCCTCAGGCCGGGCCACTTCTGGGACATAGATGGTCCCTGTCCTTATTCCACTCTTGCCCTCTCTCACTCAGAGAGTCTGTAAAGTTTCAGTCTGGTCCCATCAGCTCTCCCCAGCTGAGACAGATCTTGCCAAAATGCCCAAAGGTGTTTGGTCATTTGCTTGTCCATTGGAGGGGTGGGGCTGAGCCCTTCCTGCCCCGAGGCCCAGGCTGCCCGGGACTCATGGCTCCCCTGCTGTGTCTCACACAGGGAGGAATGGATGCAGGCCATCCAGATGGTGGCCAACAGCCTCAAGCAGCGGGGCCCGGGTGAGGACCCCATGGACTACAAGTGTGGCTCCCCTAGTGACTCTTCAGCGGCCGAGGAGATGGAAGTGGCAGTTAGCAAGGCACGGGCCAAGGTGGTAAGTGCTTGGGGTGACAAGTGGCCAGGGGGTAGAGGTTGCTAGTTTGTGAGCACCCTTCCCCGCTCCGGGCCTTGGTCTCCACAGAGTGTGCAGGGGCCCAGCCCGGCCCATGACTGCCCCGTAGGATGGGCGACGCCAGGGTGCAGATGCCCCAGGGCTGCCCTGTGTCCACGGCGTGAGGGACAGCCTCACCCCCAAAGGTTGCCAAGACCTCGCCAGCCCCGCATCGGCGCCCTCCCAGGGCCCGTGCCTGGGAGGGCCGCTTGGTGGGGAGCCGCCCGGAGCCTGCCTTCCTGCCCTGCCCGAGCGTTCTGGCAGCAGAGTCCTTTGATTTTCCTTTTTCTTTGTGAAAATTTTCTCCCACGGGCTACATGCCAAGTGCTGCCGGCCCTACTTTCTCTCTGTCCCTGGCAGACCATGAATGACTTCGACTATCTCAAGCTCCTTGGCAAGGGCACCTTTGGCAAAGTCATTCTGGTGCGAGAGAAGGCCAGCGGCCGCTACTACGCCATGAAGATCCTGCGGAAGGAGGTCATCATCGCCAAGGTGGGGGCTCCCGGGCCGCCTGGTCGCCGCTGGGGGCGGGCACTGCGCACAGGGCCAGGACACTTACCCGTGTCTTCTGCTGCCAACATCTCGTTTCCACACCAAACCCATCCCCTGGGCTCAGTCCTGTAAGGCACCGGTCAGAGAAGGCGCGCCCGAGGCCCGGAGAGAGCCGGCCTGCCTGCTGCACCCCACCCCTCCCTCCAGGTGCCCAGGGAGGGCGGAGGAGAGAGTCCGACTGGGGCCTCCCCGAGTCAGAGCCTGAAAGGTGGCTCCAGGGTCGGGGCTTGGGGCAGGGTGTCTCAGTAGGAGGCTGGGCCAGGAATGGAATTCTATTCTCTTCTTCTCTTAAAGTTTTAAAATGGAAAATTCCTAACATACATAAAATTTTTCAAAGAAAAATAAATATAAGGGACTCCCATGTAGCCATCACCCAGCTTCACCCGTTAACATTTGGCCAGTCTCAGTATCCTGTTTCATCAGCTCTGCCTTCCGCCTTTTTGTTCTGGAATACTGTCAGGCGTGTTTTAGATAGCATATAAGCTACCCACACATACTCAGACACGATCTTTAACAAGCGAAGATTTTAAAGACTGTAATCGTGGCACTGTGATCATATCCAACAAAATGAACAACCCCGATGTCACTGGTCCAGAGCAGGGTTTCTCAGACTCAGTGCTGTTGACAGTTTGGGCCACACTGTTCTGTGTCATGGTCTGTCCTGTGCACTATAGGATGTGTAGCAGTGTCCTTGGCCTCAACCCGCTAAAGCCAGTAGCACCCTTCCCCTTCCCCTGAGTTGTGACAATCAAAAATGCCATTATTACCAAATGTCTCCTGGGGACAGACTGGACCTGGAGGAGAGCCAGTGTCCGGGTCTGCAGGTGGTTCCAGATTGTTTGGTGCTCTCCGGGTGATTGCTGTGCCTGACACCAGAGCTGAGCCCCTGTTGGTGTTGGGAGGGCCTGTGACGCTGCTGCTGGGCCCACCCTCGAGTTTCCAGTGGGTCCAGGAAAGGGCCCGAGAACTTGCATTTCTCCCAAGTTCTCAGGCGTGGCCGATGCTGCCAGCATGGGGCCCACACACTTAGAGCCACTGTCCCACAGCCTAGAGCCCCGATGCTAGGTCTAGGTCCCTCTTCCAGCAAGAGCATTGCTGGGTGGCGACTCCCAGGGCCTGTGGCATCACCTCAGGGCTCTTGTGATGTCTGCTCGTCCCCCCTTAGGGATGTTAAAATTGGCCGGTGGGTTCGGGAGGTGACAGCCCGATTCCTTCATCATAAAGTCCCCATCACCGTCTCACCTTGTGGTTTTGAGAGTGAGCACGCAGTGTCTTCGCTTGGGTCCGTTACTTCGTTAGGGGTCGTGGAGGGTAGCGTGCCACGCCTGCCGTTTGCCCTCTGCACATCGGCGAGGAGTGGCACGGCTCTTCACTGGGACATCGCCCCTCACCCCTCAGGTTGCGGGGCGGTGGGCAGGCATGGTGTTGCCCACCAGCTCCTCACCCAGCCTCTGTCTACAGGATGAAGTCGCCCACACGGTCACCGAGAGCCGAGTCCTCCAGAATACCAGACACCCATTCCTCACTGTGAGTGGTACTCCCCTCACGCCTGTGTGCTGTGCAGGGGGCTGCCAGGCCAGCACCTTCAGGCAGAGCTTACAGTGAGCCCAACCCTGTCTCTATGAAGCACAGACCAGTGTCGGCCAGGTGCCTGGGGCCAGGTGTTCCTGGGCTCCCCAGGTGGCCTGAACCAAGACCCTTGGAGTGGCAGCTTCTTCACAGACAGTAGATTCGTTGTCTGCGCCTCAGCTGACTGATGAAGTCACATTGCAGGATGGCCCCAAGAGCATGGCTACTGTCTTTATGAGTTTGAGGCACTTAGCCCAGCTGGTTGAAGTGGGAGCATTATTTGTTTTTGTTTTAAAATGTACTCCTAGAAGCAGATGTATCATCATGCTGCCTGTCACTCTATAGGCTGAGCAGACACCTCTTTGGGCCGTAGTCTCCAGCAAGGCCAGCAGCCATCAGTTAAATGGACTGGCCGAGGATGTCTTGTGGGTTGTTTCTGTAGCTCAGTTGCTATCCAGGTGTCCTGTTAAGCCATGGCCCTTGTTCAGATGGAATCTGACGAGGTACTTCCATGTAGAAGACAGAGAACAATAGAGTGGTTGTGAGCAGAGGGGTCACCCAAGGGT
>NW_011888984.1:500961-505063 GCF_000151845.1 Pteropus vampyrus
GTGTGTGTGGTGTGGGGCTGGGAGGGTGTGCATGCATGAGTTTAACACATTTGACTAACATAGGAAGGGTAAGGAGGTATGGAACAGCTCTAGTTGCTCAGAACGCAGTCTTCCCCCCTGGCCCTGCCTCTCGGAGGCTTCGTGAAGGCAGAGGACAGGATTGCTCAGCACAGTAACTCCTGGCCTTCAGAGCTGCGAGCTCACTCACATACCCCGAAAGGCGAACTGCAGTTTGAACCCCAGCTGCCTGACTCCCATGGCGGGCCAAGGTGGCCGTGTCCAGCAGAGTCGGCAGCGCCCTGGCTCCCTCTCTTCCCCACAGGCGCTGAAGTACGCCTTCCAGACCCACGACCGCCTGTGCTTTGTGATGGAGTACGCCAACGGCGGCGAGGTGAGCCGCCCCCGCTTTCTGTGTGTCTCCTTCCCGAGGGCGAGTGTGGCGGCCAGACGGAGGGGGCGGAGGGAGCCTCCCGGCTGTCCGCACCTTCCACCCTCCCGCACCTCGAGGCAGGTGTCGTCTTCCCATTTGCAGGTGGGGCAGCGGGCTCAGAGGGGTCAAGGGCCTTGTCCAGGTTCACACAGCTAGTGGGTTGGTGGGCAGGGTACAGACTGAGGCACAGGGAGGTGTGGAGAGGGGACATCCCTGCAAAGAGCGCGTGCCAGTCCTCTGCTCTCCGAGCCCTGACGAGTCACTCGCTGTCACCTGATCCGGTCCCTCACACCTTTCTCTCTCGTGCAGATGGCAGATGTAGCTCGCTGGCTCACGATTGTGGGTTTCAGCCCATTTGGTCTCACAGCTGGTGGCACTTGCTCGTGACTTGTGTTCCTCTGCTTTCTCGCTGTCACGTTCTCATTCACCGTCCCTTCGTGTCATCTCCCCTTGCTTTCCCCTTGGTGCCTGCTGTCAGCCCTTTACTCTTCATCCCTTGCTCATTTTTTTTCTCACGGGAACTCTCATCGCCCCTCACTTGGTCCTTCTCGCTGTCACTTGCCGGTTTATGGAGCAGGTGTCACCAGGTCACTGGGAAGGGTCCCTTCATTCCTCCCCCGCCCCCTCCTTTGGCAGCTGTTCTTCCACCTGTCCCGGGAGCGCGTCTTCACGGAGGAGCGGGCCCGCTTCTACGGCGCAGAGATCGTCTCGGCCCTGGAGTACCTGCACTCGCGGGACGTGGTTTACCGTGACATCAAGGTAGCACGCGGTCGCCTCCTGGCGAGGGCCCTTCTGAGCCTCTTACGAGCAGACAGACGCTCCTGTGCAGCCGGAGGGTGTACATTGGTACCAGCACTTTAGAAGATGCTCTGGCAGAATCCACCACCATGAACATAGGGGTGCCCTGTGAGCCAGCCATTGTGCCCTAGCCATGTGCACATCAGGACAGACATGCTCTTAGCACTTTCCACACTAACCCCAGACTGGAAGCAGCCCGGCTGCCCGCTGCTCAGAAAGGATCAAGTCATGCGCTGTGTTCGCACTCTGGGGTTTGCATAGTTTTCAGAGAGAACAAAGTCCATGGACATAGCTCACGGGCTGAGGTCGACAGGGAAAGCCAGGATACAGCACGAATCTGTCGATTATAGGTGTACGCGTAGGTGGGAGAAGCTGCAAGGAAGAGCAGGGAGTAAGGTGGTTTCTCTGTCAGGCAGGGGGTGGATCTTCGCACGGAGCGGGTGCGTGGGTCCGAGGGGCTGGTGATGTTCTCTCCTCACCCGAGGGAGGTCATACAGAAGCCAGTTAAATTGCCCATTTGTATGAAGTTTAGTAAAAAATAGAAAAAGATGGTGTCCCTCACATTCAGAGTTGGACAACTGCCGCTCAGTGGGGGAGATGGCTTGGGCAGGGCCTGGCTCCACCTCTCTCTGCCCTGCTTCTCTCCGGCTTCTCTGGAGGGCAGCCGGGCGCCGGGGGGCTGTTGGCGGCTGGCCTCCCTCTGAGTCGCAGAGGGTGAGGGCTTAACCCTGTGCCGGGGGTATGCCCCATGGCCCAGCCTGGAGCCTCTGGTGTGACAGCTGCCACCCCAGGCCACAGCCCCCTCCAGGGCAGGTCTGGGCATCTGGGGTCTCGGGGCTGGCAGGAAGCCCGGGCAGGACACGTTCCTGATGCACTGACTTTTCCTACAGCTGGAAAACCTCATGCTGGACAAAGATGGCCACATCAAGATCACTGACTTTGGTCTGTGCAAAGAGGGCATCAGTGACGGGGCCACCATGAAAACCTTCTGCGGGACCCCGGAATACCTGGCACCTGAGGTGTTTGGGGCTGGAGGTCCCAGGGGCTTGTGAGGCCAAGGGAGGTGGGGCCCTGGGACCGTGCATTTCCCCTGCCCAGATGCTCCGATTCCTTTGGTCACCCTCCTCAGCTCCAGGTGGGGCCTAGTTCCCGCTTGTCCCTGGGCCCCTGTCAGCTCCTGGGCCCCAGAGTGTGGGCCTGGCCCCTCACGGCCCCTCCCTGCCAGGTGCTGGAGGACAACGACTACGGCCGGGCAGTGGACTGGTGGGGGCTGGGCGTGGTCATGTACGAGATGCTTTGCGGCCGCCTGCCCTTCTACAACCAGGACCACGAGCGCCTGTTCGAGCTCATCCTCATGGAGGAGATCCGCTTCCCGCGCACGCTCGGCCCCGAGGCCAAGGCCCTGCTTGCTGGGCTGCTCAAGAAGGACCCGAAGCAGAGGTGAGGGCCAGAGTCTGCCCTGCCCAGCCCAGCGCCACTTGCTGCCACTGTCCCCTCGGCCTGGAGGGGCAGTGTCCACAGGCACATTCGCTCATGCTTGTGTGGTGTGTGTTGTCCCCACACTACCGCTGATAACAGCCCCTGTAGCTGGCCCTTGAGGGACACTCCCGTAGGGCCAGGCCTGGTCTTACCCTCTGCCTACACTGCTTGTTTTATGGGGACGCTGTGGAGCAGAGCAGCCCTGTGCCTGGCCTAGGGTCATATGTGGCAGAGCCAGGACGTGAGGTGGCCTCTCAGCTCGCATTCCGGACCAGGGCCAGGCCGCTGTCTCCTACTCTGCCCCTGGGCACGGGAGCGCTCTCCCTCTTCGCTCTCCTCCTCTGTGAAGTGGCCAGGACAGAGCCATTAAAGACCTGCACTGAAAGCCTGTCCCCCAAAACCCGGCGGTCTCGGGAGGCGGGTGCTCATGGCCATCTCTGCCCAGGCTTGGCGGGGGGCCCAGTGATGCCAAGGAGGTGATGGAGCACAGGTTCTTTCTCAGCATCAACTGGCAGGACGTGGTACAGAAGAAGGTGAGCATCACCGCCTGCCGCCCGTGGGGGACCTTGGCCGGGGCCTCCCATCCTCCGGGTCCTGAGTCTGGGCTCTTCCTCTCTGCAGCTCCTGCCACCCTTCAAACCTCAGGTCACGTCTGAGGTTGACACAAGGTACTTCGATGACGAGTTCACCGCCCAGTCCATCACAATCACACCCCCGGACCGCTGTGAGTGTCTGAGGCCCCGAACCCATTGGGCTTGGCCAGGGGTTGGTGTACGTGTGTTGGGGTCGTGATTCTGCTCCTGACCCAGTTCTCTAGGAGGAAGCTCACGGGGCTTTTGCTGTTGGGTCGCCTGCAAAAGTTAGGGTCACCAAGAGCCATTGGCTACATCACATTCCAGAGGTCGGGACAGAGGTCAGGGCAGGTGACCCTTGAGAAACTGTCAGTGCTGAGATGGCAGCTCCACAGTCATCTTTCCAAGTTGCCCAGGTCTTTGGGGCTGGACTGGTTCATTGACCCTGCAGCTGTTTTGAGTTCTTACTCAGCTGCCAAGTGCTGGGCTCTGCTGGAGACGCAGCAGTGATGGAGACACCCCTGGGCCCTGCCCTCAGGGAGCTCCCAGTCCAGGTGGGTGACAGGGCTAGCGTGTAGGGGCACAGAGACTGGGGAAACCCAGAGCAGATGCCTGACTCAGCCTGTGGTCAGATAGGACTTCCTGGCGGAGGAGACATGGCAGCTGAGACACATTCCTGGGAGAAGGAATGGCATATGGGATGCCCAGAAATGCGAGCATTGCAGAGGTCAGAGTAGGTGGAGGGAAGGGGAGAGGGCTTGGGGGCCAGAGCAGTAGGATCTTGGGGACCACTGGGAGGAGTGGGCACTTGCGTGTGGAGCCA
>NW_011888984.1:506223-507990 GCF_000151845.1 Pteropus vampyrus
CGGAGCCTGCCTTCTGCTGGGCCACCTGGTGGACGGGACAGCATCGTGGGGCTGCCTTCCAAGCCTGCCGTTAGGCTCCAAGTGGCCTGGAGAGGGGGTTGCCAAGCCGCCTCCCCCCATGGGGGCAGAAAAGCAATAATGTCTAGGGACAGGCGTGGCCTTTGGGAGCTGCAGGAACAGAGGTCTAGGGCTTTCTCATGCGGCTGGGGCCCAGGTACCCTGTGGGGCATCTGGAGGGGCCCGGGACGGGGGGGCGCTGCCCCCTCCACGCCCCACGCTGCTCTCTGGCCCTGCGGACGAGGCAGGAGGAACATTTGGGGGTGGCCTCCCCCACCCCCCAGCCCCGTGCCTTACCAGGGCTTCCTTCCAGCTGGCCTTACCTCCCGCTGGACCCGGGCCTGGCCCTGGCCCCTTGGAGGACGGGGGCCGGGATCGTCCCTTCTCTCTGCCTGGGGCGGAGCGGCAGCAGCCTCAGCTGTTACACATCTCGCACCGAGACAGTATTGGGCCCCATGGACTCGGGTCAAGGAGGGGATGGGGGTGGTGTCTCCAGTATGTACGGGGAGGGGGGGTGGGGCCTGTGAGAAGGGAGGCTCCAGGCCACCTCACCCCCTCCCCCTTTCTCATCCCCACATTTTGCAGCCTTAAAGTGAACGTGTCAGTGCTCTGGGCACTCGTGAGTGTGCCTCGGACTGTGTGTAGGCGGCCCTGTGCATCTGGGACACAGATGCACACGGGGGGTGTGCGTGCGTGCGTGTTGGGTATGTGTGTGTGAGGGCAAGTGTGTCCCAGCCTCGAGTGTGGGTGCTGTGTGTGGGTTTGGCACCAGTCCCTGGCCCGAGCATTTCATCCCCGGGGAGGGGTGTTGGCCTAGCTGGGGAGCCACACCTGAGGGTCACTTGCTGCCCTGTCCCTCCCCCGCTTCCCACCAACATCTCCAGGTGTTTGGAAGGTAGTTTTTGTGGCTTCGATCTCCTCCCCCCCGCCCCACCACCTCCTGTACTAGGTAGTTCACAGAGAGACATCTTGGGGTGGGGGGGTTGGTTTAGGGGGGTGTGGGGGGGTCTCTTCCTCTTTGTGTGCGTATGTCATTTATCTGACAATTCTCCCTCCTCCCCACTGGCCCTTCCCCATTCCTTGTATTTGTACGGTACAAGCAATAAAGACACGCGTTTCAGACTGGGGCCACCATCCTGGGCCTTTGCTTGCAGCTGGCCCCTGGCGCCAGCCGCCTCCTGCTCCCACTGCTCGGTCAGGTGGGCCCATCAAGCCCCGAGGGGGAAGCAGGTGGAGGGAGCATCTGGGGCGGGGGTGTCGTTGAGCTCAGGCGGAGAGGGAGAGGGAGAGGGCTGCTGGGGGTGGAAACTGCTGAGAAGTTTGGGAGGGCTCCCTGGGCCTGGGGTGGCTGTGTGGTGGACAGAGACCATCCCAGGCCTTCAAGCTGCTTAGGCAGAACGAGGTGGGGTGGAGGGCCTGGTGTGGGAGGGTTGGTGGCTCTGAACAAGGAAGGTGCGAGGTGTCACTCAAGGCGGGCAGTGAGCTGAGGGAGCACATTCACTTCCCATGGCTCTTAGGCCCTAGAGCGGCGTCACTAATACAAGTGGTGACTGTCAGCTGGGAGCACCTCAGGGTGGGTCACAGCCCTCACAACTCTGAGAGTCCCGTGACAGCTGTCCCCTTTAGCGTGGCATTCCCATGCTCGAATCACTTCCCCCGGATGCTGGGACCAGGGCTGCCCTGCTGGGCACAGGTGAATTCAATGTCCAG
>NW_011888984.1:509340-516294 GCF_000151845.1 Pteropus vampyrus
AACTGGAGCAAAGTAAATAGCATAGCATTGGGTTATACCCAAAGTATAAAATGAGTCTGTACTAATAAATGATAAATGAGAAGAGACATCTCTACAGAATTCCAGATAATTTCTGTAGCTACTCTGCCTTCAAGGAGGGGGACACAACCCCAACTCTTCAGATGTGGGACTACAAAGAGCCTTCTTTCAAAAAGAACAGTTTAAGAAGGAGGAAGAGGCTGACAAACACCAGCTGGTGAGCGAGGTCAGTGTCAGCGGCAATGAGGTGCGTTGGCAGTTATGTGTCTGACCCGCTGCCGTTACCGTGGTACTTCACCTCTGTGACCTTCCCCAAAATGGATTTCCCCATTCTGAGAAAGGAAACAGGCAAATCCCAACTGAGAGACATTCTACGAAATACCTGACCACTAGTTCTCGAAACTGGCCAGGTGGTTCAAAACGAGACAAGCCTGAGAAACTGTCAGAGCCAAGAAAAGCCTTAGGAGACGTGAAGACTGTAATGTATCCTGAATGGGATCCTGGAACAGAGAGGACATTAGGTAAAAAGTCAGGAAGTCTTAATAAAGCATGGACTTTAATAACATATCCTTGTTGGTTCCTTGAATGAGACAAAATGGGGTATATGAGAACTCTGCAACTTCTCGTAAATCTCAATGTATTTATTTAGAAAAAGTACAAAATATTCTCATCTCCCCCTCACACAGGTTCTCCTGGGTGTTTTACAGTTCCCTCCCTCCTCCTCCTCCATATTTATATATCCTATAACAAGAACATTCTCTTACAGAGCTGCAGCCCAGTCATCAAGACCAGGATGTCAACACTGAAATGGTCACACTAATGTCCTTGTATATGAAAGAATAACTTCCTGGCTAGAGACTCCGTCCAGGCTCACAAGCTGCATTCAGCTGTCAGGCTTGACACTTGCAGGGAGGGCAGTTATTCTGCAGAACTGCCCCTCCGTTCGGGATTGTTGCCGGATGTTTCTTCGTGGTTATATTCATGCTGTTTTTGGCAGAAATTCCCAGAAATGATGTGCCCTTTTCAGTGCATCCTATCAGGAGGCACATGATATGATCTCTCCCATTACTGGTGGTGACCGACCCCTTGGTTAAGGTGGTGTCAGGTTTCTCCGCTGTAAAGCCACTATGCTGCCTTTATAGTTAGTATCCTGTGTAGAGATACTGGAGAATGTAAATATCTGGGTTCTCACCAAGTGTCAGGCGATGGGAACACCAAGTACAAAAGCCCCTGACGTGTTTGGGGAACAAAAAGAGGACAAGGTGTCTCCAGTGGAGTGAGGGAAGGAAATGAGGTTAGAGAGAGAACACGGAGCCAAAGGGACCTTGTGGCCAAGGTAAGGAGTTTGGTTTTAAGTGTGACAGGAAGCCATTGGTCCAGCATCTCACACTTTTCTCTCTGCTTGCTTTTCCAGCCTCACTGGCCTCTCAATGCCTGAAAATAGGAAGCTCTTTTCTACCTCAGGGCCTTTGCTCAGGCTGTTTCCTCCATTTGGGATATTCTCCCCTCTCTCTGCATTCCTGGCTCTTTCAGTTTTCAGCTCCAATGTCACCTCTTCAGAGTGGTCCCTCGAGACCACTATTTCTAAGTTAAATTCAGCCTGTTCACTCATTCATCCAACAAATATTTATTGAGTGAGTGCTGTGTGCCCAGCCCTGTTCTAAGCTCTGGGACTACAGCAATGAAAAGCCCGAGAAGCCCTGTCTCATGGGGTTCGCATTCTAGTCAGGAGGGAGACAATAAGGTGGTAAATGCTAAGAAGAGAATAAGTACAGAGAATGGGGACATAAAGTGCTCAGGATGACACTTTCATGGAGAAGGTAACATCTGAGTAAACACCTTGAAATGTGGGGTCCGGGAGGGAAGAACATTTCAGGCAGGGGAAATGGCCAGTGCAAAGGCCCTGAGGTCGGAGCGTGCCTGGTGTGGGTGAGGATGAGCCAGGAGGCCAGTGCGGTGGGAGAGGGAGTGAGGGAGATAGCAATAGGAGATGAGCTCACAGGTGTGTGTGGGGTGGAGGATAATATAGGGCCCCGTGGACTTTCAGGGAGATGGCAACCATGATGGAGTTCTGAGCGGAGGCTGAGTGTGATCTGACTTACTAGGTGTGCACAGGATCCCTTCTGGCCGCTTGTGGGGGAAGCGACTGTAGGAGCTGGGGACAGGGAGGAGGCCGCTGCACTGGTCCAGACCGATTGCGGGGACTCAGCCCCATCACCGGCTCAGCTGAGGGACGCGCTGGCTTGGAAAGGCAGCGGCTGCAGCTGGGTCGCTCACGGCTCAACTCCCACTGCAGGGAACACAGAGCTTCCATAAATATTCGTGAAGCGACTGGTAGGTCCCATGTCTTGAGTTTTGACTGTATTAAGCCCTGTGCTGGCCACTTAATAAAGACAAACTTATACAATCCTCAGAACAACTCTGTCGGCTGGATTTTGAAATAATTCCCGCTTCATAGCTGAAGAAAATGAGGCTCCGAGGGGCTGCTCTGGTCATGTAGTAAGTGGCAGGACGCGGGCTTGACTCCAGCTTCCTGATCTTACAGGGTTCGGAGCGGCAGAGCCGACTTGTGCAGCACCCTCCATTTCCAACGCACCTGCCCAGGTGAGGCGTGCTCAACGCGCATGCGCCCAGACGCATTTAAAGCGCCGCGCGCGGGGCCTTCTTCCATCAGGAAGGGGTGGGCGCTCGGTTTCGCCCCTGATGCCAGTCAGGAGGATGCTGGTGAGATGCAAGAACCGGGGTCCCACCTCCCACCTTGGGCCTCCCTGCAGGCGCTGACCTCAGCCCGTCTCCCCTGCAGAGTCCGGCCGCCTCCCTCGACCCAGAACCTCTGAGTGCCGCGGTCCCAGACGTCGCCCCCGCGGGCACGAGCGCTTCCCTAGGACGCCCGGAGAAGCCCCCGGGGTCGTGCGCGCCTCCGGGGCTGGAGGAGGCGCTCGGCGCGCTGGGGCTGCAGGGAGAACGCGAGTACGCCGGGGACATCTTCGCCGAGGTCTTGGTGAGAGGGCCGCCCCAAGCCCCGGAGGACAGCGGAGCCGGGCGGGTTAGCCGAAGCCAGAGCTGCCGGATGCGCCCGGCGCCCGCTCGCCAGGCGTTTCTGAACTCCCTCCCGGCCAGCAGTCCGTCTCTTCCCGTCCCACTGACTTCCCAGCCCCGCCCCAAGTTCGCGGATTGGTTTTTCCCGCATAGTTACCCTCGAATGCCCTTCTCTATCCTCCCCAACCTGTTTGCAGCCCCTCCTTCGATATTTCAGAGCTCCTCGTTCGTCACTTCTATTTGTTTCAGAAATGTTTAGCGACTTATTAACAAGTGTTTTAGAGCATGTTCTAGGCACTGGGGATGCTGTGATGAACAACATAGTCTGTCCTCATTGTGGGGAGACGCGCAAACAAATGTAGGTGATAATTTTAGAACGGCCACGAAGACCAAAACACAGGCCGTTGGTAGTCCACAGACATCTGTCTGAGACAGGCACTGTCAGAAGAAACACCGAAGGGACAAATTTAACGGGAGCGTCTCTCCGGGCCACGTCTCTGTTAGGAACCTAGATACAGCTGGCGTTGGGACAGTAATACCTGCCCTGTGATGTCTGCAGCCTAGTGGGGCAAACAGACAAAACAAACAAGGAAACACCGGCTCTCTCCAGACTGAAAAGTACTTTGAGGGAAATAAGATGATGAAATAGGAGTATGGGTAAAGTCGGGGAAATTTTAGTTAAGCCTGGAAATTTTAGTTAGGACTGAGGAGTCAGCAATGCAACGCACAGGAAAAGGACCGCTTCAGGTGGAGGGCACAGTACACACATGAAAAGGCCCTGAGGTAGGAATGAGCTTGGCAGAGCCAGGGGCCAAAAGAAGCCTTGTGTGGCTGGAGTGTGACTTGAGAGCACAAAGAGGTGATGTTAGAGCAGGGGCAGGGCCTGAGAGAGTCTGAAAGAAATTAGGATTTTCTCCTGAGGGTACTTACTGGAAGCCCTGGAAGGGTTTTGAGCTGGGGAGCTCCTTGCCCAGGTTCGTACTTTGATAAAGACCCTTCTGGGTGCTCTGAGGGTTGGTGACCACGAGTGGACTCTGAGGATCCAGGGAGAGATGCCCCGGAGGTCCTGTGGCAATGGGGGCTGCAGACTGGAGAGATGGGTAAGGAGGCGACAGCACGTCTGGAGATGCTGGAGGCCAGTTTGGGTTTGGCGCTCACGTCATGTCCAGCTGGTGCGGGGATGCTGCGGCACCCAGGGCTGGAGCTCAGGAGAGAAGCCGAGGTACAGGTGCGGAGAGTGAGGCCGTCCCTGCCCAACCCCAGGTGTGCCGTGCGCCGCCCCGGAGGGCCCTGCCCCGCACCGTGACCCCGGAGATGCGCGCGCTAGTGGTGGATTGGCTGGTTCAGGTGCACGTACGTACCGGGGAGGGGGCGGCGCTGGGCCTGCGTCGCAGCCTGGTGGTCACCCGCACTTTTCCCCAGGAGTACCTGGGCCTGGCAGGCGACACGCTCTACCTGGCCGTGCACCTGCTCGATTCCTACCTGCGCGCGGGCCGAGTGCGCCTACGTCACCTGCAGCTGCTGGGCGTGGCCTGCCTGTTCGTGGCGTGCAAAGTGGAAGAGTGCGTGCTTCCCGAGGTACTTCCGGGGTGGGCCTGGGAGGGCGGAGCCCTTACTACTCTTGCCGCAGTCCCAGGATGAACGCTCACTGTGCCGAGCACTGTGCCCAGCGAGCGCTTTAAGTCCTCTTGGAATCTCAGCAGACCTGTATACGTTCGGGGCTATCAATGTGTCCCTTTAACAGAGAAGATTGAGGCCCAGAGAGAGGAAGACATTTGCCCAAAGTCAGCAGTTGGGACTTGGACTCAGTCTCGAATAGTTGCAGTAGCTATAATTCTTCTTTAGTAGATACAGTTAACATGACCAACCTTAGTGCTTTAGCAGAACTGCGTGGTGAAGTAGGAGCAACATCGTCCTTTTACAGATGAGCTGAGTCTTAGAACGCTCCCGCGAATGTCCATGTCACACAGTGCACAAGTGGTAGAGTTTGAACTCGAACCCAGGTATTTCCGACTCTGAAGCCTCCGTTCTCCGCTACTTCCAGACAACAAATCAGTGGCTCCATTTTACAGACTAGGAAACAGAAGTCCAGAAATGGGACGGAACAGATCCCAAGTTACTCCATGGCAGGGAGTAACACCTCTTTCTTCACAATCCGCAGCCCGCCTCCCTTTGCCTCTTGGGCGCTGGCTCCTTCTCACAGGCCGAGCTTCTGCGCGCGGAGCGCCGTGTCCTGAGTCGCTTGGATTTCCGGCTGCACCACCCAGGTCCGCTCCTCTGCCTTGGGCTACTCGCTGCTCTGGCCAAGAGCAGTCCCCAGGTGAGCGGGGCGGAGGCGTGGCCTGCATGGACTTGGGGCGCGGCCTGCGGGGCTAGGGGCGTGGTCTGCTAGTCTCTCTGTGGCGTTGGCAGGTGATGCTACTTGCTACTTACTTCCTGGAGCTATCTCTGCTGGAGGCCGAGGCCGCTGGGTGGGAGCCTGGTCGCCTTGCAGCTGCAGCGCTGAGCCTGGCGCACCGCGTGCTGGACGGGTCGGGCTCTGGGCTGGAGCCGGCATTTTACAGGTATGGACACGGGGGTGGGCCTCTCCACCCTCCTGAGAGTCGGCGACTTCAGAGATCTGCCTTCCTGGTTGCTGTCTTTACCGTCACAGAGAATGAGAGACACTTATGGAGAAGGGGGACACGATGACCCCTAGACTTGATTTTTCTGAGTGTAGGAGAGAATGGGGTAGGGGGGAGGCGGATCGCATTTGCTTTTCTCTAGGGGCGTCTGAGAGAATGGCGGTGTTTATCCAGATCTGGGGACCCTTAATCTTGTCCAGGGTGTGAGATAGGATCTCCCAGGCCCAGAAGATGCTCTCACTGCGTTCCAGGGTTGAGAATGAGAGGTCTGCCAGCCTCGAGTTCCTCAGCTCACTAGCCGCGAACGGGGTGTCCCTTCAGCTGCTAGAGCTCCCACCTCCCTGTTAACCCCGCCACCGAGGGGCAGAATGAATCGTCTTTGCTCCCAGCCCATGACCCTGCGTAGAGCTGGATGCGTGCTTGTCCTCATCTCCACTCCTTCCCTCCCCGAGGGCCCTGGCTCTCCCTAGCGGCGCCCTGTGGGGAGAATCGGGGGTGTGCCGCTCCTCGGCTCCCTCCAGGCACTCTAGATGAGTGTCCGACCTCGAGAGAGCCCCTGGGCAGTCCCCAGGGACGCAAGTCAACGCGTCTTCTCGGCCTCGAGTCCGCAGCTCCAAGGTCAGGTCGTCTCCGCCACTACCCCTTGCGTCCACCTCAGTTTCTCCGTTTCCCCGACGCAGCCCCGCGGAACTGGGCAGTCTCGAGCCGTGTATGGCCCGCGCCGCGCTCCGAGGCCCTGCACCCGGCCGCGCCGCGATCTTCCTCAAGTATGCGCGGCCCCAGCGCCATGGCACCAGCCTCGCCGCCGCCCGTCTGCTCTGCCGCCCCCAGCCGGGGCCGCCCTGAGACCCTATCAAAAAAGACTCCGTGTGTGTCCGCGTCCCACTTCAATAAAAGAGTTTTATTCCAAGCGCTCTCTGTCCTCATTGGTTGAATCCGGCCCCTCTCTCGCTTTCGATTGGTCAATTTCCGGTCCTCGCTTTTCTCTGATTGGATGTCCTCTCCAAGTTCCTTAATGGATGCGGATTCCGAACTCTTCCGCGAGGGGGCACTGGCGGGCTTCTGCAAGCGCTGCTCAGACGGATCCAACCCGGATCCCAAGCGCAAACCCTTTCAGGAGAGGTGTGCAGAGATGCTAAGAGGAAAATCGTAACACAAGCTGAGTGGTCCTCGGCCTCAGGGTTGGGAAGAATTTAGGAGGGATGGGAACTGTGGGAAACTGAGAATGCCCGTCCCAGTCATGAATGCTACCTGGAGGTTGCCAGATTTTCAG
>NW_011888984.1:518049-525269 GCF_000151845.1 Pteropus vampyrus
GGTGGGCCTCTCCACCCTCCTGAGAGTCGGCGACTTCAGAGATCTGCCTTCCTGGTTGCTGTCTTTACCGTCACAGAGAATGAGAGACACTTATGGAGAAGGGGGACACGATGACCCCTAGACTTGATTTTTCTGAGTGTAGGAGAGAATGGGGTAGGGGGGAGGCGGATCGCATTTGCTTTTCTCTAGGGGCGTCTGAGAGAATGGCGGTGTTTATCCAGATCTGGGGACCCTTAATCTTGTCCAGGGTGTGAGATAGGATCTCCCAGGCCCAGAAGATGCTCTCACTGCGTTCCAGGGTTGAGAATGAGAGGTCTGCCAGCCTCGAGTTCCTCAGCTCACTAGCCGCGAACGGGGTGTCCCTTCAGCTGCTAGAGCTCCCACCTCCCTGTTAACCCCGCCACCGAGGGGCAGAATGAATCGTCTTTGCTCCCAGCCCATGACCCTGCGTAGAGCTGGATGCGTGCTTGTCCTCATCTCCACTCCTTCCCTCCCCGAGGGCCCTGGCTCTCCCTAGCGGCGCCCTGTGGGGAGAATCGGGGGTGTGCCGCTCCTCGGCTCCCTCCAGGCACTCTAGATGAGTGTCCGACCTCGAGAGAGCCCCTGGGCAGTCCCCAGGGACGCAAGTCAACGCGTCTTCTCGGCCTCGAGTCCGCAGCTCCAAGGTCAGGTCGTCTCCGCCACTACCCCTTGCGTCCACCTCAGTTTCTCCGTTTCCCCGACGCAGCCCCGCGGAACTGGGCAGTCTCGAGCCGTGTATGGCCCGCGCCGCGCTCCGAGGCCCTGCACCCGGCCGCGCCGCGATCTTCCTCAAGTATGCGCGGCCCCAGCGCCATGGCACCAGCCTCGCCGCCGCCCGTCTGCTCTGCCGCCCCCAGCCGGGGCCGCCCTGAGACCCTATCAAAAAAGACTCCGTGTGTGTCCGCGTCCCACTTCAATAAAAGAGTTTTATTCCAAGCGCTCTCTGTCCTCATTGGTTGAATCCGGCCCCTCTCTCGCTTTCGATTGGTCAATTTCCGGTCCTCGCTTTTCTCTGATTGGATGTCCTCTCCAAGTTCCTTAATGGATGCGGATTCCGAACTCTTCCGCGAGGGGGCACTGGCGGGCTTCTGCAAGCGCTGCTCAGACGGATCCAACCCGGATCCCAAGCGCAAACCCTTTCAGGAGAGGTGTGCAGAGATGCTAAGAGGAAAATCGTAACACAAGCTGAGTGGTCCTCGGCCTCAGGGTTGGGAAGAATTTAGGAGGGATGGGAACTGTGGGAAACTGAGAATGCCCGTCCCAGTCATGAATGCTACCTGGAGGTTGCCAGATTTTCAGATTTTATCCAAGTGAAGATGAAAATCTGCAATTTCATAAATATCTCTGCTTTTATATGTTGGATGCTAATTCAACATTTTTTTAGTGGTTACACAAGTACAACACATCACATATGCTGACCTGCGAGGGTCATCAGTTTGTAACAGTACAGATCTTTGATGGCAAGAGTTTGGAAAATGGGACCTGATTTACTTAACCTCATTGAGGTGTGATGAGGTTGTAAGTTAACATACTCGTAAAGTTTTAGGGCATCGCCTGATATCTAGTGGGTGTTGTGAAAGTGCTCGCACTGCATCCTATCGGGACCGTGAGTCAGGACAGTGGTCCCCTGTTTCTACCTAGCCCCTTGCACCTAGCCATTTGGTAGGTGTTCAGAAAATATGTTATGAATCTCTATGTTTTAAATTAAAACGAAAACATACCTGAGGTGCAGAAAGGTGACCACACTTCTCTGGAATTCAACCTCAGGAATATTAGACTTAACTAAGCCAGGTTTGGAGGTGCAGAGAGGAGGAAGTTTCTGCCCTTGAAATGTTCAAGATTGGAGGACCAGGGATGGGGGAGAGACTCACTTAGCAAAGTACAATAAGAGATAGAAGCAGATACTGCTTTGGGATGGAAGGTGCCCTGTTCAGGTTTGGGCTTGTTGGTTGGAACCCACCAGGGGACCTCCAGGGAGAGTATGTGCAGTGGTAGAGGGAGAGGACAGTGGAAATAGAAACCTGGTGCTTGGAACTGAGACCGAAACTAGGGTCTTGTGGGGATGGAAGAGTTAATAAAGTCACTCACTCACTCACTCACTCACTCACTCACTCACTCACTCATTTAACAATCATGTACAGATGCTGACTCAGAGCCAGGCACTTCTGATCGCCTACCTCACAGTCTCACAGATGATAAGAAAGGTTGTTAGTTGCCCCTTACTGTACCGGGCCCTGTGCTAAGCGCTTTATCTGCATAACATAATCCAGTCCCTGCAACTACTCTGACGTAAACTCATGTGTTATCCCCACGTCACACAGAAGGAAAGCAAGGTAAGGCAGATCAAGGAACTTGGCCAAGATTCCACTGCTAAGTAAGTGGCTAAGAAGGGTTGAAGGACAAGTCTCGGTTTTTCTCTCAGAAGCCTCTCACGTTTCCTTTTCTGTACACTCCTTTATGATTGTGCTGCTCACTCTGGACTGTCACTTACTTGCTTTCCCACTGGTTTTCCTACCCAGACAGTGAGCTTGATGAGGGCAAGAAGCAGATGTCTCTTGTCCATACAGTTATCTTCTCCTCCAGGAAGCCGTCACTCACACAACCTGTCTAGGGCAGGCGCCTCCTCTGGGCCCTCAGAGCCTGTTGTGCGTCTTCCATCCTGGACTTGACTCCTCTGCCCGTGCCTCTCCCATCCCACCATGGCCACTTTGCCTCAGCTTCTCCAGCTAGCCCCCTCTGTGTTGTCATCGGCCGATGCTCTGTCTCCTCAGTGGATTCGGGGCCCAGTGAGGGTACGACCTGAAGCTCTCTCACTCCCTGCTATGTTCCAGCATCACCCAGCCCAGAGCTGGGCACGGAAAAGAAATCAGTGAATACCTGTTTATTGCATAGATACACGAATGAGTTTCAAAGTTGCTATCATTATCCTATGTTACTGATGAGGATACTGGGTTCCAGGTAATTTAGGTGATTTGTCCAAGTCATACAAATAGTGAAAAAATAAGCAGGGAATTGAAACTGGGCAGCTCGAGTCCATAGCCTGTGTCCCTATCCAACATGCCAAATGCCTAGTGGGCTGAAAACCAGCTTTCCACGAGGTTGATATCCTCTTGCTCTTTCCCCTAGACTTGTCCTTTCCTTCTAGAAAGCTTCGGGAGCTTCGGGCACGGGGGAGGAGAGCAGGCAGGAGGGCGGGGAGAGTAAGAGGCGTGGGAAGGAGAGAAAGGCAGGCTGGAGAATGAGGACTGAGCTAGTTTGAAGGAGAGAATGGGGAAGTCTTGAGGGGTTTCTCTAGACCCATAGGGGGCAGCCGGAGTCGGCTGCCGGAGGTGCGGGGGCGGAGAAAGGGTGGGGACCGGCCTCGCGGGGGACGATGCGGTAGCTGCAGCGGCGGCCGCAGGAGTTTCCCACAATGCAGCGCGGTGCGCTGTCCCCGGTGCTGATGCTCAGCGCTGCCCCAGAGCCTCCGCCGCGTCCGCCTCCCGCCCTTTCCCCACCCGGCCCTGGCCCCCGCCATGGCTCGGCAAAGCCCAGTCCTGCCCCAGAGCCGTCGGGGGGCCTGGGCGCGGCGCTCGACAGCAGCCTGCGGGCCGCCGTGGCGTTCAAGGCGGAGGGCCAGCGCTGTTACCGAGAGAAGAAGTTCCGGGAAGCCATCGGCAAGTATCATCGGGCACTGCTGCAGCTGAAGGCGGCACAGGGTGCTCGCCCTGGAGGCCTGCCTGCCCCTACCCCTGGGCCCACTGCCAGCCCGGGGCCGGCCCGCCTCAGCGAGGAGCAGCGGCGCCTGGTGGAGAGCACGGAGGTGGAATGTTACGACTCTCTCACGGGTACGCGGACGTCGTGGGGCGCAGAGGGTGCATATGTGACAGGGATGAGTGAGAGGCAATCATGAAGCCTTGGGCGGGGCGGGGGCTGGAGGCTTAAAGGGGCCAGGGCTGGGTTCTGTGGGGGGAGACCTCAGAACTTATCAAGGAGAGGGGTCGGGCTGTAGGGGAACACAGGGATGAAAAGAGCTGGGATGCAGGAAATGGGCTTTGGGCTGCCACCCGCGACCCTCAGGTGAGAAAAGCTTACCCTGGATGATCCCTATCCCTCACCTGAGAGCGCCCTTAGTAGTACTTCCCCCTACGGAAATCGCCCGCGAGCGCGTCTGTGTTTTTTTGCGCCCTCTAGCGGCGGCGCAGATTGAGTCTACTCTAACTGGTCAGAAACTCCGAAGCCCCCTGGTTGCCTGAGAAATCCATTAGGCCCCGCTCAGCCTTGGGATAAGGTGGATTTTCCCTGCAGCCTGAAAGCCAGGCTCCTCGCGGTCAGGTGAGGTCTCGGGGTGCCGGCAGGCTCTGAGAGAACCGGTTCCGGTGCCCCGCAGCCTGCCTGCTGCAGTCAGAGCTGGTGAACTACGAGCGGGTGCGCGAGTACTGTCTCAAGGTGCTGGAGAAGCAGCAGGGCAACTTCAAGGCCACCTACCGCGCCGGCATTGCCTTCTACCACCTAGGTGACTACGCACGCGCGCTACGCTACCTGCAGGAGGCCCGCAGCCGGGAGCCCACAGGTGAGGTGAGGGGCGGGGCGGAGCAGGGAGAGGGGCTGACGCAGAGGAACCGAGGGGCTCCTGGTCAGGGCAGAGCTACTTTGAGGGAGTGCTGTACTACCCACCCTATTCCACCTCCCCCACCTGCCCCTTACGCACCCACTCATCCACTCACCCGCCATTCAGATGTCCACTCACCCCACTCTTCCTTGATATTCACCTAACCACCTCCCATCTAGTCATTGACTCATCTTGATGCCTCCCACTCGGCAGCTCCCTCATCCACTCACCCCCTCATTTCCATTCCCCCACTCATTCATCCGCTCACTCATTAACCCATCCCCACACTCACCTATTCATTCACCTGTTCTCCCGGCCACCATTTGTGCAGCACTTACTGGGAGTCGGAGCCTAGGGTGGGCAATGCCAGGAAATTTGCTGAGGGGTAGTATGGGGGGTTGGCAGAGCTGGAAGCTTGTTCTTTGCCCTCTGGGAGGTCAGTCAGGGAGCGTGTGTGTGTGTGCGCGTGCACGCACGCAGACAATACAGTTCTGTATTAAGAGCAATGAAGAGGGAGAGCAACTGGTGCATGGCCCAGGGCCATGGGAACGGAGGCAAAATGAATTTCTGGTAAGTGGTTTGGAGAGAGCAGGCTTCTTGTAGTTGTCACTGGATGAGTAGAAGTGTGACCAAAGTCTAAGCAGAGGCATTCCTGGCAGCAGGCATGGCAAATGCAAAAGTCTGGAGGTGTGACAAGCTCTGTTCTGCTTGTTTGGGCTGGGGCTTTTGGAGAAGGGCTCTGGCAATACCAGCTGTGTTGGGGAGCCACTGAAGGCTGGGGACAATGATGTGTGAGTTGAGGTGGTACGGATGTCACTTGATGCCCCAGGACACCCAGATAGTCTCCTGCCCTCCTCTCCTGCAGACACCAATGTCCTACGCTACATCCAGTTGACTCAGCTGAAGATGAACCGGTGCAGCCTCCAGCGGGAAGACAGTGGGGCCAGGCCAAGGGATGTCATTGGCTGAGGCCAACCTGGAGGAACTGTTCCTACCCCGACTCTCTCCCACCTCACCTTCTAATTTCCCCTGACTTGTGTGTTTGTTTGCTGGTAAAGTGCTCATCACTGGTAACCACAACCTCTTTGTGTAGTGTTCTTGTGGGGACTAGGGAGGGGACACAGGCCTGGGCTTCACCCCCTGGACCTCAGAAATCCAGAGAGACCAGGGAGGGAGCATGGGGTGGGAAGTGCCCCACTGCGGATGAGTCAAGATCAGGGCCTGGGCCAGGAAAAGACACACGGCCAAGTGCTGTAGGGGGCAGGGGTTACCTTTAATGCTGCATTTTGTGCCGAATCCCCCATGACGCCCTGTCCCTGAGTATCCCTGCCCACCCTCCCCCCACTGCAAGGCGGGCACAGGGCCCTAGCCCCTGGGGTACAAAGGAATAAATTAAATGTCCCCCCTCCCCCCTTCCCCAATAAATAGAGTGAGTATCCTGCCCGAGGCCTCCCCTTCCCTGTGGCCTGGTGGGCTTGGGGCGGGGCCTGGGGCGCTACATTCATGGCTGCCCAGGCGGGCTGCGGTGGGCAGGCCTTAGTGGGAGCCTTGGGCCCCACACAGGGGTACTGTGCTGTCCTGGCTCTGCCCCTCCATGTCCATGTCCAGCAGCGTGGGCTGCATGCTGCGGGGCCCAGGGCTCTCCGGGGTGTCCGGCCTGCTGGGAGGCGAGATGCTGAGCGTCCGGCCGAAGGAGACCAGTTTCCAGGGGTCCAGGCGGAGGCGGCTGGCAGCCGGCCGGGGTCTTGGGGCGAAGGTCAGGGTGGTGGGGCGGCCAGGGAACTCGGGGGGCCGGCGGCGGGTGGGGAACAGGGCCTGGGGGTCGGGCAGGCGGGGGAAGTCCAGGGGATCTCGCGGGCCTGGTAAGAGAGGATCAGATGAGAGGAGTGAGAGAGGCACAGGGTGGCGCTCAAAAGCCAGAAGAGCTGACACGAAAATTGGAATTTCTGATTCCTCTCAAAAGATCTGCTAGCGACAAAACCCTCATCCCTCCCAACTCTCTCACACCCGGCCAGGGTCAGGCAGACAGCTCAGAGACACAGAGACCTCAGGTGTGACACCATCTCTGAGCTGGGATAACAGCACCTGCCCACAGAGGAGAGGGCTAAATCAAACGGTAATAACTGTAAACAGCAGCTCAGTGCCTGATAGGAGGTTCTTAACGCCGTCTGTTCCAATCACCTTTGTCGGCTTAATAAAGGCATAGGGGACAGGGCCTAGTGTGAGTATTAGCTATGGCTATTACTGTTGCCATTAAGGTCACCTCCCTGGTCCTTGTGGGCTTTAGAGTTCACTAACCCTGTTTCATCCTGTGTCTCAATCACCCAGGGACCCACAATACTTCCAGCAGTGAGGACCAGGAGGACACACTGCCCCTTCCTCCCCATTCTAAACAGGGGGTGGCCACAGGGCTGGGACATTGGACCTCGCAGGGGAGAAGGGCCGCTTTCTGTGCCCTGGGCACAGGCGGCCTCACTCACCAGGGCCCGGGCCGGTGGGCTCGGGCGCCCCGCGCTGCCCCAGCGCCCCATCCGACGGAGTCCGCCGGTGCCCTCGGCTCACGGCGCGCGCGGCCGTGACGTGGGTGGGCGTCAGCGACTGGCGGGGG
>NW_011888984.1:525791-528508 GCF_000151845.1 Pteropus vampyrus
CACCGCAAGGTAGGCCGGGGTGCTGTGGGGCGAGGAGGGCCCGCTGTTGTCTCCGTCAGCCTCCGCGAACTCCTCTGCAAGCGGGAGAGGGCGGCACTCGACTCTGGGTACTGCTGACCCCGGGGCCTCTGAGACTTGGAGGCAAAGGGCTGTCCCCAATGACCCCTCCAACAGCGGCACCAAGTCGGCTAAGCATCGTTCTAGAATCCATCCCCTTCCAACCCTGAACCTGGGAGTGATGCCCCCACTCCAGGGACCACTGTCCCCCTTTCCAGGACCGCCACCTACGCTCTGACCCAGAAATCTGGCTTCCTCCCCACAACCGTGGGGAACGATCACTGTGTTGTCTTGTGTTAGGGTCCCCTTAGGCCAGGGAATGTCCCCTCCCCTCTCCTCTGAAGGCACGCTCCCTGTCTTACCCATCTCATTGAGGCTGGCGAAGCCTGGGGCGATGGGGGTGTGTTTGGGAGACTTGCCCAGGTTGGGAGCGCTTGATGACCACTGTTTGCTTCCTTCCCCCAGGGCCTTCAGCCTGCAGGGGGAACCAAATGGGGGGGGTGGTTCATGGGCCTTCTGGGGGCCCTGGGCCCAGGGGTGGGGCGCGGGCGCAGGGTAGCCGCCTACCTCTCCTCCCCTCCAGCCCGCTCCTTCTGCAGCGTGGAGCTGGGCCCCCAGGTCCGGCCCTTCTTCTTGCCGCCAACCAGTTCTTCCTTCTTTGGGGGCCCGCTGCGGCCCCACGTCCCACTGCCGCCACTGCTGCTGCCACTGCTGGGGCCACCGCCACCGTCCACAGGAGTCACTGCGCCGAGAGAAGCCACTCGGTTACTGGGTCTTGGAGAGTCTGTCCCCGCTGGGCTCCCAGCCTCACTCCCAGCTTGGATCCCTCCCCCACCTGGAAGCCGGAGGATCTCGGATTCCAACTGCAGTCGTGGCCCTCCCCTGCTCTAAACCCTTCCACAGCTGCCCGCTGCTGTCAGGACAACGCTCCAGCTCCTCGGCCTGGCATTGGAGGCCCTTCATGTTATTCCCAGCTGACTTCCTCGGCCTCATCTCCATCACTCCTCAACCCTAACCCTTCGACCGTCCATTCAGTCCCGTGTTTACTGAGCACCTGCTCTGCGCCAAGCCCTGTGGCGGGTGCTTAGAGGACAGCAGTGGACGAAGCAGACAAAGCCCCTGCCCTGGGAGCTGGCAGTTCAGTGGGTGAAGACAGACAATCAGCAAGACTCATACTGGGTAAGTCGTCTGTGCAGGCGTTAGAAGGCGGTAAGTGCTGTGGGAAACACTAGGCAGGAAGCGGGGAGGCCTGAGGTTAGGGAAGCTCCACAGGGGAGGAGGAATCTGAGCGAAGACTTGGGGAGGTGAGGGAGTGAGTCGGATAGGCACAAGGGAGAGGAGCATTTTGGGTAGAGGGGACAGCAAATGCCAAGGCCCTGGGGCGGGACAGCCTGAGAGGGCATGGGACAGCCAGGCGGCCAGCGTGGCTGGTGTGGAGGGAGAGGGGTGGAGCTGGGATCCCGGGCAGAGGGCACGAGTGCCATGGTCGGGGCCCTGCATCTACAGGTCCCCAAGGACCTGTAGATGGTCCTTTTCACACCTCCGTGCTATTCCCTTCACTGGATTCTGCTCCATTTCAGTCCCTTTCCTGGCCTGGTTGGCTGGTTGCCCCTTCAGCCTCCAGCTCTGGGGTAGTTTTTTCCCTGGAGTCAGTCTTCTCCATTCCTGTCACACTTTGAACGCACCCTAATACCAGTATTGACTACCACTGTTCAGCTGTTGTCTCTGTGTCCCTCATGAGAATGACTTCTCTGCCTGGTACAAAGCTGGTACCCAACAGAGGTGTGCAGGGGGGCGGGGCAGTGTGTGGGGCAAGGCTGGGGGTGAATGAAGGCGCAGAACAGACTTGGCAGTCAGCCCCGTATCCTTTACCCATCAGCAAACCCCAGTGGCTCCACCTCTGCCAGACAGCCCGGATGTGGCCATCTCCCCTCCGAGGCCCTACCCCAGGCCAGTCCCCACTGTCTCCTGCCCCTACGCCCGCCCTCCTCCTATCCATGCTCCTCACAACTGCCAGAGGGAACGGGTACATTTTATCACATCACTGCCTTGCTTGCAGCCCTCCAGGGGCTCCCCCATCACCTTCCAAATAAAATCCAGACTCCTTGTCCCAGAGTCCCGGAGTGATCAGGCCCCTGCGGAACCCCCCGACCACAAACCCACTGCTTGCTCTGCCTCCCATTCGTTTTACTACTGTCAAGGTGGCCTTCGGGGCTGATGAACACGCCACGCTTGTTCCCACCTCTGGGCCTTTGCCTTTGCTGCTCCCTCTGCCAAGGACACCCGTCCTTCAGATCGCCACGTGTCTCGCTCCTCCTTACCAGGCAGGTCCCCGCTCAAACCGCAGCTCCCTAGGCAGGCCTTCTCGATGTAAGATGGCAACGCTTCTCTTTTATTTCCTTCCCTGATTTCCTTTACAGTGTTTGTCACTACTGGAAATTATTCTGCGTACTGACTTGTGTTTTGCGTGTTTCTCCCAGATTGGAAGGAGTGAGGGGACCCTGCCTGTCTTGTTCCCTGCTGGTCCTCTGGCTTGGTGCACAGTATGTGCTCAGAGAAGTCTGCCGACTGATGGACCAGTCAGGGCCGTGGGAGATACTCACAGCGAATGGCCCTCAGCCGGGGGATGATGCTGGGGCTTGCGGGGGGGCTGGCCCCAT
>NW_011888984.1:529160-536937 GCF_000151845.1 Pteropus vampyrus
ACATGTGAAACCACAGTATTTTGGATAAACTGGGCTAAACGAAATATTTTATTAAAATTAATTTCACCTGTTTCTTTCTCCTCTTTTTAATATAGCTATTAGAAAGTTTAAAACTTCACGTGTAACTTGCACTGTAGGCTGGTGCTGTTCTAGGCATCACTCTATGGCTGTAATGTCACAGAGAGACACGACCGGCACGATGTGCCTTCTGACATTACCTAGGGAGCAGTCTGCCAAAAACAATGAAAATCAAACCCGACCTTGAAACTCATTGAGGCTTAAGATCCGTGTGAAAATTCTGTTTTATGGTAGGTCAAAAATGACTAAACACCAACAATTTTATATGGTTTAAGCTAATACCAATTTATAGGAAATTCCAGGGACATAGGGACGTCTGACGTGATACCAGGGGATGCAGGCAGCAAAATCCAGGCTGTGGGAAATGCTACAGCATAAATGCTGTATCCTCAACAAATTTTTGATCAGGGGGAAAAAGAGGCAGATCAAAATATATGAAGCAGATAGTTGGGAGACAAAAGTATACAGAAAAGTAAGAAAGTAATTGCCCTGAAAGTCAAGACAGGGTTACTCTTAGGGTGTGGCAAGGGGTTGGAGGGGGCATGTGGAGGGCAACTTCAGGCTCTATGTTCTCTCTGCTTTCACGGGGGTGATTATACTAACTCCTTAAGCTGTACAGTTTTTTGGTTGTTTACTGTGTGTGATATATTTACTAAAAAAAAAAAAAAACAAGTTTAAAAAAAAAGGGAAGCAATAAACCCTGGGTTCGGGATGCTCCCAATGTGGCCTCTTGGGTGATGATGCTCAAGGGACGAGATGGGTACCAGAGGGCAGGCTGATGTGGCTGCCGCCTTCCCGCAGCTTGAGCAGGCGGCTGCGCTTGAAGTTGCCCTTGCGTTTGCGGACCCTGGGCTTCTCCTGGCTCAGCTGGCACATGAGCAGGTGCAGCTCCCGCTCCACGATGTCCATCTCGCGCTCGGCCAGCTCCTGCTCCCTCCGCCGCAACTGCTCCTCCTGGAAGCGCTGCTCCTGCGCCGCGCGCAGCAGCTCCTCCTCCCGGCTGCGGAGCTCCTGGAGAGGGGAAGGGAGGCTTGCGAGGCGGGGCTTAACTCCTTTGCCCCGGGGCGGGCCCCAGGGCTGCTGGGTCGGGCTGGGGCCCGGAACAGGGGCGTCCTGCTATGGGGCAAACTGGGGGCACGATCCAACTCACACTTCACTAGCCAAGCTGGATGCCAGGGCAGGGGTCCATGTTGGCCTAGGGAAAGGGTGCCTTTTTATTCCTTCTTTGATTTTTAATTTTTCAACTCTTCAATTTGGAACGCTTCGAACATCCACAAGAGCAGAGAGAGAATAGTGCGCCCCCATCTGCCCATCATCCAACAGTTATCTATACTTTGCGAATCCTTTTTGCATGCAGCCCCTTCCTTCTCTCTCACTCATTTTGCTGCTGAACTTAAAAACCAGCCTCCGGCGCCCTACGGTATCACTCGGAAGTGCTTCAGGGCAGAGTCCCTCTTTCTTACGCATCCGCCAACAGGAGGCTGTGTTTTCTTAATATGCAAAAAAGGCTCCCCTGGCCCTGCATGGACCCCAAACTCCGGGCTCAGGGGAAATACGCCACCCAAGGTATGGGAACTCAGGGGTCTTGCTCCATCCCTCCCCCTTCTGCCCTGCCCCTGCCTTCACCTTCTCCTTGGTCCGGAGGTCATCGAACATGTGCTGAATCTCCAGCTTCCAGTCTTCCTGCAGTGAGTGGAAGGACTCCAGTGGCATCTGGAACAGGGCTGACTGTTCGATGACTTCGAGCTGCTTCAAGATGCTGCCAAAATCGGGCCGCCCGTGGGGGTCTGGGTCCCAGCATTCTAGGGGGCAGGGGGAGTGGAGATGTCAGCGGCCCTGCTCTGGGGCCTCGGCCTGCTCAGTGGAAGGCAGGACTTCAGGGGACTGTGGACAGGCAGCTTCCACGGGGCGAGGGGAAGGGATCCAAAGCCAAATTCCTGGCGTTACTCCGGTTGGTGACACCCTGAGGGAGAAACCCCCAGACCCGCTCCCTGACTGGTGGCAGGATCAGGGGCGGGGGAAGAATCCTAGGGCCAGTGAACCCTGACGGGTCGCCCTCAGAGCTGGAGGCCTGGCCAGGGCAAGGGTCAGGGGGCCGAGGAGCCAGCTGTGTTGGGGGAACCGTTCGTGGTCTGATGGGTCCGGCTCCTCTCCCTCAGTCCGGGGCCCAGCGGTATGCATGGGTGTAAAGGGGCGAGGTCTGGGCTCCAGGACCCCTGCCACCCCAAGCTGAGCCTGCCCTGTCCACGGGGCCCTGGCTCACCCTCCAGGAGGCGGGCAAAGGGCTCGGGGCACGTGGAGGGGATGGGCAGCGTCAGCTTGTTCATAGCCACACCATACGCCACGGCCAGGGCATCGATTTCACGGTAGGGGACCTCACCCGTCAGCAGCTCCCAGAGCAGCACCCCGAAGCTGCAGGTGGGGAAGAGGGAGGGGTGAGGCCACAGCCCTCCCCAACCCTGGCCTGTACCCCAGTCCTGCTTCTGGTCCCATAGTGGGTGTCCCTCACCCCAACACCCAGCCACAGTCCTGTACCCCAGTCCTGCCTCTGGTCCCATGGTGGGTGTCCCTCACCCCAACACCCAGCCTTGGCCGAGGAGGCCACCAGAACCTGATGCGACCTCCAATGGCCTGATCCCAAATAGATGCGGTGGGGTTGCTCTCTAGTCTCACTTTTGTTCTGTCCCTCATCCCTTGGGCAAATCCACCCTTCTCAGCCCTGACCTTTGATGACCTCTGCAGTCTCACTCTAAGCGCTCTCAGCCCCTGTGCCAACCCCAGCTGCATCCTGCAGCTACACTGAGGTTCTTCCTAACCTCTGACCTTTGCAGATGCTGTTCCCTTCGGTGAGAAAACCCTTCCCTTTGTGCAACTGTCCCTTAAGTTTCAACTCAGGTGCCCCTCTGCCAGGTGGCCTTCCTTGATTCCAGTCTCCAAACCTGGGTTAGAGGCCCCTCCTGTATGCTCCCACAGAACCTTTGGCACTTAACCTCTAAAGACAAGTTAACACTAGTTAACATTTATAAAGCACTTACTTGAGGCCAGGCCAACCCCGTGCTAGGCGCTCTCAGTAATCCTCGCAACAGCCTCGGAAGGCAGAAGGTACCGCTGCGAGCCCCATTTTACCTGACGAGCAGGCGCGGGCCCACAGAGCTTACGTTGCCTGTCCGTGGTCACACAGCTAATAAGTGGTGGTGGAGCTACACTTGGCCTCAGTCTGCCTGATGCCCATGACAGTGTCTTAACGGCTACACAACACCAGAGCCTGCATCGCTGTGCTACCGTCACCTGCGTGTCCATCTTCTCCAGTTAACTATGCTTCTTCTGGATCCTGATCGCCATTGTGTGCAGTGTCTAATGTGTAGCAGAGCCCCATGCCCCCTGCGTCCACTCATGCATTCATTCGACATCTACCTATTAAGTGTCCACTCCGTCCCAGACACCGTTCTAGGCAACGAACAGACACAAGCCCTGCCCTCATTCTCAGTGACAGCGCCGGTGAACTGGAGCGGGGCATATGCTGCCTGAAATAATGTCCCATGTTCCTTTGCAGCTAAGTATGTCCATATGACCACTGCTCTGGCCAGTGGGACGAAGGAGGGTGTGTAGTATGCAAGAACACAGGAAGTGTCCTTAAAGGGCAAGGATGCCCTTTCCTCTTTTCTCTTTTCTATTGGTTGGAATGTGGACATAAAAGCTGGAGCTCAAGCAGCTTCTTGGACCATGACGTGAACTTGGGAATGGAGGCCATACAAGGTGGAGGAAGCTAAAATGGCTTGTAACTAGAGGTGGCATGATCCTTCACCTCTCCCACATCCCTGGAAACCTGTGGGGATGTTTTGATTGTCACAATGACTAGGGAGTGCTGCTGATGTTTGAAGCCTGGGGACCATGGACACTTCTGTCCTGAAAAGTACAGGATAGTACTGCACAAGGAAGAAGTACCCTGCCTAATAACACTCCTGTTAAGGAATCTTGACCCTGAGTCCCTAATGCTGGGGGCATCTGATCAGTCCTGAGCTTTACATGGGAGCAGAAACTTCAGTCTTGTTTTCATTTTGGGGCTTCTGTTCCTTGCTGCTGAAATATGGCTCCACTAAACGCCTGGAACCACAAATAAACACCTGACGTGAAGCCAGTCGGGACCTCCCCCAAAGGGCTTTGCTGCTCTAGGTGACTTCCTGTCTGACCTGTCTGCCCCAAAGCCATGGTCCTGTTGCTTGGTCAATCTGCAGCCTTGGCTGGGGAATGATCTGGGTTTGGCTCTTCCCTAGCAGGAGGCCCTGATTTGAAGAATTTTGCTGCCACCATCAAGACTCAGTGGCAATGGCAATAGCCTCCTCCCTGGCCTCCCGCCCCCTCCTTCCCCCATAGCCCATTCTCCACCAAACAGCCGCTAATGCTGAATGCGATAATGCTGAATCAGATCACGTCATTCATAAATGCCTCTAATGGCCTTCTATTGCTCTTAGAATATGCCCGAGTCCAGAGCCTCCTGTGTGCGGCCCTCTAGCTCCCTCCACTATGTCATCTCCTGCCACGTCCCTCCTTGCCTGCTCCAGCCAGCCACAGGGGCCCTTGTAGCTGTTTCTAGAACACACCAAGCTCGTTCTCACCTCAGTACCTCCCTTGTGCCAGCTGTTCGCTCTGCCTGGGAAGCTTCTTTCCCCCAAACTCTCCATGAGAGTCTGTCTCCTTATCATCCAGAACTCAGTTCAAGTATCGTTTCTGAGAAAAGCCTTTTGCAAAGCCATCCTCCAGCCCTCCATCAACCGGGCTTGTAACACTAATACTTTTTTTTGGTGGATTACCTTTTAAACATTATTTTATAACTTAAAAACAGGTTCTTTCAGCTTCTTGTGTATGAATTTACTTACTACCCTGCAAGCAGGGATGTGCCTATTTTTATTTACTACTGTATCCCTAGCACCCCACACAGTCGGATGAATGAATGAATGAATGGTTGCCACAAAAGGCCTCAATTTTCTGTTCGACAAGCGGGGGCAGTGTATCGAATGGAGTCTGAGGGGCCTTTAATGCTGACATTCTAGCTCTACATCTTTGGAAGTTTTTGCTATAATTCAAGACTTCTTCAGCTGCCACTTCTGCTAGCAGACACCTGCTTAGAGACCTGTCTGATGACCAGTCTGACCTTGCTGGCAGGTCCCTTTGCCAGGTCCGGCCCCTGGCTTCAGTGGGAGACTGTCCCTCCCACTCTGCCCTCACCCGCTCCTCCCGCCCTCATTTTCAGGAGGCCTCCCCAGCCCCACCATCAGCACCTCCAGACGTCACTGCTTTTGGAGAAGAGGGAGAGACGGATAACCTCCGGGGCCATCCAGGCGTAAGTCCCTGCAGCGCTCATTTTGGTGGTCTTGTGCCACTCGCGGGCCAGGCCGAAGTCCGTGATCTTGAGCACCGTGTCTGCGAGGTTGTGGTTCTCGATGGCCTCCAGAATAAGGACTGTGGGGTAGGAAGAAAGATAGGTCACCCCAGACCTGCTGGGGCACAGAGCATGTGTCCTGCCCCTGCCTCAACTGCAAGCTGCTCCTCGTTCTCTCCCAGGGGCAGGGAGCTCCCCCTGCATCCTCTGCCCCCCTGACTCCAACCTGGGGTCCGGGGAACTAAGTGGAAGGTTGATGGCCAAGGCCTTGGTTCTCCTTAGTCTAGGCTCTGAATTCTCAGCCTCCCCAGAGTGGGAACTAGAATCCATGAGAAGGGGTGAACAGGGTTTCCTTTGTCATCCCCTGTGGTATACTGCACTCACGGCCCCAATTCTACTCCTTTCTTTGTCGCGCTCTGCCACGTGACTTTGCAGGTCTTTGCACTAAACAGGCAGAGCGCGTTTCTCCATCCTTTACTGTGGTTGGCCGTGTGACTGGCTTCGGCCAACAGCATGAGGCAGAAGTGAGAGTGCCGGGTCCAAGCCGAGGCCTTAAGAGGCCTTGCCTGCCTGCTTGCCCTCTTGCCCTTTTGCCATCACCAGGAGAACGTGCCTTGGCTAGCCAGATGGTGTAAGGCAGGGGACCCCAACCCTCCCCCGCCCCGGGCCACACAGCAGGAGGTGAGCGGCAGGTGAGCAAGAGAGCGAAGCTTCATCTGTATTTGCGGCCACTCCCAGCGCCAGCATCACGGCCTCAGCTCCACCTCAGATCATCAGGCATGGGATTCTCATAGGAGCACCGGTCCCTGGTGCCAAAAGGGTTGGGGACCTGGGGACCGCTGGCCTAAGGAAGACGAGAGATACGCGGAGTAAAGCCTTTCCAGCTGAGTCTCACCTAAATCAGTTTACCCTCCAGCTGGCCTGCAAATGTATGAGCAGTAATAAATGTCACGGAGTTTGAAGATACTGAGTTTTGGGGACGGTTTGTTACACAACACTATTGTGACAAAATATGACTGATATATCCCCCAAGCACATTGAATGGTTCCAGCTTACTTGCTGCCTACGGTCACTAACAATGATAATAATCCTGGCTGGTGTTTAACAGGAGACTATTATGTGGCAGGCACAGTGATAAGTCCTTTACATGAAATTATCTAGCAAACTACTCATTTTGTTGACTAGCAAACTGAGCTCAGAGACACGAGGTCACTTGACTAAGATCACACAGCCTGCAAAAAGTGGGGTAAAGACCTGAACCACATTTGTTGTCAGAGTCCAATCTTCTACTACCTTCATCAGAGGCCCCAAAGTGTACAGTGTCCTGCTTGGGTCTGAACCCCAGCTCTGTCATTTATTAGCTGTATAACCCTGTATAACTTATTTTTCCTAACACTAAGATTTCTCTTCTGTTAAATGGAGATGATAATAGTATTTACCTTATACGGTTGTAGCAGAGATTTATTGCCTGAAGCAACAGTAGGTCCTTTAAAAGTGTTAGATATTATTATTAGCGTGTAATGTTGCCATAATTGTTCCTTATTTCTCCATTGTTATCTTTGACCATTCCCTGCTACTTCTGCACTCACAATAACAATGAGATAATTCTACTATGATGCTCATTTGGCAGATGAAGAAACCCAGGGTTAGCAAGATCGGATATATTGTTCAAGGTCACAGTTAGTAATCTTGTCCATTCTTTAAAGCCTGACTCGAATGCCACCTCTTCCTGGAAGCCTCTGTGACTCTCTAGCCTAACTCTACCTCCCAGAAGTCCTCCTTTCTTGAGTCCCCACCTCTCCTGTTTGTGGAGTGACCCCATGGTCTTACATTTTGTTTCTGCATCTCCCAGGCTGGGCCTAAATCAGTTCCTTTTATAATATATAAATCTGATCATGTTGCCCCCTGCTTAAAACCCTCTACTGGCCTCCACTACACTGTAGAAAATGCCCAAAGTCCTCACTGGAGCCCCGAAGGTCGTGATCTGGCTCCTGCCTACCTTTCCGACCTCATCTCCTTCCATCTCTGCCTCACTCCTCCCCTTGCTGTTTCTCCAGCAAGGCACACTCATTGCCACCTCACATCCTTTCCCCTGCCCACATCTTTGCAAGGCTGGGTCCTCTTTGTTCAGGTCTCTGCTCAAATGTTGCCTTCCCTGACCATCTGCTGTAGAGATATCTCTGTCCCATCCTTAATCTGCTTTATTTCCGTCAGAGCCCCTGATGCTCTCTGGAAATTTTGTTATCTCTCCATCTAAATATCAATCACATATTCTCTATTCTCTGATCACTAGACTGTAACTCCCATAAGGGGGGCACC
>NW_011888984.1:537487-547163 GCF_000151845.1 Pteropus vampyrus
TCTAGCTTAGCACATGATCTGGCCCAGTAAATACCAAATGAAAGAATAAATAAATGCGGAAATGCACGGATTTATGAGATGGGGCAGAGGAAGGATAAGAGAGCCAGGAAAGTGGGATTTCCCTTGCTATATTCTTAAGGACCCAGGACATACAATGGGCGCTCCAGAAATATCTAGGGAATGAATGAAATCTCTAGTTTGTATCAGTAGGGCATGGCCATCCTGGTCCCTGTTTGGTTCCTATTCACTAGGTGCTCGATTAATATTCGTTGACGGCATGAGATGCTCTTTGATCTAGGTGTGGGTCCTGGGGAACCTTCCCTCTACCTGGCCTCAGTCCTCATTCAACAATCAATCGACTTTTGAGAATCTGTGATAGGCCTGGCAGCTTGGAAGCTTTTTGTAAAATATGGCCCTTTTCCTCCTCCTTCATCTTCTCTAGTTTGCCTCCGCCAGCTGGGGCAGAGGCTTAGGACTCCAGGAAGTGGTTCTCAACTGGGGGCAATTTTGCCCTTCAGGGGACATTTGGCAATGTCTGGAGACAGTTTTCCTTATCATAGCTGGAGGAGAGGGGGCAGGGAATGCTAATGGCATCTAGTGGGTAGAGGCCAAGGATGCTGCTAAACAAGCTAAACACAGGACAGCCCTCTATGACCACCCCGCCGAGGCTGAGAAACTCTCACTACAGGCCGAGTTCTGTCTCTGCCTGGTGTGACTCTGGCATGCTGGCTGGACAAGAAACATCATGAAGGCAGGCATTGCATCTGTCCTGTTCATGCTGGGAACACAGGGCCTGTCACAGTGTTCATACTGACGCATTTATTGAGCTACTGTGACTCTAGCCTGGGAGGCAGGTAGTCCTTCCGCCTTTCTGGGCCACCCTTTCCTCCCTTAATGAGGCAAGGCCTCCCTAAAGGTATAGTGCTGCCCCTTCCTGCCCCAGGCAGGGTTTTCTGGTGTCCCCATTTCCCACCATCTAGGCTTGGCCTCACATGGTTCTGTGGCAGCAAGTTTTAGGGGGAAGGACACCACTTACTGTTGATGGACTTGAGGTCCCGGTGGATGATGGGCACAGGGGCATCATTGTGTAGGTAGTTCATGCCTCGGGCCACCTGCACAGCCCAGTTGACCAGCACGTGAGGGGGCACCCGGCGACCGGCCAGCACCCTGCTCAGTGCGCCTCCCCTGGCATACTCCATCACCAGGCAGAGGTGCGGGGGGCTGAGGCAGGCGCCCCTGAGGGCAATGATGTTGGGGTGCTCCAGGGCTCCGAAGAGCCTTGCCTCCTGGTGCACCTGCTCTGCTGTCACCGCCGGGTCCCGCTCAGGGTCCAGCCGGGCAGCCTTGACGGCTACCTCCTCGCCACGCCACAGGGCCCGATAGACCTTGCCAAAGCCCCCTACACCGATGATCTCCTCTAGCTGCAGCTCGTGGAAGGGGATCTCCTGGGGCAGCCTGAGGCCCACAGGCGTGGCAGGGGCGCCAGGGGCCACGTAGTTGCTGGGGAAGACGCCCACACGGCCGCTGGGTAGCTGCCCGGTCCACCAGCCCTCGTCGCCCGACACGGCACAGTCCTGGGAAAGCACCTGGACGCGGTCGCCCCTCCGCAGGGTCAGCTCCTCCTCGCCTGCCGCCTCGTAGTCGAACACCGCGGTCCAGACGGGCCCCGCGGGGGCCGTGCCCCACTCCTTGGCAGCCGCGCCCCCCTCCTCCTCCTCCATGGGGGAGGGGCCGGGGGCTGCAGGAGGCGGCTTCACACTGGCTGCCCGCGGGATGCACAGGGCTGGCTCCGGCGGCCAGGATGGGGGGCAGTCCCTGTGGGTTCTAGGGGACTGTTGAGGGCCATGGCTGGGGGGCCCTCCGCAGGAGCAGGAGCGTTAAAAGGGCAGGGTCGTCCGCTCTGATTCAGCTGTCCAGGCGGGGCGGGTTAGGGGTAGGCGGGCGGGTTCACCTGTTCCCCCCAAATGTCAGAGCACTAAGAAAGCCTGGCCGCCTGGCTCCCGAATTCTTGCCGGGGCCCGCCGGTGGGGGACGAGGGCTAGGGCAGCAGGCAGCCCCCTTCCCCGCGCCTCTCACCCCGCGCAGCTCCACCGGCGGCCCCCGGCTCCTCATCCCGATACACGACCACCGGGCGGGGCGGGGGTGGCGCGCCCCTCGGCCTCCTCACGGGCGGGGCTGCCAGGCGGCCCCCATCCTCTGCACCGGCCTCCGGCTCGGCCGCAGCCCCTACCCCCGCCCGCGCAGCTTCCCGGGGCCGCCGGCGGTGCCCAAGTGACGTGCTCGCGGCCGCCGCCGCCGCCGCCGCCGCCGCCGCCGCCGCCGCGGTGCCGCCTGGGAGTTGTAGTCCCGGCTGCGCGGCCTCGAGGCTCGTCCCAGTCCCCCAACCCCCAGAGCCTCGTTGCCAGCCTCCGGTCGCAGTGGGGACGCTGCGGGGCGGAAGGAATCCTCTCGGGGGAATAAAGCTGAGGCAGTGACCTCTGGAGGTAAGGAGGAGGGGGCCAACGCTCCTCCCGACCCTGAGGAGGCCGTGGCCCAAGGTGGGGTTGACTGTGACTGACGCTCTTCGCAAAGCTAAAAGTATAAGCTGCGCGGATGGTTACTGCCCGGAGCCTCTATCGTGACGGGACGCGGTCCCTGCTGCTGGACGGTCCCTTGGGGCCTCAACCCGAGGTGCACGCCGGGAAATGTAGTTCGCTCTCGGACCCGCGCTGCACGGAGGGCGACCCCAAAGGCAGGCTTTGGGAAGTCGGTTGGTGGTTCCAGCAAGTTAGGGGGTCGGGCTAATGCTGAGGCCTCTGCGAGGAAGACCGGGCTGATAGGATGCATTTACTGGCCCTGGGGATATCACAGCCACGATTGCTTTCCCCACCAGCTCTGGGTTCTTCTGCCTCCACAGTCAGAACTCCTCCTACCCTCTAGAATCCTCTGCTTCCCATAATAGGAACTTTAATTTGGGAGCGCTTAATGTACATCTTGTGCTTTGCACACATGGTATCATTAAATCTTCGCAAAGGCTCCATTTTACAGATGACGCATAGGAAAGTGAAGTCCAGGTCGAGAATTATAAATGGCAAGGCAAAAACAAACCAACAAACCAATAATCACGATTTTTAAAAAATGCTGTTTCATTTAAAGAATGAAGAAACTGAGTCCTCCTGCAGTGGTTCAGTGACTTGCTCAAGGTCTGTAAACTTGTAAGTGGTAAAATTCTGGGTCTTTTCACTTGGCCTCTCTTGGTCTCTCTTGCGTGGTCTGGGGGTTTGGAGGGAGGAGAGAAGAGAGAAACTCTGGTGGGCTCTGGTGCCCTAATGCTAGAGAACTATCCCATAGGTCCTTGGGAAGTTGTTCCACTCTTAGGCGGAAGTGGGTACCTGGGCTCCTGGCTACCTGTCAGGAAAACTCTGGACTTATCAAGATTGCTCGTTGGAAGACGGAGCCCCCTTCATTCTGAGTACAGGCAGTTCTGCTTTAAGTGCTCTCCCAAGGGTGGTTAACTCTTCTGAGGGGTCTGAAAAAGGCAATTCAAAGGTGTGTTAACCTAGATGCACAGAAACAATGGACAGGGCTGGCTTAAGGCAAAGATAACCTTTTACTAGAGAAGTCACAGGTCTGGGGCATGACTACCCACCATTACCTGCCCAGTTAGGAATTTGTGATCAGACCACCCTGTGAGGTTTCTCATGGTTAGATTTGTTACACACTCCTTTTTTATCCACATGGGAAGAGTAGAATTAGGGACAGATTGCTCAAAACATATGCAACTTTATAATCAGAGCACTCAAAACCAGTAACCATTCTAACAGAAATTACTAACACAGTTAAATTTCCATGGGCGTTTACACTTAGCAACATCTTCAGTCCCTTCTTTGCAATCTTAAAGGCTGGGGCTTGTGCATCCTCCTTGGAGATGCTGATGTAGAGATATTAACTTCTAATGGAGACCATTTTCATCACAATTAAAAATCTGATCCAACGTGTAGTCTTCTTCATAAATCTGTTGTTTTCATGTGGGAGAATATGTTGCAGTTTCTTCACCTGCATTTAAATGCAGCTTTGACCCATAACATCGTAGCAAGCGTCGTGATCTTTGAAGTCGCTAAACCAGCCCCCGAATGTAAAGGAAGACGGTTCTGTAGATATGCAGCTTTCCCCCTTAAGATCTTTGATTAAGAAAGCAGCTCCTTTAACTGTGAAAAAGCTGGCCCCTCTGTTGCTTCAAAACTTTAACTTCCTTGAGAAAACTGCTTCTTAACCAACATACTTGTGTTATGCTAACATCATTACTCTGTTTACTGACTGCTTATGGGGGTGATTCAAGTCAAAGGAGCAGGTGGGCAGCAGAACAAGTAGTGTTCAAGCAGATGCCTAGACTTGGGTGAGGAAAGGGACCTGGGCTGGTGGTCAACCGGCTGGGCCTTACAACAAGAATGGGGAGGTATGAGATGGAATTTGTCAGTTCCATAAAAATATTGAGTCTTCTGTCCTTGGACATAAATATAATTTTCTTCTAGGATATCTCGTACATGTTTTCTCTGGTTTGCTCACTGGGATGTTGCTGTTTTTATTTATTTGTGGCTGGGATTTTTTTTTTTTCCTAATTAGTTACTGCTGTGCTTTTAATGCTGATCATGAACCTGGCTACCTTGTTGAACTCACTCTTACTTGTTCTAGAATAGCTTGACATACTTTTCTAGCTAGATGATCCTGCTGCCAGAAAAACAACAACAACAACAACAACAACAACAACAAGACAGTTTAGGCTTTCAATCTTTAGCACTCATTCCTCACCCCTCTCCCTTTGGCTAAGAGTTCAATGCAATGTTGGATGATAGTGATGGTAATGGACAATCTTTGTGTTATTCTAGACTTTTAAAGGAATAACCCTAAGGTTTCATTAGATTTCTAGTAGAGGTTCTTTTTTTCTTTTTCTTTTTTTTTTTTTTGGTCAAAATTCACTTTATTTTTCAGCTTTACTTCATTGGGATGTGGTCATAAAATTGGCCCATACAAAAAGGACACCCATATGGGGCTAACTAAAGAAAATGCCTCCAGTTAAGTGGTTGGAAGATGAAACTAACAAAGACGAACATAGAAGTTGGAGTGTTTAGAAAGTGAGTTCAAATGTTAGTTCTGCCACATTCTGTGACCAGAGGTGACTTGTCCTATCTAAGCCTGCTTCTCATCTGTCATTGGTTTTGAGATCACTCACATTGCCGTTCTAAGAGTCTGAACCTTTTGTCGCTGGTATGTCCCTTTTTTGGACACGTGAGACCGCATGGGTCTAGGCTACGGAGAGAAGGCCACAGTGGTTGAGGTGCTTCGAGGATCTGGACTTGGCTCAATAAGCTTCACTTGGTTTGCTCCGATCAGGCAGCCTGGGCCCAATGCCAGGTAGCTTGACAGGCTGGTGACACCACACCCAAGCCTTAGGCAGCAGGGAACAGAAGGATGGGAAAGGATCAGCACCTATTCTGGAGAGAGGAAGCCAATGAAAATAGAACTTTTCAATTCTGCTTCTAATTTTCCTACCCAGGCTGTTTTAAATCAGGTTCTGCCCTAATGAAAATGATCTGAACTCTTCTGCAACCTCTTCTCCCCATTGGTTTGTTTTTCAAATCTTTTTGTCTTTGGACAAACCTCTAAGAAACCAAGACACCTTTCCATAGGTGGTGCCTCCACTCCCATCCCTACATTCTTCATCTCTCTGATTGCCACTCTCTCTCAAAACTCAATGCGAAGTCTCCCAGGGCTGCACTTTGTCCTTCTAGTTTGACGTTTCCTGTTCCCAATGTTGCGAATGCTCAGTACACTTACAGGAGATGTTGCTGAACAGGAGAATAGTCACCTGGACTGAAAGGCTGGGGTTCGGGGAGGGACGAGGGTGTGAATGCTGATGACAAGACCTGGAGTGAGACTCCCGGGGCACATTGCTATGTTTGCTCTCTAGAGATGGGTCGAACCGTTTTTATCTTTTAAAAACCAGGAGATTAAAAAATTGCATTCCAGTATGCTTAAGAGATTATCTGAAATTCCTACTTGGTCTCCAGCAGAGAAAAACACTTGAACAGAGTTGACAGACAAATGTCTGTGTTTTTTTCTTTCTATTTCCGGTTTAGAACTGTGAAGTGATTACTTTTCACCCTATTGCTCCTGCTCAAAAGTTATGCTATAACAGAATTCAGGTTATAGAAAATTTCTTACAACCTTTATATTCTTTATGACTGAAATTTGCATTTTCCTCATGACCGGTGTCTCCTAGCTTGGTCACTTGTGTTCCCTGCTGTTATATTAACTTGGAATTATAGGTAGCAAAGCAAAGAGAAAGCATTAGGAGCACCCATTTGTTTCCTAGGAGAAGTTGCCCCATCTGCTACTTGCTTGTGGATCAAGAGGTGGAATCCTTGTCCTAGGAGTGTTTTGTTTCTTGGGTGCTGGTTACAGAAGTGAATCAAAAGCTGAAGGGATTTTTAATGGCCAGCAGTTCTCTCTGCTGGCCATTTTGGCAAGACCTAGGACCTAATGCTCCCTAGGTACCCTGGGTGGAACATGAGACCAAAATCAGTAGTGCCAGCATCCCTCAGGGCCAGATGTCTCTAATACCATGTCGTGGCCTTTGCCCTGCCTGCTTCTAAAAGTAGAGAAATTCCTTCTTCGGGAGCCTGAGGCAGACATAAGTCACACCCAGCCCAGAGGGAGCTGAGCTCCAGGCCCTGCATTTTGCCAAGCCTCAGAATTCTCAGCTCTAATGCTTCCTTTCTACCTCTAGCTCAGAAGGCCCAGCTGCCCTCTCTCCCTCCAGCCTGCGAGTTCTGAAGTTGGCAAGCAGGGGTGGAGAAGGCATGAGAAGTGGGCTGGAAGGATGAGCTCACCCCTTTCCTGGGTGGAATTTTAGTGCTAAATCTTCCTGATTTCTGGGCTCGTAACACCCTCCTGACTCCATCTTTGTTCACCGACCATCTGCATCAGACAGATTAGAGAAGGGAAACAACATTCCTGCCTCAACAGCTCCATCCTTTCTTCCAGGGGGCTTGCTGTTCCCTCACCCTCTTTGGGTCCTAGATCTGCCTAGGAGATAAAGGGGAGGGGTTTGAGTCAAAGCCTTCATCATCTCAAACCCACTCCCTCTGAGTATTAGAATTGTAGTGGCCTCGTCCCTCAGGCTCCTCCCTGCTTCGGCTCCAGAGGCCCCTATTCCAGCATGGGGGTTGTTGGGGTGAAGATAGGCATCCAGCCGGAGTTGCCCAGACTCCCTCATGAGGGAACAATGTCAGTGAAGGCTGAGAGCACAGCTCGGGCTGGCACTCTCTGCCATGCCTGGCACACAGGGACTGCACCAGGGGGTCACTTTGTGGTAATCGTGTTAAGGCATCATGGGGAAAAGATGGTGCTCAGTCTGGAAGTTGAGATGTCACCAAACCAGTCACCGACAGCAGACCAGTGGTCACTGCATGTTGCCTGGAGCTGGGTAAAGACCCAGCCCGTGTTCTGGTCGTGATCAGTGTGCATGGGGATATAGTCACCCACACGGAGAAGTTGCTTTCCAGGAACCTGACCATGAAGAAAAGGCCCAGGAGGCCTCTCGCTCCCAACATGGCACATAAACGAGGAGGATGGGGACGTAGAAGGTGATCATCCAGGCGGAGTCCCCACTCCGGCTTCTTTCGCTGGGTAACAAAATAGAAAATACACCACGCAAAGCGGAGAGGCAGCAGGCCCGGGGCCCAGGGAAGAAGCACTTGTGCTGGGGTTTGGTAGCTTCTTCTTCTGTTTCCCAAGCTCCACATGGAGGGTCTGACCCAAGGCAAAGAGGAAGGGGTGCATGTTGATGTCTGGGTCTTCGTGCAAGCAGTTGGGCTTGGCTTGGTGCTGGAGGTGCGTGCGGTTCCACCAGCTGACAGGGGCCCTCTTCAGGTGGCCGAATAGGATGGTGTCCAGGCGGTCCCATGTAGGGGCGCTGAAGACGGGTGCCCAGAGTCGTGCTGCAGCTCCCAGCCCCGGCCTGAACTGCACCCAGCAGCACTGCACAAAGGAGGAAGGGCACGAAGGACGTCCCAAAGACCCAAAGAGTGAGCCAGGCAGCAACATCCCACAGCAGGACGTTTTCTGAAGCAGGAAGAAGACAGAGTTGGCCATCGTGAGCCCCGTCCATCCGTTCCTCTGTGGCCCGCAGCTCCCGGAACTCAGCGGTCAGCTCTTTACTGTCACCGGGCTCGACGCTGGGCGGCTCAGGACAGCTCTCGGACCGAGAGACTTCATGCGCTTCCTCACAAGGCCCCTGTGGGTGTGGAGTGCCACAAAGGGGTCGCGGCATCCTGCCCCGTGTAGTGGCTGAAGACCCGGGAGCCTCTAGGGTGCCGGCAGGTGAGCTATCTGGTGTTGGACTCCTTCCACTGGATCCCCAGCCACCGCTCCTTGTCGCGCCACCTGTCTCAGGGGAAGTAATGCGGGGTCCGCCCCTGGGCGGGGGTCTCATGGGGCCACTGGGGCCTGGCGACGCCGCGCGCTGGCTGGCTGGCTGGCTGCGCAAGGGCGCTCTGGTAGAGAAGTTCTTTATCAAGTTCTAGTCCTAATTTGCTAAAAGTTTTCTTTCTTTTTTTATTTTTTAAGCAGGTGTTGACTTCTTTAATCAGACCCTTTTCACACATTCGTCGATGTGATCAGATGTTTTTTTCTGCCTTGATCTGTTCATGTGGAACCTCCCTCCTTCTCCCACCATTGCTGGATTTAATAATATTTTACTTAGGGGTGTTTTGCATTTGTTTTCATGAATGGAATTGGCCCATGGTTTCCTTTCTTGTGCTCTCCTTGCCCAGTTTCGACATTAGGGAGTGCTAGCCCTGTTCCATGGTTTGGGGGTAAGCATCTACTTTTTCTGCCGTCAGGACTGGTTTGTGATATATTGGAGTTATCTGTTCTTTGAACATTTGGTAGAAGCTGGCTGTAAGATCATCCATGCTTGCTGCCTTTCTGGTAGGTCTTTGATTACAGTTTTAACTTCTGTGGCTATGGTTTATTCAAATTAATTACTTTCTCCTGGAATAATTTTTTGTAATTTGTTTTTGCCTACAACAATTATCTATTTTATGTAGGATTTCAGATTCACTGGCATAACATTATATGTATTATTTCTTATGACTCATTTCTATCTGAAATTATGTTTCCTTTGGCTTTCCTGATATTTATTTGTTCCTTCTCTAATCTTTCTGGATCAAACTTGCCGAAAATTTTATAGTTTTAGTCATCTTTTTTTTTAAAAAAAATCCCAGCTTTTTGTTTTATTGGTAATCTCTTCTTATTTTTTTTGGAGGGGGTTATTTTATTTCATTAAATTCTGCTTTGATTGTCGATTTATTCTTTCCCCCTCAGTTTTAGTTTTTATTTTCTTATTCTGGATACCCCAGTTTTTGATATGTGGTGCTTTCAGTGTCGTTCATTTCCCCCACAGAGACCGCACCAGAGGGTCACTTTGTGGTAATCGTGTCCAATGAATGTAATTTCAATTTCCTTGAACCCTCAAGTTATTTAGAAATGTGTTTTTGAATATGTACATGGATTCTTCCTTGATTATCTTTTTGTAGTTGATTTCTAATTATATTCAATGAACATATTCTGAATGATATAAAGTCTTAGGAATTTGTCGAGCTTTCCTTTTGACCTAGTGTGTGGTGGCTTTTTT
>NW_011888984.1:548393-556630 GCF_000151845.1 Pteropus vampyrus
CATGTTGTTTTTTAATAATGTGGTTCATTGCTCCTGATTGCTGCATAGCACTCCAGTTTACTAATTCACTGTCCTTAATTATTCACCTACTAATGAAGACCAACATTGCCTTGAATTCTTTGCTACTGCAAACAATACTTTAATCAGCGACCTTGGACTTGTGCATTTTTCTTGGATTGCATACCTTAGATTGGGACTGCTGGATCATAGGCTACATATTGCTGAATTATACCGACCAGAGATGCATGTCCCTTACAAATCCTACATGTCTTCGCTAATATTGGTTCCTCTCTGACCTTCTAATTTTGGCCACTCTGATGGATTTAAACTAACATGTTTAATTTCCTAACTGATTATGAATGAGGCTGAGCGTCTTTTCAGACTTCTTAGCCATCTGGATTTCCTTTGATGTTAATTGCCTATACTTTGCCCATTTTTTTTTTCTGTTGGGTTTCCTATTTTTAAATGTTTGTGGGATTTTGTTGTATATTCTAAATATTAATCACTCTTTTTTTTGAAGCTGAAAATACCTTCTCCCAGCTTGTCACTCATTAGTTAATTTTTCAATCATATCTTTGTTTGGAAGAAATATTTAATTTTAATCTAGTCAAATCCATCTCATTTTCGCTATGTGGTTTATGTTTTCTATGTTTAAGAATTTTTATTCACCCCAAAGTCAAAAGGTAGTCTACATTTTTCTACTAGTTGTTAGGGGTCGAATCAAGTCCCCCCAAAAGATATGTTGAAATCCTAACCCCCAGTTACAGAGTGTGTTCTTAAGCTTAGATTCTCTTCTTTTAGTGGTTACCCCAAAAGTGTTATCACGTGTATTTAACAAAATCCTCTCCACTTATAAGTCGTTCGAGATTGTAGTTCTTTTTTTAACATCGAAATTCGACATCGTCGCGATATTTTTGACAGAGCGCATCCGTGTTGACCTTCCCTTTGATTTCCTTATTATTCCCTCGTCATTTCTTTTTGCGTTTCAGACCTTTATTCCAGGATTACCTTCCTTCTTCCTGAAGCACGTCCTTTAGAAGTTCTTTGGAAGAGGGTATCTCGGGAATCAGTTTCTAGTTTTTGGTGTGTCTATACGATAATCTTATTTTTGCTCTCGAAAGATAGTTTTGCTGGGCACACTATTCTAGCATGACAGTTATTCATTTCTCACTCTCAGTTCTTTTAGTAGCTCATTCCACTATCTTCTGGCTTGCGTCACACTTCTAAAAATAGAACCGTGGCATGGCGATGGTTGCCCAACTCTGTGAATTTACTAAAAATAATTGAACCACTAAAACAGATGACTTTTATGGTATGTAAATGATACCACAGTAAAGTTGTCGAAAACATTTCTGGCTCTGTTTTAATGATTTTCTCTTTAATGTGTGTGCTAGGGTTTACTATATGTCTCATGTGGATCTATTTTTAAATATTCCGCTTGAGATTCATAGACTTTCCTGAATTTGAGGAAGAGGCTCATCAATTCTGAAAAATGCTTAGATATTGTCTCTTTAAATGCGCTTCTCCCCTTCTGTTATCTTGCTTCTGTAAACACAAATTAGATGTATGTCGGACCTTCCCACTTTGTTCCATATTTCTTAACCCATTGTTCTTAATTTTTGCCTTTTTTCTTATGCTGTGTAATTTCTTCAAATATGTACATGTTCCAGTTTCTTCTCCTTTCAGTTGTGGTAAAATCTATTTAATTTGTCCACTGGGTTTTAAATTTCTCACTTATGTTATTTCTAGGTTCTTTGTTGTTGTTGTTCAAATCTTCCTTGCCAATCTCGATAGTCTGTTTTTCCTTATGTATTTCTTAAGCTCCATCTTTAACGTTTTTAAAATGTAATATATTTATTTTATATTCTGTACCTTATAATTTCAATACCATTGGTGAGTTTGAGGCTGAAGTTTATTGCTTCTGCTTTTGTGGTTTGTGGAACTCATGTTCCTTGGGATTTTTATCTATGGAAATTCTTTAAAGCCTGGGTTTAAAATGCATTTTCCTGGATAGAGTTAGTGTTTGCTTATGCCATGGACCTGTGAGACTAGCCGACTTGGGACCACTCTAAAATTTTGTCTGGAGGTCTCTCAGGCTACACAGATGGTACAGATTTAGGCTCTAAACCCATAGGGATATGGATTTATTGTTAGGAATTCTCAGGGGAAATTTTTCTCATTACAGAGTCAGAGAAACATAGATTCCCACAGTCTTTTTGGGGCGAGGGGGAGAGGGAGGTTAAAAACAGTACCAACTGAGGGATTGTCTTGAGGTTCTGGAATTTTATGTATAGGTCTCTGATCTTTACTCACTTTGCTTGAGTCCTAGGATTTTTCTTCTATGAAAATTGCCTATTAACACCCAGGCTTTATGCAGATAATCCCAGGACAAGTGATGAGTCTTCAGATCTCTTCACTTTTCTGAGTTCATGCTTTCTTGTTTTTGGTCTGCAAGGTACATTTAAGGCATACTGTCTCTCCTTTAAGAGTGTAACCACCGAGGGGATGGCCCAGGTATCTGGCCCCCCAAGCCTCCTCTGCTCTCCTTCCTTGAATTAGAGAGCTAATCTCCATATAATTAATTGTAGCTATTCATTTTAAAATTAATTACATCTTGTCCCTATCTTTCATGGACAACAAATTCATTTACACATTCATCCAACAGTTACTGCTCTTATTCAGAGAACCCTGAAGGGCCGGTAATGCATTAAAACCAAAGGATGTCTCTGTTATGGACTGAATTGAGTCTCTCCCTACCTCCACCCCCAAATTCATATGTTGAAGCCCTAACCCTCAGTACCCGAAAATGACTGTACTTGGAAATAGGGCCTTTAAAGAGGTGATTGAGTTAAGACGAGGTTGTTAGGGTGGACCCTAATTCAGTCTGACCGCTGTCCTTATAAGAAGAGGAAATTTGCACACACTGAGACACCAGGGATGCGTGTGCACAGAGGCAAGAAGGCAGCCGTCTGCCAGCTGTGGAGAGCGACCCCAGGAGCCAGACCTGCCCACACGTCGGTCTTGGCTATCTAGCCTCCAGAACTGTGAGAAAACGAATTTCCATCATTGCCGAAGCCCCTGAGTCTGTGGTACTTTATCACAGCGGCCGGAGCAGATGAACGTTGTCTCCAGTGCCGTAACTTCAGACACCGTCTTCTAGGGCCTAGAGAGAGGAACTATGATTTGACACGGGGCCTTTCTGAAGCTGTTCACGTCACACCCATAGCACAGCCAGGTTTGGCAGACAGACTTAACAGCCCAGGCCTAGGATGTGTCTCACTCACCCACGATGATATTTCTTTTTTCAGGGTGTCATTCAAGTCCTTCTGTTGAGGAACGGCTCTGAGGATAGGCAACGCCTTGGTGACGCTCCCATCTTTTCCAGACGACTTGGTTTAGAAGCTCTGTGGGCCATGCTGAGAAGGAGGGCTGGGGGAGAGGTGAGAGCAGCAGGAGTTAGGGAGAGCGGAGAGGGAAGCAGCACCCTATCGGGCATGAAACTAGACTTCCTGCAGTAGATGTGGGGGAGGAAGGCATTTTATGAGGTCTGGAAACAGAGGGAAATGTGGGAAGGGCACGGTGTTCCATGAGCTTAGGACTAAGCGATTCAGAGGTGGTGCAAATGTCTAAATTGATTAAGTCAGGAGGCTAATTCGGTCATAGATCATAACACCTATTAACCTTTATTCCTTCCCCCGTCTTTAGGTATAACAAATATATTCTCTCATGGAAAAAATAGTTACCGAGCACGATCACTGTATTGGGCACATCGCAGGGGAAGGGACAGTCCCTGCCCTTCGGGCAGCTACGAGTCTGGGCGGGCAGGAGAGGCACTGAGCATGCGCAGACAGAAATGGTGCGCGTTCCAGAAGGGGCAGTAGGGGGCGCTGCGGGATCTGAGGGCTTCCGTGAGGAAGTTGAGACCTGATAGATGAAAAGGTGGGCGGAGGGGGCGGGGAGAGGGAATTGCAGGCCAACAGACCCTGCTGCGAAAGCCCTGAAGTGAATGTCAGTTCACTGCCACTGATGAAGCCCAGTGACTGGGCTGTGGCGTGAAGGGGACGACTGTAGGGCGGGAGGCAGCAAACAGACGCCTACTGGGAAAGCATGTTCTCGGGAAGGGTGAGGATTTTAGACCCTCCCTGAAGGCCAGTGGGAAACTACAGAAGGATTTAGTAGTGTGACATGATTACTCTGGTTGTTGAGTGAGTCCTGAATTAATTGTTGAGCAAGATTTGGAGGGTGACTACAGCAGTGGTTCAAGCGAGGGATGATGGTGGCTTGGAAGAGGGTAGCTTTTGTGGGACCGAGAAAAGTGACAGGTTTAGAAGCTCTAGAACACTAAAGGATCTGATATAGGGGGCGACTGTGATGAGCTAGAAGAAAAGGGTCTACATGTTATTCTAGGAGTGTGTCCATGGGAAGCAGAATTTCTAAAAAACATACGAGTATGGAGAAGGAATAATAATGTCTGGAGACAGCACTGGGGTGCCCAGGATGGCAGATTGTAGCGTCGTTCACAATATTTGCTGTCTGTCCTGAAAGATACCCTGATTGATAGCGAGCTTGGCCATATTACTCGCTTTAGCCAATGAAATGTGAACACAAGTGACGCACAGCTCTTCTGAGTGGAAGCTTCAAGAGCCAGCTCATGGCTGTCCGTGTGTCTTTTCCCTCTGCCAGGAGACTGGCAATGCTTCGGAGGCTGCCGCATGAGTGAAGAGCTTGGGTCCATGAATGAAGACATGGAGTAGAGCCCCGCCGACCGTGGTTGGACGTGGCACGTGAGCGAGTCTCTCCCTTTGTTTGGGTGAACCGCTGGGATTCGGGCTCATTTGTTTTCGCAGTGTATCTTGACTACCTTGCTCTTCCTTTGGAACCTGAGCTGTTTGGCAAATGGGGGGGAATGAAGAACCTTCAGTTAGGATTGTGGCAATTATCTTCAGGAAACGAGTTGGCTTTAGATAAGGTAAGAATTGGAGGAAACATTCAGTCAAAGGTTTACGGGGGTTACAGTTTGAGAAGGATGGAGGCAGGTAGGAGTCGGGTGGAGCAAAACACAGCACAGAGAATGGTAGCGGTGAGAGGATCTGAGATGACGAGAGGGGCCTGTACTCAGGGCATTACCAAGGAAAAAGAGAGGAAGCATGATGGAGGGCAGCAGGCTCTCGGGTTCCTAACCACGTGTTGCTTCGAAGAGCTGCCTCTCAGTCCCATCTGCTCCCTCTCATCTCACCCCCTTAATCTTCTTCATCGTTTTCTCCTAATTGGCTTACTTCTCAGTCGTCGGTGTCCTTTTAATAGAATATGACTCCCATGCTGCAAAAATCTGGCCTGAGCTGGTCACCACTATACCCCGAATGCCAGGCACAGGGGCCCAACTATTTCTGAGATCAATGAATGAATGAAACTTATGGATCCCTCCCACTGGTCAGATCTCTCCCTTCAGCAAAGAGGGCCTCTCAGTGGTCTGTAAACCAAGGTTTGACTCTTGGCTCACATTTTATTGTCTTAGTGACTGTGGGCAAGTTATGAAACCTCTCTGACCTTGGTTTCCTTAGATTGAAAACAGGATAATAACAGTTATCTAACTCATGGGGCCGTTCTCAGAATTATATGAGATGGCTTGTGTAAATGACTCAGACTGCTGAACAACTATTCAATTCGTTGGCACTTGTTTTGTCCTAATTTTAGTAATGGCATCTATGCTGACTCCCGGTGCAGACAAATATGCCATTCCTCTCCACTAGAAGTCCACACAGTTTTCCCAGTCTCCTTGTCCCCAGCCTTACGGAGAGTAAAAGGGACTTGTCCACAGACCTACAGGGCAGATGGAAGACCCAATCCAGGGCGTTCCCCACGACCGCTTAGAAGGAAGTGGCCCTCTCAACTAGTGAGGGATGAGACTCAAAGAAATATCCAGCAGGCAAGGGAGCGTATTAGTTTCTTGTTGCTGCTGTAACACAATCCTGCAAACTTAGTGCTTAGAACAACACGAACGTATTATCTTAATAGTTTGGGAGGACAGAAATCAGAAATGGGTCTCACTGAGCTAAAATCAAGGTTTTGCAGGGCTGCGTTCCTTCTGGAACTTCTTTGCCTTTTCTGGCTCCTAGAGGCCACCTGTGTTTCTTGCCTCGTGGTCCCCTCTCCATCTTTAGAGTCAGCAGTGGCATCACTCCGACCTCTGCCTCCATGGTCACATCTTCTTCTCTGCCTTTCCTGCCTTCCTTTCTCATCTATAAGGACCTGTGATTGCATCGGGTCTACTTGGATAATCCAGGATAACGTCCTCATCTCAGAATCCTTAATCTGATCACATGCGCAAAGTCCTTTCTGCCATGTAAGATATTATATTGACAGGTTCCCGGGATTAGAACATGCACATCTTTGGGGACCGTTATTCTGCCTCCCACAGAGGACAAGTTAGAAGTTGGCCCTCAGGTAGCCAAGCACTCTTCGTGTCCCTCCCCAGTCTCCCCAGCTGTGTGCCGACCTCCTGTCTTTCTTTTCCTCCTTTTCCCATCTATTTCTGTCCTTGCAACACATTTAAAACAGGCACCATCAGCTAGAGGCATTTGCTCCAAACCCCCTAATCCTTGTGAACGGCAGTCTAGGTAAAGGTCCCCTCTGATTGCACTGGAGTGAGCTGGATCAGACAGGGTCTCCAGGTCGAGCCCCTGGAACAGCATAGTCCAGGAGAAATAGAATGTGAGCCACAGATATGAGTCGCATATGCGATTTCAAATTTTCTGGGAGTCTCATTTTTAAAAAAAAGTAAAAAGAAATAGATAGAATTAATTTTAATAAAATATATTTTATTTAATCCAGTATATCAGAAATATGATCATTTCAGCATTCATTCAATGTAAAAATTATTAATGAGATATTTTATGTTGAGTCTTTGAAATCTGGTGTGTATTTTATTCTTTACCATATCTCAGTTCTAACACTGCATGTACCTAACAGCCAACAGTGCAGGCCTAGAACATAAACCCTGCAAGGGCCCCGGAGCCTGGAACAGTCCCTGGCACAACAGGCCCTCAGATTTGTCGAAAGCAAGAATTAATGGACCGCTCTGTTCAGGCTTAGACTCTTCTTTCCAAAAGCCCTGTCAGCTGACCTAAAGAAGGAAGCCAAATAGGCCGCTCATTTGTATCTAATTTGCATGCATTCCTCTCAGGCATGTTTGCTGCCCAGGCAACCTCTCTCTAATGATTCCCACTGAGTCCACTCTTACCCAGACAACCTTGAGAGATGCACCGTTGAGCTGTGCTCAGTGCTTAGTCTTGTCTGGAAGCTAACGGAGAGAAAGGGGACTCTCCATGGAGTCAGTTCCCGAGAGACATTGGGGGCGAGTGGGTGAAGAATGCCCGCCCCCCCCAGACATGTGCCCATGGCCATTGATGCTCTGGTTCTGGTCCCTACTCACCTCTTGCCTTATCACCCTGTTATGGACTGAACTGTGTCCCCCTCAAACTCATAGATTAAAGCCTAACCCCCGACATGGCTGAATTGGAAGATAGAGCTTTTAGGAGGTTATTAAGATTAAATGAGATCAAAAGAGTGGGGCCGAAATCCAACAGGACTGGAGCCCTCGTGAGAAGAGGAAGAGACACCCAGGGCACACGAACACAGAGAAGAGGCCTTGCGGGGACACAGTGAGAAGGTGGCCGTCTTCAAGCCAAGGAGAGAGGCCTCAGGAGAAAGCAGACCTGCTGGCACCTTGATCTTGGACTTTCAGCCTCCAGAACTGTGAGGAAATAAATTTGTTCTTTAGCCACCCAGGCTGCGGTGTTTCGTTAGCCCCAGCAAACTGATACAGACGTCTTCTCTCGCTGGCCTTCAGTGCTGCCCTGGAACGACATTCCTGTCCTTCAACAAGTTAAGCACAGAGTTCCTACTTAACTCAGCAATTCCATTTCTAGGCGTGTGCCAAACAGACCTGAAGATATGCGTTTACACATAAACTTGTACCCGAATGTTCATAGCAGCATTATTCATAAAAACCAAGAAGTGGAGTCTACGGCCACGCCACCCTGAATGTGCCCGATCTCGTCTGATCTCGGAAGCTAAGCAGGGTCGGGCCTGTTAGTACTTGGATGGGAGACCACCTAGGAAAACCAGGTGCTATAGGTGTTAAAAAATAAAAATCAAAAAGTGGAAACAGCCCAGATGTCCATCAACTGGTGAATGGATAAACAAAATGTTATTTTCATAAAACGCAATATTATTCA
>NW_011888984.1:556680-557807 GCF_000151845.1 Pteropus vampyrus
CAGCAATTCCATTTCTAGGCGTGTGCCAAACAGACCTGAAGATATGCGTTTACACATAAACTTGTACCCGAATGTTCATAGCAGCATTATTCATAAAAACCAAGAAGTGGAGTCTACGGCCACGCCACCCTGAATGTGCCCGATCTCGTCTGATCTTGGAAGCTAAGCAGGGTCGGGCCTGTTAGTACTTGGATGGGAGACCACCTAGGAAAACCAGGTGCTATAGGTGTTAAAAAATAAAAATCAAAAAGTGGAAACAACCCAGATGTCCATCAACTGGTGAATGGATAAACAAAATGTTATTTTCATAAAATGCAATATTATTCAGCCATAAAGAGGAGTAAAATTCTGCTACATGCTGTAACATGGATGAACCTTGAAAACATTACACTCAGCGAAAGGATTTAGACATAAAATGACGAATATCGTATCATTTTATTTATATGAAATGTCCCAAATAGGCAAATCCATAGAGATGGAAAGTAGATTAGTGGTTGCCGGGGCCTGGGGGCAGAGAGGGTGGGGAGTGATTGCTACTGGGTATGGGGTTTGTTTTGGGGGCGATGAAAACGTTCTGGAATTTAAACGTGGTGATGGTTGCATAACATCGTGAATATCCTGAAAACTACTGAATTATATACTTAAAAACAGTGAATTTTATGGCACGTGAATTATATCTCAATTTAAAAAACGACCTGCCTGCCATATTGGATTTCTTTTTTAGTTCCTCGAATCTGCTATGTCACGTCACCTCTGAATCTTTCTACTTTCAAGAAAAAAAAAAGTTTCATCCTTCATCACCACTTCCTTTTTCTTTCCCTAATGGTAAAATCCAGGCTCTACAGTAGTCTAGGAAGAGGGAGCTTTGCCTCTTACTTTACGACACTTCCACACATTCTGAGGAGCAGAGCTCAGCTTGAGGTTGAGGATAGGCAGGGAGTGTGTGTAGGGGGTGTTTGCAGTATAAACCATGGGTATATCTTTTTTTTTTTAATTTTAAAAGAAAAAAGATTATTTCCAAGAGATCTGAAATCAAGGAAAAAAGATACTTCCGCTGATGGCGATAGACGGATATATGTAGGTGTTTTGTTTGAATCCACAGCACTGCAGGCGGGTTAGTTATTATT
>NW_011888984.1:558607-563385 GCF_000151845.1 Pteropus vampyrus
ATCCACCTGATTAGCTCTTTCCCCTGTGGGTTGACCCCAAGGCCTGGGAAAATCTGCTGTGGTTTTCAAGTGACTTTACAGTAAGAGTCAGAGAGAAGGAGGGGGCGTGGCTTTTGGAGAATTTTTTTTTTCCTGGATGATACAAAGAAGTAGCAGAGCCAGCTGGTCAGCTGGGTGTATTAGGAGACAGAGTTGCCTCGAAACAGCTGCAGTAGATGAGAAGGCGTGCTTGCTACCTGGCAGATCACTGTTAGTCACTGAACGGACTATTTCTGGTCCTTAAAACAGCACTGTGAAGTGAGTACCGCCTACCATACTTCAAAGAAAATAACTTCAACAGCAAACACTGAAGTTCTGTGTAAAGTCTCAAGCACCGTGCTCTGGACTTAACGTGCATCACGTCATCTAATCCTCACTGCGACGTCTGAGGTAGGAACTGTCATTACGGTGACCACAGAACCAGCTCAAATGGCCCTGTCCTATTTCTAAGAAGATCCTGAGTTGCCTTTTTAGAGACAACAGACCAAAACCACAAATCATGCAGCAGAAGCACGCACAAAGGAGAGAACTTTGACCTTCAGTTACCCCGGAAACCAAAGTCTCACCCTACCCCACCCCAACCAAAGGACTGAGACAGTAACCGAACTCGAACACGGAACCCTTTCAGAAGCAAAGTGCCCTTTGTCCAAGAAGGCCCGGCGCTGAGGCCTCTTACCTTAAATGGCCAAGTTGCAAAGCTCTCCAGTCAAAACCTGCACGTAGGCACTTCCGCACACCAGCTTGTCACCCCAACCCCTCAGTCTGTGCCTTTAAAAACCCTTGATTAAAAGTCATCAGGGGGTTTTGAGGTTTAACTGCCAACTTCTCATTCTCCTTGCTTGGCACCCTGCAAATAAAATGGCTTCGATTTCTCCATCAGAACCATCGATGTCCAGTGTTTGGCTTTGCTGCGCATCGGGAGGGCGGACTCCCTTTTGGTTCCGTTGAGTAACGTTACATCCCCGTTTTGTAGGAAAGGAAGGCGGGCCCAGCGCTGTTCAGTCACTTGCCCAGTCACACAATGGGCAGCTGCCAGGCAGAGCAGGCTGACTCCAGAGTGCTCACCATGCCCACTGCACTCTGCCTTCTGCCCGCGAGTCAGCTGGGACTCAGGTAACCGTAAATGTGCCCATGGGCAAAGGAGGGCTGGCCGAGGCAGCATTGGAACTCAGTTTTATCCAAAATGCTGTTGCAGTCACTCAACAACTATTCGATGCGTGTCTGCCACAGGAAAGAGATCGTGCCGAAAAGGTGGAGTCCAAAGACCAAAACCCACAATTACTGCCCCAAAAAGGGATCAGCAGAATGGAAGGACAACCATGCCAACAGTTCTAATTCAGCTTGCTGGAGGGAGAAGGTATTGATTCTAGTGGGATCCTGTAAGGAGCCGCGAGTTTGCCTTGGAAGTCTTCACAAAGAAATTTATGCTGGAGAAAAACCAGACAAGACTGGTCAGAAACCGCTTGATTAATTTTTTAAAAAAGTATTGCAGTAGAGAGGAAAAAAAAGCATAATCACTCTTAACCACATAGCCACATAAAGAACTTAGAGCCTTTGAGTTGAAGAATAAGCTTTGAAAACCATCGCTGAATCTTTTAAATCATCTGACATGATTTTTACAAACCATCTCTAATTTCCAAACCAACCATTGCTTTTCAGTTATGGAATTTATCTAAAAACGTTTCAAGTCTTGAAAAGAATTCAAGTAAAAATATCTTTAACAGGAAAGAAAAACTAACAAGTTTCATTAGCACTAGGAGTGTTCGTATTTTTTTTTTCTCCTCGGGTGTCAGAAGCTGAAGAACAGTAAATACTGTGGAATTCAAAAATACACTTGCTTTGAGATTTTCTTTGGCCTGCACATCCAGCTAGCACGTTACCGACTGAAAAAGCAAACTTTCATTCTTAAAGGGGAAGCACATATTTCGTTCTTATTATTTTCCTCTGAAAAAGGGAGTTTATGTGCTTTTTTATCCAGATGAGGGAATAATATATTCAAAGCATAGCAACTTGAGAATATGATTTGCTTTAGGAGAACTAAAGATATATGTACTTCCCAAACATCAAGCTCAGGAAAGGAGAAGGTAACTTTGAAGAGGCTTTTGTGCAGCATTAACAAGCTGAAAGCTCATCCTGATGGGCGGCCGATAGGCAGCTAAAAGGAAGAACTCTGCGTCTTTCTCTGCTCACCACTCTGCTCTGGGTACTTCGGTTCTGCTCACCAAGGTGTGCGGGTTTTTCCCACACCAAGAAATTCTCCAATTCTGCCGACACCGACTGGGTGTCCTGTGATTCAATCCAATTCTGACAGTACCTGGCACCAGCATCAGATCCCACAGGTTAAGGGCTCAGTCCCACAAGACGCCCCACCCCCTCCCCAGATGCCCATTGCAAGTAGTGCGTTCACAGGTTACGCACAATCTGTCCAACGTGGCTACAGATTGGGGGTTCCCGTGCTAGATTACCGGTTCCTTATGAACTGATACAACTCGGGGACGGCCAGGTGGAAGAGATGCGTAGCACAAGGCATGGGGGGAGGGGCGGAAACTTCCTTCCGGTCACCAGCCCGGAGGCTCCCCGAACCCCTACGAGGTTTTTACCGGGCTTCGTTATGTAGGCGCGGTGGATTAAATCTACGGCCCTCCGTGCCTGAGTCATTCTCCAGCCCAGGGTGTGCGCGGTGGGTCTGAAGTTTCCCGCCCTCCAGTCACAGGTGGGTTCCCTTGGTAACCAGCCCCACCCTTACGATGCCCGGGCTTTCCAAAAGCCCCCGGTGATTGAAAGGGGCTAATTGTGAATAAAAAGGACACTAAAGATTTCTGTATTTCCAGATGATCAAGTTCAGGGAAGGAGATGAGACTAGGCTGCAGCTGACGATAACTCTGAAGAGGCTTTTATGCTGCATTAAAAAGTTGAAAAAGGACCCTTTGCCTTTATGGCGCTATGACCTGGGAAACTAAGGGTTTTAGGAGCTCTGTGCCAGGAAAGGGCACGAAGACCAAATAGCTATTTATTGTAAATCACAATATCAGTCAGTATTGAAAAACTTTTGTCCAGAGCCTGGAATGATCAGTTCTACCGATTTATAAAGCTCCTCTTGGTGGCAGACCCGGGGTTGGCTGGCGGAGGAGGGAGACCAGGAGGAGCCAGCAGCCGCTGTGGTCTCAGCTCCCAGCCGCGCCGGGGCCCCGCTCTGTGATGCGGCCCGCTTTGCCAGATGGTGCCACGTTAGGCTCTTGCTAGGTGACGGCAGAAGGAGGGTGAGCCACTCGTTGCGGTCTGCCCAGGACTTTTAACATTGGAACGCCTGCCTCCAGGGGACCCCTTCCCAGCCGGGTTGGTCACCTTACGAGCAAGGGACTTGCAGGCTGTCGCGTGTTACTTACTGGGGCGGCGGCAGCTGCAGCATGTCTTCCTGTAGCAGAGGCTGATCCAGTTTGTAGTTCTCTTAACACTTGCCAGACCAGTTTCATCAGAAACGTCCGTGCCAGGCAGCTGGTGCAGAGTCTCTGTCCCCTGACTCTGGGGGCAGGGTCCTGCAGATGTCACTCCTGTGGTACCTTAGAGCCCTGAGTGTCAGTGTGGGCCTTGGACCAGCAGCGTCAGCATCAGCTGGGAACTTGTTAGAGATGCAGAGTTCTAGGCCCATCCCAGACCAGTCCGAGGCCCAGGGTCAGGCTCAGCCGGCTGTTTTAACAAGTCCTCCAGGCAGTTCTAACATTTAAGAACTGTGGCCTTAGAGTTCTCTCTTTACCAGCTCGGTTATCTAGATAACTTTATATGGAGCTGGCAATTCCTTACATTCCGAAATACATTGAATTTCCTCTGTTAAAGTAACTGGTGTGGTTTCTGTCTCCTCACTGGACCCTGACTGATCTAGAGCCTGCTACAATAATACAAGTCAGAGATGAAGATTGTCCAAACCAGAGCAGCGGGAATGGGGGTGAGTGGGAGTAGGGGCGGGGGGTTGGAGAAGAGGTGAGAGACAGAAGATGTTTACACGGTCTTGATTACTATTTGGGAGGAGGGAGGACAGCTCCCAGGTTCTTGGCCCGAGTCCCAGATGGAGTGTGGTGCCCATTCATAAAACACAGGCACTGTAGGAGAAGGGGCGGGGGTGGGGTAGAGGACAAGATCAATTTGCTTTTGGATTTGATCAGATTCCAAGTGAGATACTCAGGTGCAGACGTCCCATAGGCAGTTGGCTATAGGGTCTTGAGCTCAAGGGAGAGGTCTGGATAGAAATCGAGGTTTGGGACTGATCAGCATCCAAGTGGCAACTGAAGCCGTGGGCCTGGATGAGTCTTCCCAAGGAGCCAAGCAGCATGAGAAAAAGATCCTCTAGCCAGGTGTCCTCGGAGTAGAGATCAGGACAGACCCTGAGGAGGGATAGGCAGGGTGGTGGGAGGAGAGTCAGAGGGATGAAGAGTTATAGAGGGCGGGGGACAAGGGAGGTTCAAGAAGCTGGGTCAAGTGTAGCCGAGAGGCCAAGGAGGTGTATTAGCCAGGCCTTTTTTTTCCTGTATCCTGGTGTTTTGGCATCTGGGGCCTCGCAGACCCTGGAGGGACTGCCCTTGCCAGGACTGGCCAGCTTCTAAGGGTAGTAAAGAGCTCACCCATGAGCACGCCTTTCAGATACGAACGAACCCATCCAGAGCCCCCGCCCAGCTCCTCTATGAGGCTCTCACACTCTGGGCCACTAGCTGCCTGCTCTAATCACCCCAGGGCCGGGTCCCAGA